>NC_080832.1:1611590-1933409 GCF_030435755.1 Ochotona princeps | reverse complement strand
GCTTGAAACGAGACTCCAAGAATGGTTTCTGAGGCCCCCAAAAGGACAAGAAGAAGGCGCCAGTGGGACTTTACAGACTTAAGGAGTCACCCGCCTGGCACAGGAAAACCTGGATGTTTCGGCCAGAAGAGGAAGAGGAGGGATTCGCCCAGATGAACAGGTGGCAGCAGGTCCCAAGGCTTCCAGCATTGTCTCCAGGGCAAAAGGCAGCCTGCTGAGTGGAGCCAGGCCTGTGGCAGCTGCCCACCCACCAGGAAACAGCCAGCCTCTCTGGCGGCAGCACGGGACTGCTGAGTGCAGCTGTCACTGAGTGTCACCAGTGTTAAAGTACAACCGAGTCTCACTGAGTGTTTCCCAGTGTTACTACTTCTCACTGAGTATTACCCACTCTCACCTAGCACGGCCAAGTGTTAGTCACTGGATCTTCAAACCAGTCATCCTGGCGGACTGTGTGAGATCCCCACTGAGGCCAACCCCCACTAACTGCTGACCCAGCACTCATGGCCTGCCTCCATTCTCCATTCTCCCTCCTACTGCCCTGGGCTACCGCACAAGGTGCCCAGTGGAGAGGGGCATGCTGTCTGCCCTGCCACCTCATGAGATGGGGACCACCAACGAATCTGCCCAGGGAGGAGTCCTGAAAACTCCCTGAAAGGATGCCAATGTGGCCCACGGGACCCCCTCCCTCCCTGCACCCACCCCCCTGTGCTATAGAAGCCTCCCAAGGAACCAGGTGATGGAGACCAGATGAGGGCTGCAGGGGCCGCCACATGGGGACCGGACAGAGGCTCCCATGTTTTGCAGGTGCCTCCTTGGGGCTTGGCAAGGCGGGCTGGTTCCTTGCTGGTGAATCCTGCTCACCAGGGTCAGGGTCGCAGCACAGACAGACCAAGCAGGGCTAGTCGACATGTTTGTCTCTCCTAAGCTTGAAACTGCCACCTGCGGGGAGCTTTCCCAAGGAAGTGAAGGCAGGCTGAGCAGTGGGGGCACCATGCGGTGGCTAGGAGTGCAGGTCCCACAGAGGGACAGCCTTCCGGCTCCTGCTGCCCTTGCAAATACCACGGGGTCTGCACTTGCCAGTTCTCCACCCTGGGCCAAAACTGATGTGGGGATCACTGCCAGAGCTTCCCACACTGCCCGCCATGGGGCTGCCCAGCTGTGCTGGCCCCTGGGTTTGTGTCAGATCCACCTGCAGGTGCAGAGTTGGGGCCTGACGGCCGGGCTCCAGCACAAGGTTCTGGGCAGGGTGTCTCCTGGCATCTGCCAGCCACCTCCACCTTCGCCCAGTGGGATGCCAGTTGTGCCGCCATGGAGACCATGCCTGTGCCTCGGCTAACTCTGGGTTCCGAGGTGACGGCTCAGGACTCAAACATACTGTTGTTTGAGGTTTAGGGACTGGGGGGAAAGCAGAAAGATGGAGTGACTGGAACAGAGTGTGGTCTTCCACTCACTCATCTCCCCAAATGCCTGCAGCACACAGGGCGACGCCAATCCGTGCTTCCATGTGAGTGGCAGGCACCTGACGGCTCGAGCCATCACCTGCAGCCCCCAGGGGTGCGTTAGAAAGCTGGGTTGGACGTGGACATGGGACTTGAACCTGAGCCGTGGGCTGTGGATCTCTTCACCTCAGCACCCATTGCCCCTGGGGGTGCTTCCCCATTGCAGGAGCAGTGGACTCCCTGAGGTCCCCGCTGTGCCTGGCTGGGTGGCATCTTCTCACCCCTCCCTCTAGGGAATAACAGGAAATATAAATAAGTGAGTAGCCCAGGAATGGGAATTGTGGAGCCGGGGTGCCATGAGTCAAAGCACCCTGGTCAGGCCCACACCCCATAGCAGGGAGCTGGGGATCCAGGTTCAGCTCTAATGTGCCCGGGAGGCAGCAGCTGGCAGCTCAAGTACCACTGCCTGGCACCCATGGGGTAGCCAGATGGAGCAGGGCCCACGATTGCGGGCTTCTGAAGGAATGAAGGAGCAGTTGGAAGATCTTTGTCTCTGTCTCTGTTTCTGTCTCTCTGTGTGCCTCTGCCTTTAAATAAATAGGGGCATACATGGTTCAGGGACAGGCGACTCCTTCCCCTGTGGGAAAGAATGCTATATAGACAGCAGTTTGAGTTCCGGCTGCTCCACTTCCAACCTAGCTCTCTGGCTGCGATATGCAAAAGCAGCGGGGATGCCCAAGGGCCTGGAACATTGCACCTGTGTAGGACAACCATAAAGCTCTTACCTTCAGAAACGCCACCTCCGGTCGTGTCAGTCAATGTGGGATTCAGCCAGCAGATGAAAGACCACTCTGTGTCTCCCTCTGCAACTCGGAGTTACAAGTAAAATCAATACATCTCTTAAAACATATACAGCAACTTTGAAACATGGCCTAACAAATCAGTGAAAATTTCTCCAAGGAAGACACACAAATGGCAGGTGAGAGCATGAAAAGTTGTACAAACACCCTGTCACAACAGCTTGCAACTCTTGGCATGCATGTGAGCAACAATAAAACAATACATGTGGGTGAGAAGTGGAGGAGAGAGGCGGTCATGCTGCTCCTACACACAGCCCTGAGGAGCACAGGGAGCACTCTGCTCCTAAACACAGCCCTGAGGAGCACAGGGAGCACTCTGCTCCTACACACAGCCCTGAGGAGCACAGGGAGCACTCTGCTCCTACACACAGCCCTGAGGAGACAGGAAGCACTCTGCTCCTGAGCACAGCCCTGCGGAGCTCTGCATTACAATGTCAATAAAGATAAGAGAATTTTATATTTTAATGGCATATTTATAATACATATGAAATATATATTCTCTTTGTTTTTATAATGTATTTTAATATACTATATAGCAAATTAGCTTTGAAAAACGGGGATAATATCATCTACAGAAATGCCCATGGGGTGTCATCCCAAAGAAGCCTAGGAATCATCCCACCGATGCCCAGTGTATGTCATCCTGAAAAGATTCCAATTTTAAGTTATCCTACAGAGATGCCCAGGGAAATTCATTCCACAGATGCCCCGGGGAACCATCCCTCAGAGATCCCAGGGGAAGTCATTCTGCTGAGATGCCGACTGCCACCTGTCCCCATGAACGTGCTAGGTAGAACCTCTAGAACCCACGACACACCCATGAGAGTGACTGAGTCTTGAACTAGGCTTTTTGTGAGCCCCACGGAGTCTCTTGTGCCTGCTTCTGAAAATGCAGCAGGGCACAGCCTCTTGGCTAAATGCAGCCCTGCCATACATCGAACTCTGCATTAGGTTTTATGCAAGAACACAGCCAGAGGGTTCGCCAACTACATGACCGCACACACACTGCAAGTTACGTTTGAAACGATGCTTGTAGACTATGGTCAATGTAAAGGGCTGCACAGGCTCCCAAATGATCCCGTAATTTATAGAGCCACCTGGTTGGGTCGGTGGTCAGAGAATGTTTAATTATTCTTCCTAGAAGCCTTTATCAAAAGCACATTTCACCTTAAAATCAAGCATCCATTCAGCAATTTCAGATTGAAGCAACACTGTTCCCTCAAGACTGTGCCCGCTGCCGGACGTCCAGCGGGGTTCCTGGCCTCTTAGAACCTGTGCAGGTCCTTGCAAACCTCCCAGGCGCCTGGTGCTGAATGAGCACACTATTGACGACTTTAGTTTCCAGACAAGAAAATCAAGTCCTGGGAGGTGAAGCAACTGGTTTATAACTAAGTGCTCAGAGACTGGTGGGACACCCAGTGGTCAGCTGTCTGCTCACCCCACCCTGCAGGAAAAGAATTCACGCCTGTCAAACACCTTTGAAGGGAAAAAAGTGGGCGGGGATTGTGAAGTCTTTGTTGTGCTTCAATTTTACACCAGCCTGGAAACCGGACCTGCGTGCCGCTCCTAGCATCAGCAGAGGTTCTGAATTCCATCTGGTCTGCCGGCATGTCGTTGAATGGAATGCCAAGACCACCGCTGAAGGGACGCTGACCCAGGAGGTCCCAGGCTGTCGGCCCATGGCACGTGTGTTGCTTGAAAGGGATCTTCCGTGTATGACCACGGTAGTTCCAAAGGAAGCTGCAGCTCCAATTGCAGCTAGAATGCACAACGTTGGACCCACCGATTCACATGTACACGCGTGTGCACACACACACACACACACCCTGGGCATTTCAGCCTAAATTGTATGCAAGCAACAGAACCACCATCCTTTTAAAAACTGAGAAGGAAACAACAGGAAAAAGTATGAATCAGAAGCTTAAACCCAGACCAACGGGAGACAGTCCTGCAACTTCAGTTCACCTCCTGTGGCTGCTTTAAGCACAAAACCAAAAGGCTGGAACAGAGAATTCGCCGAGAAAGGTGCAGGACGTCCCTGGACGGCAGCCTTAAACTTGAGGGATGCTCTGTGCACCCTGCACAGGGCCCTAGCACCAATGCTGCCATCTGTGCACCAACGAGGCCAGGGCTGGGCTGCCTGCTGGGCCGAGGTGCGCACCTCCCCTTGTAAAGATAGCCGGGCAGGCGTTGCTCTCGACATACCTGGGACCCCAATTTGTAAAGGAAACAGGAAGTGGTCAAAGTCATGCTTTTTTGTGGACTTCAAAGGGTCCCCCTCCCCTCTCTTTACATTTTACTGTCTGCAGAGCTGTCGGCAAGGCTGTCCCCTGCCTCCTCCTGGCCCATAAAACTTCAGCAGGGAACCAGCGCAGGTGTGGGAGGGAGCTGAACAGGAGGCCCCTTAATGAGGCCCCTGACACCCCCACAGGGAGGGAGCTGGAGGGAGTTGGAGGGAGGCCGCCTCAGCGGGGTGTGCTGTTTGCAAGTCCCTGGCTCCCACAGATGCCCTGGGAATCTCCCAGGAGACCCTTCTGGGCAACGCAAACCCACCAGATCCAGGCCACCAGCCAACCGCAGGAACCCAGACACTGCGTGGAACAATGTCACTCAGCTGCCTCCCACCTGAATGAAAAACCAGAGGTGGTTTCAAAGATGGCAGGCACAAATGTGGGCTGCTTTCTGAGAAGACAAGTCCCATGGAATCCCCACCAATGCCATCCCAGCGTGTAAAACCTGTGCTCCCAAAGCATCTCCAGCTGACGCAAGACTTCAGGCCACGCCACGCCACGCCACGCCACGCCTCCGCTTTGATCCCCACTGAGATCCCCGCCGTTTTTTCTGTCCCACTCATGTTCTCAGTCCCCTCAAAGTCCTCTCGGAACACATGGAAATCTATCCTGCTTGAGAAATTAAACAACCCAGCCCGGCTCTATGGAGGCCCCTGGAGGGATCTAAGCCGAGCACGGTCACACAGGACAGCACTGCTGGCTTGTCTGCACCTCCGTCACCAGGGGTCCAGGGCCTAGGGCGGCTACTCAGACCACAGCTGGACCTTTCAATGTGCTCCTTTTTCCCCAAGATTTGTTTATTTTTATTGGAAAATCAGATTAACAGAAAAATCTTCCATCTGTTTGTTCACTCCCCAAGTGGCCACAATGGCTGGAGCTGAGCTGATCCAAAGCCAGGAGCCAGGAACCGCTTCCGGCTCTCCCACACAGGTGCAGGTCCTAAGGCTTTGGTCCCAGGTCACAAGCAGTGAGTTGGATGGGAAGTAGAGCAGCCGGAACATGAACCAGCACCCATATGGGATCCTAGAAAGGAGTTTGGCCATTATGGCTACTGCACTGGGCCCAATAACACTCTTTTAATCACAAGATTAAAGAAGATTTATTTGTTTGTTTATCAGAAAGGCAGATCTACAGAGAGAAGGAGATCTTTCATCTGCTAATTCACTCCCCAGATGGCCACAACAGCCAGAGCTGAGCCTATTCGAAGCCAAGAGCTTCTCCCAGGCCTCCCACGTGGGTGCAGGGTCCCAAGACTTTGGGCCGTCCTGCACTGCTTTCCAAAGCCACCACAGGGACTGGTGGAAGTGGAGCAGTGTCCATATGGGATCCTGGCACTTGAAGCCGAGGATTTAGCCATCACACAGGGCCCCAATGTCTAATTTCACAACACAGCAAACCAAACAGAAATATAACAATGCTCCCACCCAAGGCCTCGTGAGCCTCTTGGCCCCAAAGAGGAGGAACTAACCCTCGGAGCCGCACACGTTTACCAGGGAGCGGCTTGGCAGAGCAAGGGCATCGTGCTGAGGCCGAGCGGCGGGCAGTGGAAGCTGGTCATCTCTCGATCAGGAGCCGCTCTCACCTCGGCTGGTGTCAAAAAAACGGAAATGTGGGGACATGGGGTTGCTAGGAACAGCTGCGGAGCCCACCTGTCAGGCTCCAGCAGAGTAACTTGGCAGCTTTGCAAACTACAACCCAGGAATGTTCCAGTAAAGAGAAGAAAGTCAGACGCCCAGAGTCGCCTCTCTCAATGAGGAAATTGTGTCTGGCCAGTTGCCGCACTGTCCGAATCGGGACGCGGGGACCCTGCCCCATTCCCACCAGCAGTCACACCTTCCTGTGTGTACACTGTACCCCAGGCTGATTTCCTAAGCCAGCTCAGCGGGCATATACTTCATTTACCCCTCGCTCACTCACAGTGCCTTCAGTCTGGTGTTTCTGTCCCCTCTGGCTGGTACCAGACCTGACACACAGAGAAGTTGGAGTTCTGGCCTGAAGGTTCTCCCTTGGGGTCTCTCCCAGGGGTCACAGGAGAGGAACAGCAAGCGAAGGGACCACTCCCTGCGTCAATTGTACATACCCCAAAATGACTTTAAAGATTTCAAACTAGAACCTGCTCTGGGGTGGTGGCCTAAGCCGCCTACAACACCAATACTGTACATGAACTCCCGTGTGAGTCCCAGCTGCTCCACTTCCCATCGAGCTCCCTGCTCAGGTGCGGGGGGAAGCAGCAGAGGGGACCCAAGTGCTTGGGCCCCTGCACCCACTCCCAGCTTCTGGCCTCACTATGGCTCTACCTTGGTCATCTGACCACTGGGAAAGGGGATCAGCAAATGGAAGATTCTCTTTCTCTCTCTCTCTCTCTCTCTCTCTCTCTCTCTCTCTCACTAATTCTGCCTTTGAAATAATTGGTAAACCCTTTTAAGCATGGGAAGAGCCACCTCATTTTCTTTCCCAGCCCCCTGGGCATCCCTCATGGGAAGGAATGTGCAGTGGAGGCAAATCCATCCCCGTCCCCAGTGTGTTCTGCACAGCAAAAGGAGGACGCTCCAGGGGCTGAAACAGAGACGCCGTTCAGCAGCTGTCCTGGGCAGCGCTACCACCTGCGCGCGGCCCTCACCTCACCACATTTCCTCTGTCAGAGGAGCCACTGCTGCTGTGCCGCTGGCAGCATTAGGGAAGCACCAGGCCTGGGGTGCCCCCAAATCCTTAAACCAGCACCAGGCCTCGGGTGCCCCCGGCTCCCCAAACCAACACCCCAGCATTGCTGAAAGGTCCAAGGATAAGGACAGGCCTGGACGCGATGAATGCCTTGGGGGCAGCCTGGCCCCCAGGATGCAGACGATGAAGTGTCTTGGGGGCTGTTTGACCCCCCCGGAGCTGTGGGAACCCAGGAACACAGCACTGTCCACAGAAGACCCTCCCAGCCTCAGGGCAGACTGGCAGCCCTGGGCCGACTCCAGGGGCCTACAGGCAGCAACTCCCCCTGAAAGCCCAGTCACAGCCGCTCTCACCAGGTGGGGGAATCTCGGCTGAGAGCTCCAGCCCATTTCAGAGTGAGTGTGGCATGCGGGTGGAGGAACAGTGGCAAGACTAACTTGATAACTGTCCCCAGGAGGAAAATCAGGAGGGGAGTGTGTTTACGCGTGTTCACAAGCTCCTCTTTGTTCAGACACGTTGTCTTATGGTGGCACAGCTAGCACCTACCTCTTCCCAATCAGACATCGCTCTACCAGGCCCGGGTCACGCTCCAGCACCCTAGGTGGGAGCGATCGCCAGAGGCTGGCCAGCTGAGTGGCTTCATGTTTCTCTCTCACAAAATCTGTCCTGGTGCCTAATTGAGTGTGTGTTTTGCATGGATGGACAGGTTGGGGGAGGGGAAGATACATGGGTGAGTGGATGTGTGGGTGGGTGGACGGGTGGGTGGATGTGTGGGTGGATTAATGGGTGGATGTGTGGGTGGATGGGTGGATGGGTAGATGGGTGGATGGATGGGTGAGTGGATGGATGGATGGATGGGTGGATGTGTGGGTGGATGTGTGGGTGGGTGGATGGATGGATGGATGGATGGATGGATGGATGGATGGTGGGTGGATGTGTGGGTGGATAGATGGATGGATGGGTGGATGTGTGGGTGGATGTGTGGGTGGATGTGTGGGTGGATGGATGGATGGATGGGTGGATGTGTGGGTGGATGTGTGGGTGGATGTGTGGGTGGATGGATGGATGGATGGGTGGATGTGTGGGTGGATGTGTGGGTGGGTGGATGGATGGATGGATGGATGGATGTGTGGGTGGATGTGTGGGTGGATAGATGGATGGATCAAGGGATGCATGACTGGAGGATTGGCAGGCTGGCTGGCTACCTGGAGAGATGAATGAATAGATGATCTTTATCTAGCTCAGAGGCAGGCACTTGGTATTGGAAGCACACGTCTTCACATAGACATTATCCCTCCTATAGGAACAAAACAAATGATACACAGCAAGCTTGATCTTAAATTAAAGAGTCACACTCGCTCCAAAACACTTATAAACTCTCACCACCACACACTCACCATCACACACACTCACCATCACACACTAACCATTACACATTCACCATCACACACTAACCATCACATGCTAACCATCACACACGCTCACCATCACAAACACTTACATCACACACATCACACACACTCACCATCACACACACTCACTCACCATCACACACACCATCACACACTCACCATCACACACACTCACTCACCATCACACACACCATCACACACTCACTCACCATCACACACACTCACCATCACACACACTCACTCACCATCACACACACTCACTCACCATCACACACACTCACCATCACGCACATACTCATCATCAAACACATTCACCATCACACATGCTCACCATCACACACACTCACCATCACACACGCTCACCATCAAACACTCACTCACCATCACACACGCTCACCATCACTCGCTCACCATCAAACACACTCACCATCACACACACTCACCATCAAACACTCACTCACCATCACACTCACTCACCATCACACACATACTCATCATCACACACATGCTCATCATCACACACATGCTCACCGTCACACACGCTCACCATCAAACACACTCACCATCACACTCACTCACCATCAAAAACTCACTCACCATCACACATGCTCACCATCACACTCACTCACCATCACACACATACCACTCATCATCACACACACTCACCATCACACACATACCACTCATCATCACACACACTCACCATCACACTCGCTCACCATCAAACACACTCACCATCACACTCACTCACCATCAAACACTCACTCACCATCACACACATACTCATCATCACACACATGCTTACCATCACACGCTCACCATCAAACACACTCACATCACACTCACCATCACACTTACCATCACAATTGCTCACCATCACACACACTCACTCACCACACACGTTCACCATCACACACACTCACTCACCATCACACACACTCACCATCACACACATGCTCACCATCACACTCATTCACAATCACACATGCTCACCATCACACACACTCACATCACACTCACCATCACACTCACATCACACTCACCATCACACACACTCACTCACCATCACACTCATTCACCATCACACTCACCATCACAATCGCTCACCATCACACGCACTCACATCACACTCACCATCACACACAATCACCATCACACTCACTCACCATCACACTCACTCACCATCACACTCATTCACCATCACGCACACTCACCATCACACTCACTCACCATCATGCACACTCACCATCACACACATGCTCACCATAACACTCACCATCACACACACTCACCATCACACACACTCACCATCACACTCACGATCACACACACTCATATACTCACGCTCACATCACACATGCTCACCATCGCACACACTCACCATCACACTCATTCACCATCACACACCCTCACCATCACACTCACGATCACATACTCATATCATACTCACACGCTCACATCACACATGCTCACCATTACACACACTCACCATCACACTCATTCGCCATCACACACCCTCACCATCACACTCACGATCACACACACTCATATCATACTCACACGCTCACATCACACATGCTCACCATCACACACCCTCACCATCACACTCACTCACCATCACACACGCTCACCATCACGCACATTCACTGTCACACAGCCCTCTATTGGGCTATCTGCCTATGGCCCAGCACTTGCTCACAACAGCTGATAGGTCTGTCACTTGTATTCACACAAGGATGTGCTCGATTGAGTGTGTGCATTACCTTCTCGTTACCCTCTCAGATACGGCGCTGAGCAGAGACAGCTGTGTTTGCCTGTGGGAGGCGCTGTGTGTTCTCCAGCGACTGCAGCACACAGGGATGGGTATACAGGTGGGTTCCATCAACATTATACCATTCACAGGATGAATGTCAGCATTTGTGAATGCTATCACCCATGAGGACCCTGGAACCAATCCCACAGGTCTCGAGAGGCCTCTGGCAGCATCCTACAGGACGTGTTTGGCACACACAGGAACTGTTGTTGTGGCTGAGGGGGTTGAGTGGAGACTGGCAATGCCGGCACCGCATGTTGGAGCCAGGAGTTCAATTCCTGGCTGCTCAGCTTTCAGCTCCACTGGCTCCCTGCTAGGGCACCTGGGAAAGCAGCATTGGACAATGGGTCAAGAACCTGGGCCCTACACCCACAGGGAAGCTCAAATGGAGTTCCTGGCTCCCCTCTGTGGCCTGACCCAGACCTGCCCATTGTGGCCACTTAGAGAATAAACCAGCAGGTAGGATCTCTCTCTCCCTCTCTCTTGCTCTGCCTTCCAAATACACACACATTCACAATCTGGCATTAAACACAACATGCCTTGGTTGGCCAAGTGGTCCCTCTGTGTTTTCTGTGCTCATTGACCCACATTGGTGGGCGTTTTCAGCATTACCTGTTGTGGCTCACGTTGAGTGAAGCCGCATGGCACATGGCCTCTACACTGAGGGCAGCAGTGAGCCAGTGGACCACCTGACATTCCAGTGAAGAAAATCATGAGCACGCAGAGTCTAAGACCAGGCTGTCAGGATGCTGTGTCAGGACGCCAGGCTGCCCACATCAGGATGCCAGGCTGCCCACATCAGGACGCCACTTCCTGAGGCGTGAGTTACTGGAAGTTCCCAGAGCCTGCTTCACATCCCTGGACAGTGAAGCTCCAAACCAACCCTAACAGCCCTCCTCGGTGGACCCTTACTCCCGAGAGTCAGGAAGAGCTCCCCACCCTGTGGGTCCCAACAGTCTGGTCACTCCCTGCCATGACTCACTGAGTGTGGCTGGAGTGAACCCCCAGGGCCAGGCCCAGGCCTTGAAGAGCACAACCAGCTACTACTTCTTAGGTAGCCCCCCTCAACGAGATGAAACCACTCAGCCAGAGAGACGGGAAGAGGTGGAGGAATCAGTAGGACCAGAGCAGAGGAGGCAGTGAGAGAAAGACACAGAAAGGGGGAGACGATGACCCGGTGATGGCCCCAGCACTGGGCAGGGCAGCCCGCAGCTCCTGGGCCCCAGCACTGGGCAGGGCAGCACACAGCTCCTGGGCCCCAGCACTGGGCAGGGCAACAGCAGCTCCTGGGCCCCAGCACTGGGCAGGGCAACAGCAGCTCCTGGCTCCAGCATTGGGCGGGGCACCCAGCAGCTCCTGGCTCCAGCACTGGGCGGGGCACCCAGCAGCTCCTGGCTCCAGCACTGGGCAGGGAACAGCAGCTCCTGGCTCCAGCACTGGGCGGGGCAACAACAGCTCCTGGCCCCAGCACTGGGCGGGGCACCCAGCAGCTCCTGGCTCCAGCACTGGATGGGGCAGCCCACACCTCCTGGCTCCAGCACTGGGCGGGGCACCCAGCAGCACAGGCCTTAGCTTCCTGACAGCAGGACTGAGGCTCTGAGCAGCAGGTCCCCTGAGGTCGCATCTCTAGGGGGTCTGTGAGGCCCCTGGAGTCTGGAAGCTTCTTCAAGCCCCCAACACCTCATTGGGGTCTGCTCGTCCTTTGCGTCCTTCCCACGGCCAGCTGTGCTGCTGGCCCAGGAGTCGCAAGGAGGAGGGGGAAGAGGGGCCCCTCCAGCCATGCCTGTGCCCCACTCCAAGGGACAGGATGCCCACTGCCCGGGAAGCCACAGGCCTTGTTGGAAGACATTCGCCATTCGTCCTGAGGGTGGTGCCTCTCCAGGGTCTTCACTGACCACCTTCCGCAAGCCCAGCAACACTCTGCCTGCTGGACACCAGAGAGGGGCTCTCAACCCTAGAGTGCCTAAAAATGACAGAAAATCACCCTACTCTATGTGCAAATGACTAACAAGGGATTTCTAAGCTTTGTTTATCCTATTCAGAAGGCAGAGCAGTAGAGACAGCCGGAGATCAGCCATCTCCTCCTTACTCCCCAAAAGCCTGCAGCAGCCAAGGTGGGCCAGGCCAAAGCCGGGGCCCAGACCTCCATCCGGGTCTCCCACACCAGGGCTGGGACCCACATACTTGAGCCATCACCCGCTACCCCCAGGCTGGGACGTGGGTGGGAAACTGGAGTCGGAAGACATTGGGGTAGAAGGCGGGCATCTACGCCAGATCAGCTCCCTACTGAGACCAGGTGGCCTGCAGCAGCAGGATGGCACTGTGGAACTCTCAGGGAACCAACTCTGACAAGAACCCGTGCTCAGGGCCCCGGGGCCTGTGCCCTATGGGGCTGCACAGATATGGTCAGGGCCCGGGGCCTGTGCCCTATGGGGCTGCACAGATGTGGTCAGGGCCCGGGCCTGTGCCCTGTGGGGGACACCCTATGGGGGCTGCACAACCCGAGCTCAGGGCCCGGCCCTGTGAGGGCTGCACATATGTGGTCAGGGCCCGGGGCCTGTGCCCTGTGGGGGCTGCACAGATGTGGTCAGGGCCCGGGCCTGTGCCCTGTGGGGGCTGCACAGATGTGCTCAGGGCCAGGGGCCTGTGCCCTGTGGGGCTGGAGGAGGGCCCTCTGATTTCCCAGCTTCCTAAAGTTCACATGCTGACGTTTTACCCCAACCTGATAATGTGGAGAGTCCTGGGGGGCCCTGCTCCAAGAAACACTTGTGAGAAAGGCTAAGTTATCTTGGAGGGGATAGCTTTATTTTTTAATATTTATTTTTATTAGAAAGGGAGATATACAGAGAGAAAAAATCTCTGTCAGCTGATTCACTCCCCAAGTGTCTGCAACGGCCAGAGTTGAGTCAATCCAAAGCCAGGAGCCAGGAGCCTCTTCTGAGTCTCCCACGTAGGTGTAGGGTCCCAAGGTCTTGAGCCAGCCTCTGCTGTTCTCTCAGGTCATAGGCCATAAGGATTTGCAATGGAGCGGCTGGGACGTGAACTGACGCCCATATGGGATGCCAGCACCGCAGGCAGAACTGAAGGACTCCACAGCAGCACCTGCTCCGGGGCAGATTTCTGAAAAAGGATGCGTTTGAGCCTTTCCCTTCCTCCCTCCTCCCTTCCTCCCTTCCTCCCTCCTCCCTTGGCTATCTGCCCCTCCACCTCAGACAGCAGAGGCGGCAGCAGGAAGATCTTCGGCAGCCCCTGACCCTGGCCTTCCCAGCTCAAGCCAGAGCGACAGAAGAAACTTCTGTTCTTCCCAGACTACAGTCTTGGGACTCTCTTAGCCAGCAGAGGAAGGCAGTGACAGACACACACAGGGTCACACCCGCAGAGACAGGACCCCACTGCCGGATGGGGTGGGAACGGGGCCAGTGGAGGGTCAGCCCAGCGACCAAAGGCATGTCCAGGGGCTGACTCCAGCTCAGAAGGGAGTGGCTCCATCCACCTGCTTTCTGCCCAGCAGGTGCCAGCTGGCCACCACTGCCGTGACAGAAGCTCCATGCCCACCCAGGGAGCAGCACCTCCACTGACTGCTGTGGCTGCTCCACCAGGGGAGGCCAGCATAGAGACGGCCACCAGGTAAGGCGAGGGCAAGGAGCCCAGGATGAGGCTCGCTGGGCAGTTCCTCCAGCAGGGCACCTGAGGGGTGAGTGACTGGACTCCTGAGCTTCGTGAGAGCCCAGGACCACGGTGGTTCCATAGCTTGCGTGGCTGGCCCCATGCATGTTCCTGATCTCCCAGGTGTGGGGTTGCCCTGCAAACCTGCACTGGTTTTCTGTTTTTATGGAATTAACTGCATGGTTTCTTTGTTTATTCGAGACAAAAGGGGAGAGAATGGCAGCTGCCACCCTCTGGTTCTCTGCAAATCCTGCCATGACCTGGACCTCCATCCGGGAGTCCGTGCAGCAGAAAGCCAGCACTTGAGCCATCACGCTGCCTCCTGGTGCCTAGCAGGGGCGGGTGTGGAGAATGGAGTGGAGAACCAGGCACATCACCCAGGCATGCTGGTGTCAGCACCCAAACCACCAGGCTACCCACCCAACCCCACTGCCCAAGGATGCCAGTGCCGTCCCGGTCCTGGCAAACCAGGGACAGAGTGGATCTGTCAGCGGATCACACAGGACCGAGAGAGTGGATCTGTCAGCGGACCACACAGGACCTAGAGAGTGGTGACTGTGACAGCAGTGAGGTGTCCATACCCCCAGGTCTGTGTGCAGCCAGGGACACACACAAACATCCTGAGTGACAACACGATGGTGTGAACATCAACAAAGGTCCTGCTGGCCTCATCTTCCAGCTCCGGGGTGCCTGGGCGGCATGTTGGCACCAGATCGCTGCAGGAGGCAGGGGTGCGGCCTCTCCCTGTGTAACACAGGAGCACTGCAAGAGGCAGGGGTGCGGCCTCTCCCTGTGTAACACAGGAGCGCTACAGGAGGCAGGGGTGCGGCCTCTCCCTGTGTAACACAGGAGTACTGCAGGAGGCAGGGGTGCGCCCTCCCTGTGTAACACAGGAGTGCTGCAGGAGGCAGGGGTGCGCCCTCCCTGTGTAACACAGGAGTGCTGCAGGAGGCAGGGGTGAGGCCTCCCTGTGTAACACAGGAGCACGGCAGGAGGCAGGGGTGCAGCCTCTCCCTGTGTAACACAGGAGCACAGCAGGAGGCAGGGGTGCAGCCTCTCCCTGTGTAACATAGGAGCACAGCAGGGGGCAGGGGTGCGGCCTCTCCCTGTGTAACAGGAGCACTGCAAGAGGCAGGGGTGCGGCCTCTCCCTGTGTAACACAGGAGTGCTGCAGGAGGCAGGGGTGCGGCCTCTCCCTGTGTAACACAGGAGTACTGCAGGAGGCAGGGGTGTGGCCTCCCTGTGTAATACAGGAGTGCTGCAGGAGGCAGGGGTGAGGCCTCCCTGTGTAACACAGGAGCGCTGCAGGAGGCAGGGGTGCAGCCTCTCCCTGTGTAACACAGGAGCACAGCAGGAGGCAGGGGTGCGGCCTCTCCCTGTGTAACACAGGAGCACTGCCAGAGGCAGGGGTGCGGCCTCTCCCTGTGTAACAGGAGTGCTGCAGGAGGCAGGGGTGGGGCCTCTCCCTGTGTAACACAGGAGTGCTGCAGGAGGCAGGGGTGCGGCCTCTCCCTGTGTAACACAGGAGTACTGCAGGAGGCAGGGGTGCGCCCTCCCTGTGTAACACAGGAGTGCTGCAGGAGGCAGGGGTGCAGCCTCTCCCTGTGTAACACAGGAGTGCTGCAGGAGGCAGGGGTGCGGCCTCCCTGTGTAACACAGGAGCACTGCAAGAGGCAGGGGTGAGGCCTCCCTGTGTAACACAGGAGCACGGCAGGAGGCAGGGGTGCAGCCTCTCCCTGTGTAACACAGGAGCACGGCAGGAGGCAGGGGTGCGGCCTCTCCCTGTGTAACACAGGAGCACGGCAGGAGGCAGGGGTGCGGCCTCTCCCTGTGTAACACAGGAGCACTGCAAGAGGCAGGGGTGCGGCCTCTCCCTGTGTAACACAGGAGTGCTGCAGGAGGCAGGGGTGCGGCCTCTCCCTGTGTAACACAGGAGTACTGCAGGAGGCAGGGGTGCGGCCTCTCCCTGTGTAACACAGGAGTACTGCAGGAGGCAGGGGTGCGCCCTCCCTGTGTAACAGGAGTGCTGCAGGAGGCAGGGGTGCGGCCTCTCCCTGTGTAACACAGGAGTGCTGCAGGAGGCAGGGGTGCGGCCTCTCCCTGTGTAACACAGGAGTGCTGCAGGAGGCAGGGGTGCGCCCTCCCTGTGTAACACAGGAGTACTGCAGGAGGCAGGGGTGCTGCCTCTCCCTGTGTAACACAGGAGTACTGCAGGAGGCAGGGGTGCGGCCTCTCCCTGTGTAACAGGAGCACGGCAGGAGGCAGGGGTGCGGCCTCTCCCTGTGTAACACAGGAGCACGGCAGGAGGCAGGGGTGCGGCCTCTCCTTGTGTAACACAGGAGTACTGCAGGAGGCAGGGGTGCGGCCTCTCCCTGTGTAACACAAGAGTGCTGCAGGAGGCAGGGGTGCGGCCTCTCCCTGTGTAACACAGGAGTACTGCAGGAGGCAGGGGTGCGCCCTCCCTGTGTAACAGGAGTGCTGCAGGAGGCAGGGGTGCTGCCTCTCCCTGTGTAACACAGGAGTGCTGCAGGAGGCAGGGGTGCGGCCTCTCCCTGTGTAACACAGGAGTGCTGCAGGAGGCAGGGGTGCGCCCTCCCTGTGTAACAGGAGTACTGCAGGAGGCAGGGGTGAGGCCTCTCCCTGTGTAACACAGGAGTACTGCAGGAGGCAGGGGTGCGGCCTCTCCCTGTGTAACAGGAGTGCTGCAGGAGGCAGGGGTGCGGCCTCTCCCTGTGTAACACAGGAGCACGGCAGGAGGCAGGGGTGCGGCCTCTCCCTGTGTAACACAGGAGCACAGCAGGAGGCAGGGGTGCGGCCTCTCCCTGTATCCTGTCGCAGTGACGGTTTGGGAAACATCTAAGGCCAGAGGAAGGAAACTTGTCTTCCTGACTGCTGCAGAGCCACAGGTAAGTGTGGTCTAAGGAAGGCGAAGCCAGCGGCACTCTGGGAGAAAGACTTGACACCCTCCCAGCCAGGGGCAAGCTGCCCCAGCCCCCGTGGAATCTGAAACCTATTTCCAACCCTCTGAGGGGCTCTGGGCGTCAGAGAAGGAGCTGCAGGCAGGCGAGGGAGGCCTGACGTCTCTGGGTAACCCTTGTCATCCCCGTCCACAGACACACCTTCAGTCCGCACGAGTGGATGGCCAGCCTCACGTGTGGGTCCTGGTTCTGGGTAATGAGAGACTTGTGACAAACAGGAATCAGTGTGAAACACATCTACAGGGATAGTGTCTTGGCCCCGCAGCCACCACAAAGCCCCAGACCGGAGTAGGAGTCACCGAGGCTCTTCCGTCCCCAGCAGGGCTCAGAGAAGCCGCGGGCAGAGCACGGGTAGAGCTGGGCTGAGGGCCTTCTCACAGGACGCTGCCGAAGGCACCTGTGTGAACTGAGCCACCAGCCACGGGCGCAGTTCCATCCCTCTGTGGAGAAGGCCTTGAGTGTGGGCCGTGGGGGTGCAAAGGGCACACTTCGGACCACAGCTAACACAGAGCATGGAGCAGCATGAAGTCTACACGGAACACTGGGGCTGGTCCAGCCAGGCCCAGGCCCTGAACTTACCTCCAGGGGAGATGAATACAATACACAACTCACAACACAAAGTACAGACGGGTGTTTAAGATGAGGCATCACGGGCCCAGCGGCGTGGCCTAGCAGCTAAAGTCCTCGCCATGAACGCCCCGGGATCCCATATGGGCGCCGGTTCTAATCCCAGCAGCTCCACTTCCCATCCAGCTCCCTGCTTGTGGCCTGGGAAAGCAGTTGAGGACGGCCCAATGCATTGGGACACTGCACCTGCGTGGGAGACCTGGAAGAGGTTCCTGGTTCCCGGCTTCGGATCGGCGCGTACTGGCCCGTTAAGGCTCACTTGGGGAGTGAATCATCGGACGGAAGATTTTCCTCTCTGTCTCTCCTCCTCTGTGTATATCTGGCTGTAATTTAAAAAAATGAATAAACCTTAAAAAAAAAAAAAGATGAGGCATCACATTTTGATGCTAAATCCTTCCTTTGGGCATGAAGCTGGAAATTGGCAGTTCTTTTTAGCTGCATGAGGTTAATTTTGGTATTTTCAGCATTCAAGAAATTACATGTGTAAGTGATAGTAGACTTTTTAGTTTATCATTATGAAAAAAATATGTTTTTAAGGATTATTGTATTTGAAAGGCAGAGTTGAGAGAGAAAACTCCTCCATCCGCTGGTTCACTCCCCGGACGGCCAGCAGAGCCTGAGCTGGGCCACTGTGTAGCAGGTGCCTCTTCCAGCTGACAGTGTCCGAGGCTGGGGACAGGGGCGCCAGCTCCAGCCTGCTCCAGCTCAGGACCCTGCTCAGTGTCCCCTGTCAGCGCCTCCCCCCCACCCGCCCCTGTCTCTGCTTTCACAGGCCTGCAGTCCTGTGAGCTCCCACATCAGGGCCAGCCATGCTCAAGCGCGTTCCCCAAGGGCCCCACGCCTGCTTTCCGCTGCTGGAAGAGCAAAACCCAGACACTTGTCTTCAGGAGTTCCCGTAGCCAAGACAATGAACACAGGGTCTTTTTCTCCAGCAAGCACCCCCAAATTCCCAGGAAAGCCCCCCCTGTTCTCATGAAAGAGAAGGGAGAGAAAACGGAGGGCGGGGTGGGGAGGGAGGGGAAGAGGCCCGGGGAGACAGGTCCCTCCCTCTGTGCGGTTGGTTGGGGTTGAAAATTAGAAAATGAACAAACCTCAACTTCATTGTTCTGGAGCTTTCTTTGAACTCTGGGTCCCCTGGGCTTCCCCTGAATCAGCTTCGGACAACCTCACCCTCTGTAAGTCCAGGCGCTGCAGCTTCCACAGGCTAGAAGTGGCACCCATGAGGAACACTGGCAGGCCGAGGGTAACCTGATGGGGCACCATGCCAGCCCCCAGATGAGCCACTTTCAATATCAACTGACCCTCAAGTACATAAAAGGACCACCACCCCTTCACACCTACTCTGGGGTTTCCTTTATAGTTTAAAAGTCCCAGGAAATAACCCTAACCCAGGCAGACCAGTCGCCTTCCCTTCTCTGTGAGCTAACAGCCCTTGCCAGGAGTTAATGCGGGGGAGTGTGGAGAGACGGGGAGGTTGGAGGAGAGGGTGCCACTTGAAGGCACCCCATCACCCTAAGTCCTCTGGGAAGCCAAGCAGGGCTGCTCCTGGTTAGCAGGAGGGTAGCAGAGCAGTGACAGGGCAGCAAAAGACACTGGTCCAACCTGCAAGAGAGAGGGGAGTGCCGGGAGCCTGTGGCCTCAAACTCAGCACTAGCCACGTGTCCCCAGGAGCCACAAGGTGCACACGCGTGCAGTCCCGCAGGCCGTGCTGGCCTCGTAGGACCGGACAGACCCTCGGATTCCCAGCCACCTCCCGTGCGATGTCGAGCTGCCAAGACAGTCTGAATGGACGTCACGGATGCCCTCCAGTGTGTCCCCGGACTCCGCTGTCCCCAGGGACTTACAACGTGATGGAGGGATGGGGTGCTGCTTTCCAGCTCCACTTTGTTGACAAAATCACAAAAGCATTCAGGCACTGGTGTCTGGCTCCTGCCTGACTTGGAATGACCTCACCGAGTAGGGGAGGCAGAGAAGCAAGCCAGAAGTGACAGCAGGGGTGAAATCGGAGGGGATGTGCTGGTCCCGTGGACCCCAGAGAACTGGCTCCTTTAGGATGGGCTGCTGTGTGGCCCTTCCCTGGCCCTCTCAGAGTCCCTGCCGGCAGGCGGGGCTGGAAGCCTGAGCCTCCGCATCCTGTCCTGGTCTGCTCTTGGAAGCCTATGTAGGAGGCCTGGAATGCATTTTATTTAGCACATATAAAAGAAAAAAAAATACACTCGGGTGCGCCAGAGTCCCCAAACCTTGAGGGACACATTTTGGCGCTGAAGGTATGGCTTCCATCAGCGTTCATCAGATGGTTCCTTCCCAGGTCTTGGAGGAAGACTGTGAGAGACAGGGAGGAATGCTCCCGGCTCCCAAGGCAGAATCATGGCCAGGGAGAGCCTTCCTGGGACAGCCTTCCCCCCTCCTCAGACGCGGTGACTCTGGGAGTGGGGGGACGCTGCACCCGGGGAAGAGGGTCCCCAGGGACAGGAGGGCCAGGTGCTGCTCGAGGCACACACACACACACATTCCGGAGTGGCACGATGTCCAGTGCTCCGGGCAGTGGACAGGCAGCACCTGCGCCTGCCCCGCCCGCGCGGCGGTCCGACCCGGCAGACGCAGGAGCGCGGCGGGGCCACGCGGGACGCGGGCAGGGGCGAGTCTGCGCGCTCGCTCCCCTTCAAACCCAGGTAGAAAGGCGGCTGCCAGGCCTGGGCTCGGCTCCGCTGGGTAGCTGGGAAACCAGACCGACAACAAATGACAAGTAAACATCCAGCCACAGGAAGCCATTGAGGAGACTGGGCGCTAATGAGGGCGCAGCGGGATCCCGCCGCCCGCCGCGCGCCCCGGACACACCGGGGACTGCTGCCCCCGCAATTTGGAGCCCCAAGCCCCGCTGGCAGGCCCATAAACCCGTTTGTAGTCTTTCCTTCTCTCCCTTCAAGTCCGCATTGTTGTTAGACTGCGATGGCTGCCGGCGGAGTCGAAAACTCCAGGTGCAAAAAGGAAGCGAAGCGGGAGACGTGAAGCGCTCCCGCCACGTCCTCCCAGCCTAAGGGTTCAGAAGCAAATGAGGGGGGGGGGGGCTCAGTTCCAAGGTGAAAGGGCTCCCCGGGGTCCCCCTCGGCTCAGACGGCCCTTTAAAGGGCCACTGCGCGAAAGCCAGGGGCGAGTGTTCGACCCCCATTCCCCAAGGTGTCTTTTGGCAAACGGCGGCCTTCTTGAATGCATACAGTGTCCCCTTCAAGGAATGTCAGTTATGACGCTTACAGGTGCTGGTCTCTTAAGTGGCAATCCTAGCCGGGGATCCAGGGCTTTTCCTCTTCCCGCCTGAGCTGTTCACGACGAATTAGTGTGCAAAATGCCAGCCATCTCTCCGCCCCGGGACTTTCCAACCCTCGCCCGCGTTCCCCCTTCTCCCGGCAGGTGCGCGGCTCCGGACCCGCCTCGAGCATCCCCCGCAGGTGCGCGGTTCGGCACCCGCCTTCGCCTCCCGCGTCCCTCTGTCCGCCCAGCAGTGACCCCCAGCGGCCAGCCCGAGCCCCGGCCTTGGCGGAGCCTTGGGACTCCCGCGGCCTCCCTGCCGGGGCCGGGAGCCGGCCACACACAGCGCCCGGCAGGGCTGCGTCCCAGCGCCCAGCAGGCAGGGCCAAGCCAGGGCCGAAACTCGAGGGGGGGGGGTTCCTGTTTCCTGCTGCGTGTTCAATTCCGCGGGCTGGAAGAGGGAAAGAGGTACTTCGTGAATGTGTCCCCAGAGGCGCGTCGGCCGGAGCACAGCTCACCTAACCCCTGGGTTAGGGATCCTAACCAGCCCCACGTCTCCGTGTGGTGTGGGCTCTCTCTCATGGACTGCACAGAAGTAGACTCTAAAATCCCACTAATTTAATACACAAGTGTAGAAATCGTTTAGTGCTGAGCTGTCGAGGCTGGGCCTGAGGCCAAGGTCTGCCCAGAGAGCGAGTTGGACTTCCTCAGCCTTTTCCTCTATAAAATTTGAGATTTCTTAATCAACTTGCTTTAAAATCTAGGTGGGATGTTGTTTGGTTTTTTTTGACATTTTAATTAGCTGTAGCAGATATCATATGATTTATAGGTACGACTCAGCAAACATTTGATATTTGCTCCCTCTCACCCACGCCCCTTCCTCCTGTCTTTTTGGTTGTTCAGATCACACGTTTTCAATTCCCTTGACAGTAAAATGGCTTATCGCTTCATCGGGTAAGTTCAGCGGGCTATAATGACCACTTCTTCACCCAAATCCAGTAGGTTCTAAAGTAATACAGATCACCGAAGCTACACTAGTGCAGCCGTCTGAACCACTGATGTGACAAAAGTAGCAACAGAGTATCAAAAAACTGTAGTGGCAGCAACATAGCCAGACCTTTGCTTTCACTGTTTGTTTCTGCCAGCACGCAGCATTGTCTTTCCGGCTCTGGCTTATCTTACTCAGCCTGACGTCCTCCAGCCGGGTCCGTTTTGCTGCAGACAGCAGAGCATCATGCTTTTTCACGGCTGAGTAATACTTCATCGTGCATGTGTACCGTCTTTTCTTTATCCAGTCGTCGGGTGACAGGTACCTTGGTGGGGTCCAGGTTTTGGCTCGTGGAGCAGTGCTGCTGTGACACGGGGCCTAGACACCCTGGAGTCATTGGGTTCAAGTCTCTCGGGTCCGTCGCCAGGAGAGCGACTGTGGGTCATATGACAGGGCTGTGTGGTTTTGGAAGAACCCTCCACTGCGTTTCCCAGGGTCTGGCCAGTCACATCCCGCAGCAGTGTCTGTGTGCTGGCCTCTCGGCACAGGCTCGCCGGGCTTTGTCAGTCTCCGTGTTTGGTTCTAGCTGTTCTGACGGGGCGGGGACTCACTATGGCTTGGGTTGCCTTTCCCAATGGCTAGTGATGTGGAATATTTTTTTCGTGTATTTGTTGGTGATATGTATTTCTTCCTTTGATTATTGTCTATCAGATCCAAAACCCCTGTCTTAAAGACCTTAGCGTCTGGGGCCAGCATGGTAGTGTAGCATATTAATTCTCCGTCCACAGTGCCAGTATCCTGCATGTGTACCTGTCTGTGTCCTAGCCGCTCCACTTCCAATCCAGCTCCCTGCTGACGAGCAGCGGAGAATGGCCAAAGTCCTTGGGCCCCTGCACCCACACGAGATATCCAGAAACAAGCTCTGGCTCCTGGCTTCAGATCACCTCAGCCCTGGCCATGTGAGGAGTGAACCAGTGGATGGAAGATCTCTCTCCTTCTCTCTCTGTGGAATCTGCCTTTCAAGTAAAAATAAATCTAGAGAAACAAAAAGCACCTTAGTATATGTGCCTGGTTTATAAAAAGTCATATTATTCAGACAGTTCAACTACAACATGGCAATCCTCCACCCCACCCTTCTTCATCCCAAACCAACTCTGGAGTCCAGGTACTGAGGCCGTCCTCCGCTGCTTTCCCAGACCCTCAGCAGGAAGTGGAGCAGCTGGGACTCAAAAGGGTGTCCACATAGGATGCCGGCACCGCGAGCAGGGAACTGGTGTGCTACGCCATGTTCCCGACCCCAAAGGCTCTTTTTTTTTTTTTTTTTTTTTCAGTCCTTGAGGGATCAACTCTTCAACTCTTGGAATGAATGGCTTCCACTAAGATTCATGGGAAACACAAGGATTTTGAGAAAATCATTTCTGCAGAAACACCAGTGGTGGGTAGAAGACAAGGAAGGCTGGGTGAGCCTCAGCTGCAGCGGCAGGAGCAAAGGACACAGCTTGACAAGGGACACAGCTGCCAGCACAGGCTGCTCCGTTCAACAGAGTCTCTCTGGGTGGAACCACACTTAGGGAGGCGTCAGCTCAGGCCTTGCACCTAATCCAGGACTCCCTGCCTGTAGCTGGTGCTGAGCCGACCGGGGGAGCTCTCCAAGGCCCCAGTGGTCACTTGCAGTCCTGCCCCTCGGAGATGAGCACCTCACGGTGCCCCATAGAGAGAAGGGGTCGGCAGGGACACAGGTGCCACAGAGGGGGAGAGGTCCCTGTGACTACCCACACTGAGCCTGTTATACAGGTCATGGCTTCTCACTGTGACACACGAGGTCATGAGGTCCCACTGTGACCACACACTCACACGAGGTCCCGCTCTCCCACTGTGACCACAGGCTCCCATACGAGGTCACACAGTCCCACTGTGACCACACACTCACACGAGGTCACACAGTCCCACTGTGACCACAGGCTCCCACACGAGGTCATGAGGTCCCACTGTGACCACACACTCACACACGAGGTCACACAGTCCCACTGTGACCACACACTCACACGAGGTCCCGCTCTCCCACTGTGACCACAGGCTCCCACACGAGGTCACGCTCTCCCACTGTGACCACACACTCATACACGAGGTCCCGCTCTCCCACTGTGACCACACACTCATACACGAGGTCCCGCTCTCCCACTGTGACCACAGGCTCACACATGAGGTCACTCTCTCTACTGTGACCACAGGCTCACACACAAGGTCACGCTCTCCCACTGTGACCACAGGCTCACACACGAGGTCCCGCTCTCCCACTGTGACCACACACTCACACACAAGGTCACTCTCTCTACTGTGACCACAGGCTCACACATGAGGTCACACAGTCCCATTGTGATCACACATTCATACATGAGGTCACTCACTATGACCACAGGCTCACACACTAGGTCACACTTTCCCAGTGTGACCACAGGCTCACACATGAGGTCACACAGTCCCACTGTGATCACACATTCATACACTAGGTCACTCACTATGACCACAGGCTCACACACTAGGTCACACTTTCCCAGTGTGACCACACATTCACACACGAGGTCACGCTCACTGTGATATCACACGTCAGATGGTTTCCACTGTAGGAATTCTATCTAATTTGGCATTTTGGTATCTTAATTTTGACTTGCACTTAATTTTGTACAGGATCCATGTTTCATTATAATTCTGTAAGTATTCCTCTCTATGGCCTTCCTGAATCAGGTGTATGTGGTAGATATCTGGTATTTGATTGCCAGGACTTGGCTTGAGAAGTCGAGAACTCATAAATAACTCGGATGACTTCACTCTCTCAAACACCCACTGAGCCCTGAGACACACAACGTGCCAGGGTGGTGCACTGGCATGTGATGTGCACGTGTCAACGCTTGGGCACGTGGGTCGCTGCTAACCTGGCTGTCAGCAGCAGCATTATTAGGTATTTTCTAGAAAGCTCTACCCTACAACTGCAGCATGGCACCCCAAAGCCTCGTAAGGACTTCTGCATAGTTCCAGCCACGATGGCCGATTGCCTTTCAGAAGCAGGACCACAGTCTAAATTCTCTCTCATTTCCCTATGGCCTGTCCCAGTTGGGTGGTCCTTTTTATTTTGACTACTCTGCTGGTCATACAGGTCTAAGTCTGGTTCGGAAGAAGAATAGACACTCTCCGACCCCCATCACTGGACATGAAGCCTCGTCTGTGAGTATGTGGTGACTGACAATGTCCTTTGAGAATTTGTTTTGCATGAAGCACAATTTTAATCAAATTATCAGTTATTTTTATGGGTTTCTTAAAACCTTATTTAAGAAGCAAAGAGAGTTCCTATATGATATTTCACTCCCCAAATGCCTTTAACATCTGGCTCTGGACCACGGCTGCAGACAGGACAGAGCAACTCGGCCACCACCTGCCGCAGGGTTTGCCTTAGTCAGGAGCCGGAGCTGGGGATGAAGGCACTTCCATGTGGACCCTGGAACTGGTAATTCAACCAGAAGGCTGAGTAGCTGCTTCTGCGTTGGTGGTTTTAAGCAGCACCCGTGAAACTGTTAATATTGTACGTTATGTATGCAAAACAACAGAGGAAATGGAGTTTTCTGTTCTTACAAAATACATTGCGCCATTGTCGGCACCAGGAATAATTAGGTATCATTTTCCGTTATTGTTTTTCATGATCTGCTTCCTACCAATGTCTCCAGGAGTAAGTATTTAAAATTTGAAAACTGTATTTGAGAAGCAGATGAACAGAGAGAGAGCTCATGTCCTGGATCACTCCCCGCATGCTGGGGTGAAGTCCGGGCACCCACCCACGCGGCTGGCAGGGATGCAGTTAACCAAGCTGTCACTGCGTCCCCCCAGGGTCGGCATTAGCACGAAGCAGGAAGAGCAAGCAGACCCACAATCCAATTCAGACACACCAAGTGAGTCACAGGTGTCCCCGCTGCGGCTCTGTCCACACCCCGGGGTAACGAATGCAGCAAAGCCCACTTGCACAGCACTTGCTGAACATAACAAATGATTGGGTCCTTTAAACCACCAACAACCTGACAGATGCCAGCACACTCCCCTGAGTCTCCCAGCCCTAAATCATTCCCATCTACTGTAGTAGAGTCTGTTGGATACCTCGCGCTTGGCAGTTATCGCTCTGAGAGCAGGTGTGCGTGCAAGGCCCGCAGGCAACTTCCACGGCCAGGCAGCTCCCGCACTGGCCTGTGGGGCTTCCGTGGACATCCCAGACATCCCGACTCAACCCACTCCTCCCTGAAGGCCCAGGCTGGTCAGGCCGTGCTGACACCTGCTGGCCTCTCAGAACTCTGCCTGGAAGGGCCGGGGAGCTCCTGCTGCCAAACACCCCAAAACTGCTTACATGTTTTTGCTGTAGGCCCCCCCAGACTGGGTCTGCCCACCCGAAATGCAGAAAGCCAACCGCGGACATGGGCAGAGGGCAGAGTAAGGAGCCAGCAGCTGTTGCTGTCTTCCCAGACTCCTGGAGGAGTTAGAGGTGAGAAGTGTGTGGTCAGCGCCCAGCCACGAGCAGGCTGGTCAGGGCAGCTCGTGCCTTCCTTCGATGTGTCGATGTCATGCTTTTTAGGAAGTGTATGCTGGCCAGGTGGGCTCCGGTGGTCTGGGGCCTGCATGAACAGATCACCCCAGGAGGCCACACGGCACCCCATCAAGGCTCTTCTTCATTGGAAAAGCCTGTAGGGAACCTCCCATGGCAGGACTTCCAGAACTGGGCTGATGCTCCTCCCACGAGGCCCAAAGCTGGCCTGCATCCCTTGCTGGGCACCTCCAGGCCTTTTGTCCAGTGGCGACCACGACCCAATGGCCTCCTGGAGAGGGCACAATGGCAAAGAGAAGCCGCATGGATGCTAGCGGCCACCTGGGAAGAGACGAAAGGCTGTGTTCCCCCCAGAGACTGGGCCTGAGGGCTCAAGGAGGGACCCAACCTGGCCCTGCATCTCAGCTGTTCCACTCTTCCGCCTGACGGTATGCCAAGCAACCAAGAAATGGAGCAAAGTGGGGCAGACACTGGGGCACAGCGGACTGAGCTACCACGTCCTGTATCCAGCCTGGGCTTGAGTCCGCGGCTTGCACTCAGCGCCCTCCCGATGGATGCCCTGGGAGGTCCAAGGATGGGGTCCCTGTCACCCCCGCGGGAGCCCCAGGCGGAGTTTCTGGTTCCTGGCTTCTGTCTGCCCTAGCCCAGCTCTTGTGGGCACTTGGGCAGTAAACCAACCCATAGGAAATATCTTCCCCTCCACTCTGCCTTGAAATAAAGAAATCTTAACAACGACAACAACAAAAACCACTTTTCATTGCATTATAAATCTCCGGTTTTAAAAACCTTCAACATGAGACCCTGGAAAAAAAGTACAGGCTATTAAAAAAAGAACCTGATTTTTTTCCAAATAGCAAATATTCACACAAAGCCTGTGTGTGCAGGCAGGAGGGTGCTGAGACGGACAGCAAGCCTGGGGCTGGGGCTGCGTCCACCTCACCCAGAACCTGAGCCAGGCGGGAGCGAGGCTCCTCCACTGTCCTCAGTCACTCAGGGAGGCTGAGTGCCATCCCCCACCCCGCCCCAAGCGGAAGGGCAAGCTCCTCCTCCCATCCTCCCTAGCATCCGCTACCTCACCCCACCCCTCTCCTTCTTCCTCTTTCTCCTCTTCCTCTACTTTACATTTCTGCATCAGGAGCCCTTCCCTCCCATGGAAATCCCGCCCCCCCCCCATTCTGTTCCTTCGCAACTGCGCATAATCTGCGCTCTCCTGCAAAGCTGATTTCAGAACTGCGCTGGGAAACAAGTCCTTTGTGTGTCCATCACAGAGTGACACCCCAGGCGGGAAGGTGACCACCTCAGGGGCCTCTCCCTGTGCCCCTAACACACCAGTGCTCCCCACACCAAGCCCCCAGCCACCCACCCCTTGCCCTGCACCTGTTCTCCCAACTCCAGGAGTGAGACGGGCTGCAGGGCGAGCCTTAGGGAGACATGAAGGAGGGAGAGGTGGGCCCCTAAACGAGCATGAACACGATGAAGACTTGGCCATGGGTTCCAGTCACTTCTAAGTAGCCAGCAGAGAGATCGCCTGGGTCTCTACAAATGACAGACTCCATTAGAGCAACCGCGGGCTGGCTGCAGTGCCTTGGGCGGCCGGGACGGACAGCGAAGGGAGGAAAGGAATCTAACATGGCATGATCTGGTGGCCAGCGTGTCTGTGGTTTCACAGTTATTCCTTTCTGGGGACACGGTCTGTCTACTACACTTCAGTAGGGCCAGCTATGTAAGGCCAAAGTTCTGGAGACTGTTTCCTGAGAGCCTCCACGTTGGCTTTGAAGAGCAGAACAGGAAAGATGGCGCCTGCGCCCTCCCAGGCTCTCAGCCTGGGGCAACCGGCAAGGGCCCGGGAAGGGGCCGTAGGCCTTTAAAATGGAGAGGAAGGAAATTCCCCGAGGAAGTTGCTTTAAAACAAATAACTGTTCAGGATGAAACCGGCAAAAGGTGTGAAGGGGCCGCCTTTGACTTCCCAGCGTGTGTATTCGAGCCCGCACGCCAAGGTTTTATGCGCATATTAATCGAATGCTGATGCGCTTGCCCACCGGGTCCGCAGTATTTGGTGCTGAGGAGTGTTAACAGCCAGGGTTCTGGTGTGTAGCTAATCCCATCAGGGCGCCCAGGCTGGGGAGGGGAGGCGCCCCAGGAGGTGGGGGCCTGGGAACAGCTCTCTAGCTTGCAGGGCACAGCAGCCCAGCTCCTGGCTCCGGGGCCACTCCACAGCAGTGCGTCTGGGGGAGGGTGCCACACACCTGCCGCCACGCTTGGAGGTCGGGTGGGAGCGGGCATGTTTGCTCAACTGCCTCCTGCTCTTGGTCTCAACCTGAGTGGTCAGCAGCTCTCCTGCAGGGCTCCTGACCAGAGGAGCAAGGACCCCTCTGCCTCTGTGTGGGACCAGAAATTTGCATTCTAACTCAGGAAACGCCAGTTGGATTCGCCGTCCCGAGGGCCAGCCAGCTGGACAACTAGAGCTTTGTTTATGTATCTGAGTGACAGACAAAGCAACCTCCCTCCTTCCCCCAGAGTCCGCAACAGCGGGGAGGGGCCCAAGCTGGGAGCCAGGACCCCGTGTGGTGGGAGTGTCGCACCCATTCGGGGTATACACCAGAGGCTGGAGCAGGAGTTCAAAGCCAGCCAGGAGCAGTCTCCAGGGTGCCTGCCAGGCAAGTGGGGTGCAGGTTGGAGGTGGAGGAAGCCGTGTCTGGGAGCTCGTGTGAGCTGTCCCTGTGCCCACCCTGCCTTGGCATGCACGGGAAGCTGCCCTGTGTCCTCTGTGAGCACAGACTGCCTCGCTGGTCCTCTGTCCTCTCTGTCGGTGGCTTCCACAGAGGCTGTCCTGGTGACGGTGCTGTGGGCTGCCCCTACCAGGCCCGTGTTTCGGCAGGTCTCTTGTTTCCTTACTAAATGAGCTTCTTCAAAAAGTCTGTGGAATATTAAACCAAGTGATGAGTTCATTTCGGTGTCAAATATTTTTGAAAGCCCTACCATTTTAAACACTTCTATTTATTTGTACTTGAGCGTCAGAGTTACAGAGGAGGGGAACATAGAAGCATCTCCCGTCCACTGGGTCACTCCCCAAACCCACGCAAAGCTGCCTTTCAAATAAAAATAAAGATTTATTTCCTGTGAGCTTTTGGGAGCCCCATGTATGTAGGTTTACCAAATGTGTGATTTGCAAACACTCTCTCCCACTCTGTGGGCTGACTCCCCACTAGGTTCAAGTTCAGTTAGACGCATTCGCACGCGTCTGCCTGTGCTCTTGGGGTCACACTGCACCGGCCAGTGCTGTCTGTCCACCTGTTTTTCTCGTGTTTTCTTCATGGAGCTTTGTGGTCTCAAGTCTTTCGTTGTGAATCTCTTCTCCTTCGAGTCGGTGTGAGATGAGCCCCCGTTCCTCCTTAGCTTTCCCAGCCCCGTTGACTGCAGACTGCCCGCTCCCCGCCGGAGGATCCGTTCACCATAAGCCTCGGACTTGCTTCTGCTTTGATCCCAATAGCTTTGGGATCAAAGCTATTTTGAAATCAGGAACTGTGATGCCTACAGCTTTGTCATATTTTTCTCCCAAAATTGCTTTGGTCATCTGGGATCTCTTCTGGCTCTGCCGGACGGTGAGGGTTGGTGGCAGTGGGATACCGAGCAGGACGTGTTGATGCGCTGACTGTTCTGCCTCGTGCGCACACTGAAGCAAGACTGTCTACAGTGCAACGAACGGCAGATACAGTGGGAGAGGCTCGCGTCGGTCGGGGTCTTCATCTCTCCATTCAGCAGGAAGTGTGTCTCCTGTGTGACCGGCCTTGAGCTGGACCCTGTCTGGAGAACAAGACAGAGAAAATGGAAATCTCCCGGCCCCTGGCACTTGGCGGGGACACACGGCAGAGAAGGGCATTGCCGAGCAGCCTCCCTGGAGTGCCTGGATCCAGACAAGGCAGGCAGGCGAGGACCCCGGGCAGTGTGTACAGGTCAGGGGCCTGGGAAGGGCAGGAGGGCAGTCAGGTGCCCAAGCCCAGCGGGGGCTGAGAAAAGACATGGAAGACACTGGCAGGGTGGCCCCGGGCCTCCAAGGGCATCAGGAGCCCTGAGTGGGCTGGGCGGGCAGGGCCAGGACCCCCAGCAGCGGCACTTGCCTCGAGTACAGCTCCAATGTGTGCAGGTGAGGCAGAGCCCAGCTGTCCAGCAGGAGGAACCCAAGCAAGGGCTGAGAAAACAGGATCCTGAGCACAGTTCAGCAAGGAGCGTGGAATCCTACCAGACTGGGGCGTGGGAGGAGCCAGAGGAGGCTCCAGGTTCTGCCAGCTTCATGCTTGCGCCCGTGAACATGCACACACGCGCACACACGCACACAGCAGCCATCCTCTCCCGGAGCCCAGGCAAGGAGGTGGAACTCCAGGGCAGCCAGGCCAGAGGTTCTGGGGAGAACCCTCCACCACGGAGTCCCTTCCTGACTGCAGTGGCCCTCCGGAGTCCTGGGCACCACTCCAGCCCTGCACTCTGCACCACCACATATGTCCACAGTTGCCTCTTCCTGCAGGGATGCCAGTCACGTGGTATGAGACCCCACCCAGCAGAACGTATCTCGTGTTGAGCGATGGCAACTGTGCAGCCTTCTTCCCCAGGAAGCCACACGCCAAGCTACACTTGGTCTCTAGTCGCTGTAGTGTAATCTCATAGCTGACCCAGCTCACCCAGATGAGCGAATGCACCCAAGTCCCCTCCAGCAGCACCACTAAGCGGGCACTTCTGTGCAGGCCAGGAGGCCGGGTGCCCTGTGCACGTGCTGTGGGCCCACCTTCACGGGCTGGGGAGGTCCAGCCATGTGGAGGCTCTGGCTTTCAGACAAATCCAGGAGTGACTGTGGCAGCCGTCGATCATGGACCTGTGCGGTCCCCCTCTCCCGACTGGGATCCCTGACCCAGCTCCATGTCTGACCACGGCCAAAGTGAAAATCTAGCCGGAACCCCGAGCCACCTGCCTCCGCCGCCTGACCCCGCACCTGCAGCACATGCCCTGGGGTTCCTCGCCATTTCCTGCACACGCAGCGTGCAGACCCCAGGAGAGAGGGGAGGAGATCCAAGCACCCACTAAGTGACTGCACTGTTATTGCCGGGCAGGACACGAGGCCACCCAGCAGCTCTTCCCTCACCCAGGTGGCTGCTCTTTTTAAACATTCATTTCTTTTTACACGAAAGGCAAAGTTAGAGAGGGAGCGACAGAGATCTTCCATCCTGTTTCACTCCCCAAAGCAGCAACAGCCAGAACTGAGCCAATCCAAACCCAGGTGCCAGGAGCTTCTTCTGTTTCTCCCACATGGTGCAGGATTCCAAGGCTTTGGGCCGTCCTCTACTGCTTTCCTAGGTGCACTAGCAGGGACGGGATGGGAAGTGGAGCAGCCGGGACTGGAACCAGCACTGCCGATGGGATGCTAGTGCTACGAATGAAGGATTTGCTTGCCGTGCCACTGCGCCAACCCCACAGTGTGTTCTTTCTTTAGCCGGTGTGCTTTAATACTGGAGAAAGCTGATTCACCAATGGGCTGCAAGGCCTCCATCTGCCAGGAACGGAAGGGACAGAGGGCAGGCAGGGTGAACACGAAGACCCCCCTGGGTGCCTGGGCAAAGCCAGAGGTCTGGAAGGAGGCTGCCTGTTTCGTCCCTTCTTACAGAGACCTTAACCAGGTGACCCTGCCCCCAACTCCTGGGGCTTGCCCCTCACTTGCCAAGCAAGCTGAGAGAAACATAGTGAGCTGGTGCTGTGCACAGGCCCTCACCTGCCCATCAGCCGGCTGCAGATGCTCCAAAGTCAGCAAGGCTCGTGTTTTCGGTTAGGTAAGTAGCCAGCTTAGACACACCTGTCCCCCAAGTAATTGTACCTGCCCATTTGTCAATCAAACCACCCCTTCCCCAGGATGTCCCCCACGCAGCTGCGTTCTGAGCCGAGAGGAACTTTGGATGTGAGTCTACTGAGGAGATGTGAGTTTAAATCTACATTAAAGAGGCCCGTGCTGGGGTGTAGCGGGCCAAGCCACCTCCTGCGGCTCCAATGCACGTCAGTTCCAATACTGGCTGCTCCACTTCCCATCCAACTCCCTGCTTTCTGTGGAAAAGCAGTAGAGGTCGGCCCAAAGGCTTGGGAGCCTGCACCTGCGTAGGAAACCCAGAAGACGCTCCTGGCTCCTGGCTTCGGCTGATCCAGCTCTGTCTGTTACGGCCATCCTGGGAGTGAACAAGTGAATCTTGGTAGAGAAGGAGCTTGCGTTTCACGCAGCACTGTTTCTTTGAAGTGTCTGCTTCAGGTGTACACATGGAGGCCGCAGCCACGGGCTGAGGTGCCGAGGCGGAAGCAGGTCCAGCAGGCCATGTGGGCTCACAAATGCAGGGAGCCTAGACAACACTGGTGCAGCTGTACAGCCCAGGCCTGGGGGAGACGGTGAGGGAGACCCCCAGACACTGGCAAGGCAGAGCCTCCCTGACAGCAGGAGCAGGTGCCCGGCTCTGTCGCCCGAGCCTCCTCCTGTGGTAGAATAAGAGCTCTGGCAGCTCATCCCTGCAGAAGGGCTGGTGTGTGCATGTGTGTGTGTGTGTGTGTGTGGAGAGAGGCTCATCCTCACCGTGGGCACAGCCCCGCCCATGTGCTGTGTTGCCATGGCAACACTATTAGCACAGTGCACACCACCAGGTTACAGGATCTGTCTTCTCTCTCCCTCTACATGCCGTGCTGGGACTCCAGACCACACACCTTGGGGTGATGAGGCTGAACAGAAGCCCCCAGGTCTGGCTGATGGTTGATGTCCGGCAACTGGGCAGAGAAGAGCACCCATGGGCCTGAAAACATATTTGGTGGAGCTCACCAAACCCAGAGGATCCCAGCCAGGGCTGAGCGCCAGCGTCTCTGAGCCGGCATCCTCTGCCACAGAGCTGCCTGCTGTGGCCAGCACCCCGTGGCAGGCATGTTCCACTCCTAGAAGGCATCCACGGTGGGAGCAGAGCAGGGTGACGGACTAGACCACAACTGCCCCCAGCGTCCTGGGCTGCAGGCTGGGACCATGCCACCCGGGGGCAGGGCAGGCAGCAGGCTGGGACCATGCCACCCAGGGGCAGAGCCCTTGGCAGCAGGCTGGGACCACGCCACCCGGGGGCAGAGCAGGCAGCAGGCTGGGACCACACCACCCGGGGGCAGAGCCCTTGGCAGCAGGCTGGGACCACGCCACCCGGGGGCAGGGCAGGCAGCAGGCTGGGACCACGCCACCCGGGGGCAGGGCAGGCAGCAGGCTGGCACCACGCCACCCGGGGCAGGGCAGGCAGTGTGCACAGGCACTATCAGAGGTGCAGGGAGCCTTTCAGAGGAAAGGGAACAGAGCCGTCTCCAAGGACCAAGTGCTTCCAGGTCTGTCACACCAGGGGGGTCTCCTGCGGAAAGGCATCCACATGCCCATGTGTCCTGCAGGGAGTGGGAGCCAGGGTAGCTCGGTGGCACACCCGGCTGTCAGGAGCAAGGCCCACAGAACTGCCAGTTAGTTGCCTTTGTCCAAGCCACGTGGTGCCCACGAGGCCCCCAAGGCTCCGGTGGGGGTCATGGTGTTACCGGCAGACAGGGACATCATGATCCCACATGTGAACGCACGGTGGGAAGGACCACAACATCACTTTCGTTACAGGAGGAAGATGGCTCAGCCATGTAGCTCTGGAGCCCAGGCTCGGGGCACCGCAGGGCAGCCGAGAATTCACTTCAAGCCGAAGAATCCCATCTTACTTAGCACTCAGGTGCCAGCGCCCCCGTGCAATAGCCGGATGTTTGCAATCAGGCTCCATGGTGGGGGACACAGTAGGTAGGGTGGTGGGTGATGAGCAGATACGTGACGGTACGTACATACACAGCAGAGATGACACACACACGCATAGGGCATGATGTGATGGACATGGCAGCTACTCAGCACACAGACCGGCCTCACAGCCGGGACTCAGGCCCCGCGGCTCCGACCTTGGCTCGGCTGCACCTTGGCATCTCTGAGTTGGCTCTGGGAGCCCTGCAGATACGCACACCCATGAATGCTCGGGTCTGAGGAAGCGGCTCCTCTGGCCTCTCAGCTTGGCATCCCCAGAGAGGAGCCCCAACTCTGCACTGCCCACTAGGCCCCTTGGGTCGCTCGGGGACGCACAGGGGCAGGTTCTGCAGGGGGGCCAAGCTCAACTCCAGTCCAAGGATGCTCACAGCCGATGCTGGACCTTTCTCCCGGTGCAGGCTCCGCCTCCCACTCACGCCGTGGGATGGTTCTGCACCTCGTGGTTAGCGGCTGACCTCTCCACCTGCTGGCCCACCGCAGGACGGAGCTGGGAGCTCGGAGCCAGGATGCGTGAGCTAGAGCTATGTTTCAGAGCTAGGATCCTACAATGTCCTCGTGGTAAAGGCAGACAAGCTTCCCAGGTTATTAGACTCACCGCCGCCTTAAGCCTCATGCTGGGGACGGCTGCCGGGCTTGCGCACCAGCGGGTCCAAGTCTCTCACCTTGACTCTCATGCCTTGCCCAGAGCTCTGCCTCCCCTAGGAAGTGGGTGCCTGCTTTGCCAGTGGAACTAGGGGCGGGGAGATGGGCAGGGAACCATGGCCAGCAGCTCCCAGGGGCTCCCTGCCTGGGGGAGTGGCCCTCTGGCCCCACGTGTGTCCAGCCCCATGCATCATAGCAGTCTGAGAGCCAAGAGGCCGCTGGTTCACAGACCAGGACCGCAGCCTCTCGGGAGCTTTTCTGCCTCTGCTCTGCAGTCCAGGTTCTCTCCCAGCTGCAGTGGTGACAGGGGACAAGCACGCAGGAGCAATAGGCGCTGGTGAGGGCAGATTCTGAAGTGAGTTGTCTGGAGCTCCTAGGAGGCAAGGAAGTTGTGGTGGCCACTCCAAACCTGACCCTCCTGGAGACTGACTGCCCTGACATCACAGCCACTCCGACTGTCTGCGGTCATCCTGGGCAGCCAGGGGAGGGGACAAGGATCAAGTCGCCAACTGTCCATTCAGAAGTTGCAGAATAAGATGGGGTCACCTCTGTGAGTTCCACCTGTCCAGGTGCACCCCGAGGACCCTGAAGATCACCGCCTCCCCAGAAGGGTCTAGCAACGCCATCACTCTGCCTGCTGCAGTCAGCTTGGCAAAACCAAAACCAAAGCCAAAGCCCCGGCTGGGACACAAGGGAATGTTTGTTTTGGTCTGGGCTGCTTTACACAAACAAGCGGCCTTGGGGGCCAGCTCGGGCCATCTCCCTGCAGCCTTCAATTTCTCCAAGGGCTCGTAGAGAGCCCTTGCTGGCCAGGGCCTCTCCTGGGCCAGTGCCCATGGGTATGGAGCTGCCCCTGGACGCCCCGTGCACCTCACGTCTTGTTCATATTTTCGCTTTCTTCATACCTTGTCCCCAACCCCAACTCTGCAGCCCTGCCTGCTGCAGACACGCAGCCCCCATCCCCTGCACCTGTACCCTGCAGGCTCCCAGCACTGGGAGCAGGCAGGCAGGCAGCCGCCCCCCACCCCCGACCCCTGCACCTGTACCCTGCAGGCACCCAGCACTGGGAACAGGCAGGCAAATCCCACCCTCCGGGCTAATCTGAGCCAGCCACACCCACCGCAGGCCCCACCTGCAGCCAGGTGTCACAACAGGGTGGACGCTGCACGCACCCCCCACCCCGCGCTGCCCAGCATCCCGCCCATGTCAGCAGCGGCTGCCTGGTGCCAGCTGGAAGCTCAGCTTGCTTCTCCTGTTTGTAATTCCCTTGCTGGGTTGTTCTCTGTTCAGATATTGCCCCTGAGAAACGCTCTTTAACATCTCAGGCTCTCCGTGGCCTGGACACTCACAGACCTCAGAGACATTCTAAGTCTATTTTATAAAAACTGCAGGTACAGTGTTTGATACTCAGAATTATGCCAAGAAAACACCACATCCTAATGCCCAACCAGGCTAAAGCTCCCCAGAGGAGGTGTGAGAGACAGATCCTTCAGCCAATCACATCCCTTACACTGCTTCCCGGGGTCCAATTCTGGGGTGCAGAAAGCCCACCTGTGCCTGGGGCACAACCGGCATTGCGTGCTGCTCCCCGAGGCACCAACCCTGCCGGACAGCCCAAGGCCAGCAGCGAGCCTGGCTAGGGTCCGAGCTGGCCTCACCTGCTTACCCAGTGGATTCAGCTGGGGCCTCCCTTTAGTGCACAGGCCCCGTGAGGCACTGTTTCGTGCCAATGCCAGCAGGGATGGGTGAGGGACCCTGTCACCTGACCAGGTGAGCATTTCAGCTCTTCCTGATGCTTGCTGGGAAGTGCATACAGTTTTAGCCATCAGCTTGGATTGGCAGGGCTTCAGGTTTCCACAAGGATCCCTGGCCACGCCTGGCCCCAACCACGGACAGGGGCCACAGTGACTGTGGGGGGCTCCCACTTTGCTGACTTCAGGCAGGTCTTAGCTATCCATGGCCGCAGGGAGGTGGACCACACCCACGTGCCAAACATGACTGCAGCCAGGACAAGTGTCCATCTTGAAGAGGGAAAAAGACACTGACTGTGATCACAAAGCTACCTTCACACTGGGGCACAGTGTGCAGGACCTGCCTGTGTCCACACTCTCGGCGCAGTGTGCAGGACCTGCATGTGTTCACACTGGGGCACAGTGTGCAGGACCTGCCTGTGTTCACACCCTCGGCGCAGTGTGCAGGACCTGCCTGTGTCCACACCCTCGGCGCAGTGTGCAGGACCTGCCTGTGTCCACGCCCTCGGCGCAGTGTGCAGGACCTGCCTGTGTCCACGCCCTCGGCGCAGTGTGCAGGATCTGCCTGTGTCCACGCCCTCGGCGCAGTGTGCAGGACCTGCCTGTGTTCATGCCCTCGGCACAGTGTGCAGGACGGACCTGTGTTCACACCCTCGGCACAGTGTGCAGGACCTGCCTGTGTTCACACCCTCGGCACAGTGTGCAGGACCTGCCTGTGTTCACACCCTCGGCGCAGTGTGCAGGACCTGCCTGTGTTCACACCCTCGGCACAGTGTGCAGGACCTGCCTGTGTTCACACCCTCGGCACAGTGTGCAGGACCTGCCTGTGTTCACACCCTCGGCACAGTGTGCAGGACGAACCTGTGTTCACACTGGGGCACAGTGTGCAGGACGAACCTGTGTTCACACCCTCGGCACAGTGTGCAGGACCTGCCTGTGTTCACACCCTCGGCACGGTGTGCAGGACGAACCTGTGTTCACACCCTCGGCGCAGTGTGCAGGACCTGCCTGTGTTCACACCCTCGGCACGGTGTGCAGGACGAACCTGTGTTCACACCCTCAGCACGGTGTGCAGGACGAACCTGTGTCCACACCCTCGGCGCAGTGTGCAGGACCTGCCTGTGTCCACACCCTCGGCGCAGTGTGCAGGACCTGCCTGTGTCCACGCCCTCGGCGCAGTGTGCAGGACCTGCCTGTGTCCACGCCCTCGGCGCAGTGTGCAGGACCTGCCTGTGTCCACGCCCTCGGCGCAGTGTGCAGGACCTGCCTGTGTCCACGCCCTCGGCGCAGTGTGCAGGACCTGCCTGTGTTCACGCCCTCGGCACGGTGTGCAGGACGAACCTGTGTTCACGCCCTCGGCACGGTGTGCAGGACCTGCCTGTGTTCACACCCTGCACACAGTGTGCAGTGTCCACGCCCTCGGCACCATGTGCAGGAAGCATTTAGGAGCAGAACTTCCAAGTTGGTAAAGGTACAGTCTTCTGCCACACTCCTGCAGCTTGCTGCCCAAACTGCCTGTGCATAGCTGTCTGCACACACAGGCATGCGGACTGACTGAATGGGCTGGTCTGAGGGGACAGCAGCAAACACCTGCTAAGGGATGGGTGTTTCTGCTTTGGAACCTGTTCTGAAATCCCTGAGTGGGATTTTCCTCGACAGGCATTCACCAGGTGCCCTGGTGCACCTGCAGTGTTTGGAAGTGAACACTGGTCACCACCATCTTTCCTACGATCCATAGTAAATGCCTAGACAGAGCCAGGCGGGTGGGGTGAGGACAGGTGTCATGGCGCAGTGGTTGTCACCAAGGCTTGAGACCCCTGCATGCCACCTTGCAGCTACTTCCATCCCAGCTACTTCCATCCCAGCTCCCTTGCGACTCACCTGGCAGGCAGCAGAGTGGTCCACACAGCTGCAACCCTGACAGCCATGTGGGGAGCCAGACACTCCCGGCTTCCACTTGGTCGAGCCCTGCCTGTTTCCCATGTTTGAGAAGCGATCCAAAGGACTGAAGAAGTCCTTCTCTCTCTCCCATTCTTCTGTCTTTATTGTCCTGTCTTTCAAGTAGATTAAAAATAAACTTTTTTAACAAGCCAGCCCTGGCAAATAATTTATCAAGAGGTACAAATGATGACTAATGGAAAGAAAGAGAAACTGTCACTTCATTCTAATCAAAGCAGCCCAAAAAGGTCTCGGTCTCTCTCTCTCTCTTCCTCTCTGTCTCATGTCTATCAAACTAGGATTTTAAAAACTGGTGCTCCCGCTTCTTAGCCTTTTGGCTAAGATCAAGTGTACAACCCGGTGACACCAAGAATCTCAGGCTGGTTTGGGTCAGTAGCTCTCAGACACCACCCGTTTCTCTGAGGAAACAGCAGAGATGTGCCTGACGCTGTGGAGCCCTGAGCTCCCTGGAGCGGCGTTCACAGCCAGAGGCCAAGCCCACGGAGGGGGAGAGTGGAGTGTTTGTTTAGAGGTTTCAAGTCACAGTGGAATGATGCTGCGCTGGCAATCCAAGGACACGCTCCTGGCGTTGTTGGTAACTGTGTGTGCGTTTCAGGAGGTGTGTGGAAACACGGATCAGAAGATACATTGGTTTTGGTGCTAAATGTCTTGGAATCCATGCAGAGCTGTTTGGTGGACGACTCCTCGTACCCCACGGGAAACGCGGAAACGCGGAGAGCAGCAGAGGAGTGAGCACCCCAAAGCCCTGGGCGTTCAGGAGAGGCGGTGCCCAGAGTCCGCAGTCCCTGGGCGAGCCCCGACTACCACAGACAATGCCCAAGAAGCACTCGCTGCATCGCCAGTCACCGACATTGCGTCCTGAGGAACGGCTGCCCCCCTTCCCCGCCACTCTCTGCTGCTTGCACTGCTGGCGTGTGTGGAGGAGGCAGTGCTTACCATGCCGGGCTGTGCGGCGTGTGACCACCTGCGTCAGGACGACAGAACAGGTGCACTACCTGGGGTAGCTCGAGATACAGCCCAGGCCCGTTTGCTGCTTGCCTCGTGTGCTTGCCTTCCGCGGCCACAGCAGAGCATCACAAGGACAATCCAGGAGGGCCCTGTACACCTCACCCTTCACTCGAGCTGGGGCGACACTGACAGAACACGGGTGTGCCGCCCACTGGGAGCTGACGCGGGTCCCTCTGCCTCGGGCCTGGGTCCAGTCCCTGGCTGCTGACCATGGTGACACAGCCCCTGGGGGGCAGCAGGGCTCCTGTCATACCAGGCGTTCAGACAGAGCTTTCCTCTTAGACCACACAGGGATGTTCTAAAGCAAACCTTTGAACACAAGCAGAAGTGCACACGTCGTCCGTGTTTGCTGACAATGCATACCAGGTGTGTCTGCTGTACGCACCCTGAGGAGGCAGAGGCATCGGCAAGGGGCCTGTGGGATCCCCTTAGCAAGGGGCCTGTGGGATCTCTCTTAGCAAGGGGCCTGTGGGATCTCTCTTAGCAAGGGGCCTGTGGGATCCCCTTAGCAAGGGGCCTGTGGGATCCCCTTAGCAAGGGGCCTGTGGGATTCCCCCTTAGCAAGGGGTCTGTGGGATCTCTTCCCCTTAGCAAGGGGCCCGTGGGATCTCTCTTAGCAAGGGGCCCGTGGGATCTCTCTTAGCAAGGGGCCCGTGGGATCCCCTTAGCAAGGGGCCCGTGGGATCCCCTTAGCAAGGGGCCTGTAGGATCTCTCTTAGCAAGGGGCCTGTGGGATCCCCCCTTAGCAAGGGGCCTGTGGGATCTCCTTAGCAAGGGGCCTGTGGGATCCCCCTTAGCAAGGGGCCCGTGGGATCTCTCTTAGCAAGGGGACCGTGGGATCTCTCTTAGCAAGGGGCCTGTGGGATCCCCTTAGCAAGGGGCCTGTGGGATCCCCTTAGCAAGGGGCCTGTGGGATCTCTCTTAGCAAGGGGCCTGTGGGATCTCTCTTAGCAAGGGGCCCGTGGGATCTCTCTTAGCAAGGGACCCGTGGGATCCCTCACTCTGAGAGCCTAGCCAGCAGTTGCAACAGGGGGAGAAGGGGCTCCCCCAACAACTGTTGGGATTTTGTTGCTATGGTAACAGTGCTGGGGGAGGGGTCTTCAGGAGGAGAGGAGGTCTGGGGTGGGCTCCCAAGTGTGATTCCAGGTGTGTTTGGGCCCCTCCTCCCTGCCTGCCCCTCACTGAGTCACTGAGGGCCCTCGCGTGATGCGGCCCTGCCCCACCCTCAAAGCTGGGGTGAGGGGACTCCCAGATCTGTGAGGTTGTGCCCAGCCGAGGAGGGCACCGCTGCAGGCCGCTCCCGGTGCCACACACTCACACGGCCGCACCCTCAGCACGGCCAAAGCGAGCTCCCTGGGGATCTGGGGACAGCGGAAGACCTCCATTCAGGGAAGCTCTGAGACTCCCCAGTGACACCCAACTGGTGTCGTGACAGTGACAGGCCACCCTGCCCCTCACCTCGCCTGGTCCATCTCTCCCTGCCCATCACTTCGTGTCCACCTCGCCCAGCCCTCCCCTGTGCAGGAAGCATGGCTGCAGACCCAGGCTATGTGCTCAGACGCGTGTGGTTCTCATCTGCTTCCCTTAGAGACAGATGGAATGCCTAGTGTTCTGCAGGGCTTCACTGGACCTGGAGGATGGGCCGGGCAGCAGGGTGGACGGGCAAGGGGCCCTTGGAGCCCCAGCCGGCCTGGCAAGCCCGCCCTCCTCCCCCGTGCCCCGTGCTCTCTCCTTCCAGGGCCTGCGGTGCAGAGCAGCCGGGGACAACAGCCCTGCCTCTACCTTCCGCCTCTCGCCCCGTCCTGCCATCTGCCTCCCTTGCCAACTCCCTGCCCACACCTCTGCCCTTGACAAAGCATCCCAGGAACTTACAGGGAGCAAGTACACCCCTGCAGCCCTCCCTCCCCTCCCCTTGCTTCAGCCCATGTGCCTCCAGGCTGGGTCAACCAGACTCCCCTCAGCAATGTGTAACAGACAAGAGTGCAACCCCACTCGGGTCTCCTGCCATGGGCACACGACCCCTCCCACTGTGCTCTGTTTGCAGTATGCCAAGCACATTTCTGCATGTTCTGGCATCACCCCGTCACCCACGCCAAAGTGGAGTTAATGCTGAGGCACCACAGGGTTCCAGGCCCAGACAGGTGTTCCCGTACAAGGTGCAGGTGACTTTCAGAGCCTACAGAACCTTCAGTGGATATAAAGTGACCTCCTGCTGGCATAGGAGGTCCAAGTCAGCACACAGCTGCATGGTGCACATGGCGTTCTACCTGCCGAGCTGAGCTCTCCACAGCTGGCCCAGGTGTGTCACCCCTTGTCTTTGGACTGTCCGCTTGGGGCCGCCATCTCCGGCAGCTCCCACAGGCACGCTGTCCCCGAGGAAGCCACAAGGCAGTGATTGTCCCGAGCTCTTTGGTGCCATTGTTCCCGGCTGCTCCGGGCTGCCAGGACGCGAGGCTCAGACCAAGGACTGGTGCCAGAGGATGAGCCACGCAGCCATGAGGGACAGCAGGGAGCAAAGCTGAGACACGCGGTGACAGACTGTGGGGAGTGTCTTGCAGGGTTGGGCACAACCCCGGCGCTTGGCAGTGCTGGCAGAACATCAGGGTCCATGCCACTCCCGGTCAAGGGGAGGAAGGCTGGGCTAGCCTCTGCCAGGACACCTGTGGGGCTCGCTCCTTGTGGTCTGCCAGGCGTTCTCTGCTTTGAGCACTGCCTGGGATGGGGTGTCCCCACTGTCACCACGATGACCCAGCAGCCCCACCTGCTCCGCTGATGCTGATGGTCACCTGAACTTCAGAGTGCTGGCCTCTCTGCTTAGGGCAGGGAGAGGCAGCCCTCAGGATCCCTGCAGGTTTGAAGGATCGCGTTCAGACACCAAGGCCGTGGCGTTGTTGAGCGCCGTGGGTAAACTGCTCCACCACACAGCTTTGGGGTGGGGGACCCCTGAGCCGGCCCTGCCCCTCAGGCAGCTGCCTCCTGCCAGGGGCAAGGTGGGTGAAACACACAACTCCTCCAGGCCCAAGGGCAAGGAGGGGGGCACCGCATGTGCTCCACCTGTCCCCAAGGCCGGTGCCAGGGCTGTGGTGCTTACCTTGTCTTTCCACAGAGAGAAAAAAAGACAACGTTCTCCTTGCCGCTAAGCTGGTAGAGACAGCCAGCTGCAGACAGACGGTCAGCAGCAAAGAAAGGACGCAGAGTGACACAGAGAGCCCTTCCATCTGCTGGCTCACCCCCCGATGGCCGCAGCGTCCACTGGTCCCTCACTGCTTCCCCAGGAGTGCTGGCAGAGAACTAGGTCAGCACTGAAGCCAGTGCCAGTTAGGATGCCAGTGTTGCCAGTCAGGCCAGGATGAAATCTGGATCCTGGCACATAGGTGACAAGGTCCCAAGGGTCTGAGTCTGCTGCTTCCAAGGCTGCCTGGCAGGAAGCTGGCCCAGGAATGAAGGAGCTGGCTCTGCAGGGTGAAGGTGCAGGCCACAGCCTGGCCTGTGCAACTGTCAGGGTAACAACACAGTGGTTGACGAGGCCATGGTAACACAGATCTTGGCCAGGCCCCACCAACTGCCCACCTGAAACAGACCAGAACCATGGGTCCTGGCATTTGGGCATCGACTTCTTCCAGCAATAAAGCAGGCTGGCAACACCAGCCGTAACGCGCGGGATGCTGCTGTGTGAGTGCAGCGTGTACTCAAGGATCCCCAGGCTCCTGGCTACACGGGGCAGGATTACCCTCTCTCACGTGCAAAGATCCCTCCGGGCGGGCCCTCCACCCCCTTTCCTTGCTGGGGAATGGCCTGGACAAGCCCATCACCTCACTGAGTGACAGCGAGCAGAGAGAAGCAACAGGCTGCTGGCCTTGTGAAGCCTCCACGGCCCCAAGGCCTCCAGACAAGCCACACTTTTAGGAATCCTCTGGCTCTAGGCCACACTTGTTCTTGGCACTTCTGATGGGCGTGACCTTCCAGGTTTGTTTAATATTCCTTTTTCTTTGAAAGGCACTTACAGAGAGAAAGAGAGACAGAGATCTCCCATCTGCTGGCTTACTCCACAGATGGCCACAATGGCTGCAGCTTTGCTCACATGGAGACAGGAGCCAGGAACTTGCTCTGTGTGCCCCATGTAAGTGCAGGGCCTCAAGCACCCGAGCTGTTCTCCGCTGCGTTCCCAGGCCATCCGCAGGAAGCTGAACCAGAAGTGGAGCAACCACTGGGATTTGAATTGGTGCCCAATGGGATGCTGGGACCACAGGCAGAGGCTTAACACGCCATGGCATGGTGCTAGCTATCCAGGAACTTCAAATTAGCACAAGCTACTGCCTGTGTGGGTGTACACAGGAGGACATCTTAACCAGGGAGTCGGTAAGCGTTGTGAGATGCATACAAATGGCATGCAAACTATTGCTATCTGCGTGGCGCGTAACTTCAGGAGTGTTATTGGGAGTGCAACCTTCCTGGGGAAAAGGTGCCGGCTGTGGCCAGGCATCCCTGTGAGATGCGGGCATCATTTAAAACCCGGCCTGGGCACCGCAGAAATGGAGATAACGGCTGCAAAGGCCAGTCTTGACCGGTTCCCAACACCACACCTCCCTTGCCAACACGCACACAAGGAAACACTCGCCAGTGACTTCCTGCTTTATTTATACATCAAGAAACTGCACAGTCACTCAGGGACTTCCCCCAATGGCCATCAGTGCAGTGAGCACACACCAGGTGCTGTGCCCTGCCCCCCACCTGCACCCCCAGGAGAACAAGGCACCTGGCTCCAGCTGCTGAAGCTCAGCACAGGTGGCTGGGCCTAGCACTGTCACCAGTTAGGGCAGTGAGATGGACACTCCGGGCACTCCTGGGTCTGCAGCACACAGAGGGCTGAGCCAGGGAGATGCCACCGGGGTGGACTTCCGGCCGTGTCCCTCACTGGTGTGTGCCCTGAGGGCCAGGCCATGTCTCCACCCTGCACTGCCCCAGAGCACAGAGGCAGCCCCTCCTCCAGCCTTGCACCTGCCAGAGACTGGCCACGGGCCACAGTGCCCACACAATTCAGACATGGCACAGAGCACGTGGGGCACGAGGGGCTGGCACCAAGACCACCGCCAGAAAAACAAAATCCCAGTGAACAGCAGGCGGCTTTGATGCAGCGTACAAGTGTGACATAACACAGCAAGTCAGAAGCCGCTGCTCGGCCAGTGGCAGTGGGGGCTGCAGCTAGCTCTCCCTCTCCTTGTGCACGCTCAAGTGGAGTCCATGGCCATCGGCTGCCCAGAGGGGGCTCGGCCCCTACAGGCAAGCAGCTCCTCCCTTCCTGCCAATCAACACAAGTTTGAACACGACCTGCACACGGCCAGCCTGATTCCCACCGTGACTAAAAGGGCTGCAGCCACCCAGCCCACCCGTGGCCTCCTCCTTCCCCGTGAGGTCCCACCTTGGTACCCTGTTAGTCCTCCCTGCCTAACACAAAAGCCTTCTTGTGAGCCCTGCAGGGAGGCTGGCTGTTTTTAGCAACAGAGGCCCTCACTCCTCCTCCCCATTAATGTGGGCAAACAGACCGACCCGCCTCGTGAAGACGCCAGTGCACCTGTGTGTGAGGCTGAGTGCGTGCCTGTGCGCGGCAGGCGCGCTCCGTGCACAACGCACGCAGTCGGGATGTAGCCCGGTTCCAGGTGGCTACTGTGTCGCCACTGGAGACCCATAAGAGTAATTCAATTTTCTAGACTTGGCGACACAGCCGACTTTGTTGAGAAAAAAAAATCACAAAGGTAACACTGCATTCCCGCTCTCCAGCTGCGGCACCGGGGGCCGTGCCTTCACCCGCCGCCCCCAGCTGCACAGGAACCACGAGGGCGGGGCCTGCGAAGGACACCTGCGGGGCCTGAGAGGTGGTGCGGTGATACCGCAGGTGGGATTCCAGGAAAGAGGGAGACAGCAGGCAGGGGCCAACTCGGCTCACAGGTGCTTCCGGGAGGCTATAGGTCTCCCTCTGGCGCCCCGAGCCCAGTACCAAGTCCAGGGGGTAGCGATGGGCACGCCCAGGTGCCTCCCCACAGTGAGGTGGGCGTCAGGCGGGGGCGGGGCTCTCGGCTGCAGCTTACAGTGTGCTCATGTGCGGGAGGCTGCCCAGGCGCCCTGCGCGCTCCCGGCCGGTGACCGCCGACTCCACCCCGCGCAGCCACTCGGTGCACTTGCGCATCACGCCTTCATCGGGGGCCACGGGCTCCTCCTCGTAGTCCACGTCGTCGTACCGGTGCCGCTCGTTGAGCAGGGACACCTTGAGCATCTGGCGCAGGTCGGCGGGCCGCGGGCTGCCGGACAGCCGTGGGGTGCGCTGCGCAGGGCGGTAAGCGAGACCCGCCGGGGGCGCGTCGGAGCCGCTGGTGGTGGGGCCACCCTTCCGCGGGCCGGCAGCCCTGGCGCGGGATCCCGGGCCCGAGGGCGAGGGGAAGGGCCTGCGCGGCCGCACCAGCAGCTGCTTCTCCAGGTGGCGCCTCTGGATCACCAGGATGGCCTCGGGCGTGAGGTTCAGCGAGAAGTGCAGCGGGTCGTCGGGCCCGGGACCCGTGCCGGCCGTTGCCGCCGAGTTCTGGCCGTGAGCAGCCGGCCGGGGCGTGGCGCACGTGGCCCGGGCCCCCGCGCGGACCGGCGAGGCCTGGCGTGGGGAGCGCGGAGGGGCCTGCGGCTGCGTCCTGCTCGGGCCGGGGACGAGGCCGCGTCGGCCCGGCGGCCTCTTGAGCGTGGCTGAGGGCCAGGAGCTGGAGAGGGGTGCCGCGGGCCGCTCCGGGGGCTTCCTCTTCTTCTCCGCCGCAGCCACGGGCGGCGCGCAGGGTCTCCGAGGAGGCGATCGCGCGGCGGCACCCCCCGAGCCTGGGGCGGGCGGCGGCGGCCTGGGCGGGAAGGGCATGGCGTGGCCGAGCCGGCGCGGGTCAGGGCGCCGCGAGGAGAGGGCGGGTCTGAGCGGCTCGCAGACCTCCCCAGTCTGCCGCCGCGCGCCCGGCACACCCACCTGCTGGCAGCCCTCGTATCTCCGACCGCCTCACATCCCCCTGCCCCGGCCCGCACCAGGTCCCGCCTCCTGGGGCTGGGGGTCCGAGGCTCCTGACGCTCCCAGGGCTTGTGTGGACCCTGCGCGTTCGGCTGGCAGCTGCCGACTGCGGGCGAGTCCAGGTGCTGCCGGACGCGCCGGGCTGGACCGGGCGGCGGCAGGAGGAGGAGCCGACGCTCCGGAGGGCGCGGGGCTGCCGAGTCCCTGGCCTCGGCCGCCCGTTGTCAGGACCGAGTGGTGACAGCGGCGGACTGAGAGCCAGTGCCCGACCGCGGGGAGGGCGTGCTCAGGGCCCGGTGTCCCAGGGCTCCCCCAGCCGGCCGGCCCATGGCAGGAGGCCGATGTTAATTCTGGAGTGACAGGCGGGGTCGCCTCCCAGCCCCAGGGCCTTGATCCCACCGGCGATGCGGTGGGTTGGCATAGCCGCGCAAGCACCATTCTGGCATCACAGAGGAAGCCGGCGACCTTGGCGGTGGGGTGCCTGGGGAGCCAATCCTTGTGGGACCCTGACATTTCACAGCCCCATTTCCACCCGTAAACTGCCCACTTTTACTAATGACAAGAATTCTAGGCGTCCCATCCTTGCAGTGAGCCCAGCTAGGAGCAAAGCTCAGGACCACAGCACTGACTCAGAGGAGTGAGACCCGTCCACACCTCCACGTGCTCTGTGACGGGTGAAGGCGTTTCCACAAGGCACATGTGTGACCATGTGCAACTGACTGAACCAACCTGCACATGCATGTAAGCTGTCCCCATGCTCCTGAACCACTAGCCCGCACATGCAGTGCCATGTATGCAGTCACATGTTGCTGAGTCACTGGGACACATGTGTCGCACAAGTGGTTCCCATGTTCCTGAACCACTAAGCAACACACGCAGGTGCCATGACACAATCACGTTATTCAGGTCATCCTGAGATACACGGTTCAGGTCTGAAAGGCCCTCTCCCCTCAGGCGTGCCTTTCTGCGCACACACAGGAACACTGGCCGTGAGCAGCAGTGGGACCCGCTGTGTCCCTGTGGCGTCTACTGCTACAGGGGGCCGGATGCTGCTGGGACCAGGATTGTGGGGGAGGCCGGCAGGGGACAGAGTGTGGAGAGTTCAACCCCACCCCAGCCCTGCACAGCTGCCTCCCGGCACTCCACACACACAGCCCCGCCCTGCACAGCTGCCTCCCGGCACTCCACACACACAGCCCCAGCCCTGCACAGCTGCCTCCCGGCACTCCACACACACATAGCCCCAGGCCTGTAGCTTACACTGGGCACTCCGCACACAGCCCCAGCCCTGCACAGCTTACACTGCCCTACAGGGCCTTTGCCAGCTCTGGCTGTGCATGTTGGGACTCAGGCCTAAGGCTCGGCAAGCACACAGTGCCTACCACTCAGGCCGTGGCATTCTCTGGTAGGCGTGACAACTGGTGTGTCCGCAGGAGCATGGCCTGGAGAGATGGATCCTGGAGGGGCACTGACTGACAACTGGACATGTTCACACCCACTTGAGGGTGCAACCCAGCATTCCCAAAGCTCATGGGGTCAGTGGTCCCTTTCATGGGACAGGGTCTCCCCCTTCTGCTTCCTGACCACATGGTGGCCTGCGGGGACGGGGGATGACAGCTCTGGGCCGGGCACATCCAAGCCTCTGCCCCCCACCACTACTGCAGCCGTCTGGGCAGGCATGTATGCCTGGGCCACAACCATGACCCCTCAGCAGAGGAGGGGAGCTTGCAGGTGGAGGAGGCTGGACCCCAAGGCTGAGCTGGCGGGGCAGAGACCCAGAGTACATGCACAGCACACAGTATGACCAGACTTGGAACCGACCCCTCACGCCTTCTCAGCCCAGCCACTGCAGGCCAGGCCTGGACAGGCAGCAAGGTACACACTGGGTGCTGGCCAGCTCAAACCGCATCCCACCAGGAGCTGACCTGGTGCTCGTCGGTTGGTTTTGCCAAGGCATCTTATCCTTGGCATGTACTCGCTCAGTGAACTGCAAGGCACAAAGCAGCTCAGCGCACTTTGAAACACTCCCTCCATCTGCTAAACTTCACTTGTACGTCCTTCCTGCTTCTATGCGTGTGACAGGCACAGAGCTCTTCCCTCGGCTGCTTCACTCCCCAGAGGGCGCGTCCCAGGCAGCGGCGGGACCCTGGACCAGACACCCACCCATTTCTGTGATGTGAATCATTTTACTGACAGAGCAGCAAGTAGTCAAATGTCTGGAACCAAAACTAGACCTGAATTTTAAACCAGGAAAAACTCATTCCAGTTTCTGAAGATCCCACTGCATTACTTAGAAATACAGTTGGTTAGCAGCTGAAGAATGTCCCAGAAGGCCTTAGGAGTGGCTCCCATCTGGGACATTCCACAGAGGCCGGTCCTCTGCTCCCTATGAGGAGACGGCAAGCAGTGTCCATTGCACATCAAGTCCTAGTTCAAGCTCCCAGGCCTTGTGAGAGAAGCACCAACCAGCCACACACGTCATAGCTGAGGAAACCGAGGCCAACCAAGCTGGCACTGCCCACCGCTGCCCAGGGGCCCGTGCGGGCGGTGAGGCTGGAGCACATCCTGCCCCCACCCCGAGGCCAAGGCATCCTCTTACCCACCCTTACCAAGAGCTCTGAAAAGCTTAGGTTGAGGACTTGACCTGTGGATGCTCACAAACATTGCTTAATATATTTTTAATGAGTCTGGGGGAAGCCAGTATTTTCTAAAACAAACCAAGGGAAGGAAGGGCAGCCTGTGGAAGGCTGGCCCTCGACACCTGCTAGGTTCAGTCCTGGCCATCACACCATGGCTCCCAGAGCAGTGAGCAGCAGTGGGCAAGGGGGTTAACAGGCTCTCAGAAACACACAGGCATGCAGGGCTGCGCCGTGAGTGCAGGGGCCTGGCCTGCCGCATCTCCCACTGAGCGTGCCCTCCCTGTGGCTGACCCTAACCCCAGCTGACAGTGAGCTCTCCACACATGAAAGCCGGACCTGGCGCTGGCTTTGGGAAGAGGACCCGGGAGCACACGAGGTGACATCAGAGGTTCTGCTGGAAGGTTCGTGCCTTAGTTTCCATTACACGGTGTCCTTGCTGAGCTCGCTGCAGTGAGATGACTCCATGGCACTGTCCATGTGATAGACGGAGTTTGTGTGCTATGAAGCTTTTACTTAAAAACACAGGCCCAGGGCCTGGCATGGTAGCCTAGCGGCTAAAATCCTTGTCTTGCAAGCACCAGGATCCCATATGGGTGCCGGTTCATATCCCGGCCACTCCACTTCCCATCCAACTCCCTGCTTGTAGCCTGGGAAAGCAGCAGAGAATGGCCCAAAGCCTTGGGACCCTGCACCCGCATGGAAGACACGGACGCTCCTGGCTCCTGGCTTTTGTACAGCTCAGCTCTGGCCATTGCAACCACTTGGGGAGTGAACCAGCAGATGGAGGATCTTTCTCTCTTTCCTTCTCTCTGTATAGTTGCCTTTCCAATAAAAATAAATAAATCTTAAGAAAAAAAAAAACCACAGGCCCAGTGTACACGTACAGGCAGCTCATCTAGAGGAGTCCAGCCAACGCTGTGGTGCGGGTGGTTCCAAAATGGCCTCAGATGAAAGGACCACTCACCGTGGGAGCTCGGTGTCAGATCATGCAGGAACCAGCCTCACCCTGCACGCGAGCGCAGGCTGATTCCCGAAGTCCCTGGTGCGGGGAACCCTCCTGCTGGGTCAATGATACACAGATTGTTTCCAGCTCGAACAGATGCCACCCAAAAGGAAGGTCCCGGCCCAGGCCTCTGCAGGCCCACTGTCCACGCCTGCCGAGGACATGCATGCTGCCGCCAGTTCCTGTCCTCAGGCGCTGGGGGCCTGGGACCTCGCCCCCTGCCCCAGGCCCTAGGAAAGGGAGCAGTGAACTCGGCTGGATCCTTCTGTCCTCGGCCAGGCCCTGAGCAGGGCCAGCCAGCAGGGCATGTCCCTGGGGGTCAGCTCCAGGCCAGCTTAATCCACTACACTGACCGTTGGTCCTCCCTGTCCCTGTATGTCCTGGGACCCGTCACCCTGCTCCTCCTACGCCAGGTCGGAGGCTGTCGTCCCAAGCAGAAGGCAAGCCTGGGAGTTCCACACGGCAGCCGGGGTCCCCTCTGAACCTCAGGCCACGCCCCACCCCACAGGGACGCCTTTAGAGCCACTCCACACTCACCTGGCAAACCTCTGCTCTGACACAGTCACATGCTTCCAGGTGTCCCTGCTGGGTGCCTGCTGCTCCAAACCCTCACCCCAGAGGAGGCTCGAAGGCCAGGCTCCCTTTCAGGATGGGGCACACGGCTCTCCGCTAACCACAGGCAGCTCTGTCCCTGCCCCAGTCGGCTCCTGGGATGTCCTGTTTTTCCAGCTGACTTCTTCCAGAGAGCAGGTTGGCCCCTGCCTCTGGTCAAGCTGAACCCTCACCAACCCAGGACACAGGGGCTGCAATCACCATTCCAGTGTGAGTCCAGCTGGACAGATCTACAGCAAACCCACAGCTCCCCCCAGCACTGTCAGTCCTGCTTTTCCCGAGGGTGTGTGTGCACAAGGGTGGGTGTGTGTGTGCACAAGGTGGGTGTGTGTGCACACAAGGTGGGTGAGGGTGTGTGTGCAAGGGTGAAATTGTGTGTGCTAGGGTGAAGGTGTGCATGAAGGTGAGGGTGTGGGGACAGGCAGGTGAGCAGTTAGGATGGAGGGGATGGCACAACGGAGGGCAAAGTCCTGGCCACCCACGGGCCTCTGCAGGTCCTGCCCCAGGAGCAGGTGGCAGGGCCAAACATCCAGGGGCACACACCTGGCCCTCACCAATTCTGCGAGGCACAGTCACTTTAGTCACCAGAGCTGCTCCCAGGGGAGCTCCCGTCCTTCCAGTAGTATCTGCACAACCAGGCTGCAGAGCGGGCACCCCTGCAGGGCCCTACCACCTCTGGTCACAGCACTACACTGCCCACCATCCTCCCTTGGCTAGGACATGTGCCCAGCGCCCAGGACTCCGCAGTCCTCACCAGCAGCTGCAACGCCCGGGGAGCCTGGGGTTCCCACCGCACCCAGATGGCTGCGCTCGGGCCACACGGCTTAGCCACTACGCCTCGTCTCATAAGGACCCTTGCCTCTGTGCCAGTCTGCTTGCTGTCCCCTGCACAAGCTCCCCCACCGGTCAGCAGGCTAACCGTGCAAGGGTCACTCTCCCAGCCCAGCCGACCCTGGGTCCACACAGGGCCGCTGGGTCATGTCTGCTCACCCTTGCCCCACACACCTGTCAGCCCCAGACCAGAGGGGCTCCGGGGGGCACAGCATAGGGGACGCCTCAGGCTGAGGGTGCTGGGCTTGCCCTGGAGGAAGCAGCCACCCCCACACCCTGCTGCCACCTTTGCCACGTGCGCCCCTGGCACTCTCCTCCCATACCCTGGCCTGTGCCAGGTCCAGCCCAAGGGCCTTCACACACGTACACTCAGTTGTCAGGTTTAGGGCACGGTCTCTTTTTCATTTTGCTACAGAAAAACTGCATTGTGTCTAAACCAAGTTTTACTGAAATGGAATAATTTGATCCAGAAAATGTTATTTTCCAAGGGTAAATTTATTTCAAAATATAAAGATTTATATATTATTTTCTATTCCACCATAATAAGCAATTTTAGCTTCAAAGTAAAAGGTATCACATTAAAGTTCAAAAATAAGATGCCTTAGAAAAGGCGAACATGTTTACAAGCCCACAAAGCCAGGTGCTCTGGCGCCCTGGGTCTCCCGTCAACATTCACGGTTCAAAGGCTGCCCTGGACGGCCCGACACACTGGCTCGGTGCACTCACAACCGGCCCGGCTCGTCTGGAGGGCACGGGCGCACGCACGGTGAACTGAAGTTACAAACTTGAACGGTTTAGTCAGGTATGTGGCAGCTTTCACCAGCACACAAAGTGGCCAGCCTGTGGCCTCCTGCAGAAGAGACGCCTTCCCCAAGCAAGGCCCGTCACGCGGGGGCCACACATGTTCAGCTCAGCAGAGAAGAACAGCACTTCATCACCGCGTCCCTGGGGAAGAGGGCAGGGGAGGGAATCACCTGCTCAAGCGTGGTGCTGCCCAGGGCGCGGGACCCACACACGCAGGGCCTCACTGCTTTCTGGGATCAGGTTACCTGGAGAAGTCTTGTCCCAGCACAGGTGCTGGTCTTAACACAAAGCAGTAAGTCTAAGTAACAAACTATTTTCTGAAAGCAAACGACTTACGGCATCCCCAGAAGCCCCCTTTCCTTCATATCTCTCCGCTGAACCACTACTTAATACCATATGTCTAGCAAGCTTTTCGGGGGCTGTTATGCACCCCCACTGATGGACCTAAGGGGGCCACCCCCTGACCTGCCAGCTGCTCAGCACCCAAGACCCTCCTGGGCAGCAGCAGAGCCGTCCGCTGGAGCCGCCACGAGCACACACCGTCTGCTACGGGCCCCCAGTTCTGGAGGCACAGCCTGGCACCTCAGTGTGACATGTGCCCCACCAGCGTCCCGGTCTAGCTCTGTCAGGTTTAACGTCGGAGTGAGCTCTGTGTTCTCCTCCGCGGCTTCTCTAGGGCTGGGCCCAGGCCAGGTCTCCGACTCCTGACTCTGCCCCTGGCGCCCCGGCACCTCCTCTTCTCAGAGCAGAATCACGCCACAGGGGTCAGCCCCCACCCACGGGCTCACACAGCTTCTGGCCCGCTCCCAATCAGCTCCCCACCTGCACAGCTTCAGGCAGGAAGACAGAGCGTTCCCTGGGCCCCCCAGCTCACAAGTCAACCACTCTTCACATCAACTCCTCAATCTGTCAAACACAATTAAAGGTCCAGAAACATGACGGAATTCCAATCAGCTCACCTTGCATAGGGGATGTAGGACAGACTGTACCTGCAAGAGAAAATCAAGTGTGAACTTCACCCAACGCCAAGTGGCCATTGCCAGCAGCAGCCACGACCCCGTGGCTCAAGATGCCCCAGGACCCCGTCCAGGCCCTCCGCATCCCCAGGCTCTCAGGTGCACCCTGCACCACGCTAGCGGCACCAGGGGACCTGCCCGAGCCTCCCCACCCATGGCCCTCAGGAGGTCCAGCCCGTCAGCTCTCAGGTAAGGAAGGATCTGGAAGTGACTTACCAGGTCATTGACAGGAACTGCAGTATGCAGAATAATAAGGCCAACCCCTTCTTGTGCCACTAGAAACAGTAAGAAGAAAAATCACTTACAAATTTTTTTCCGCATTCAAGTTTGTCTTGCCTTCAAAAACATGGATGATAACGCCAATTGTTATTATGTTAGTCTAATTTTTAGATACCAGTTTTCATTCTGAAACCATCCATTAATTTGAATCAATAAACATAACTACACTAACTGCAGACAAGCTGAAAATGACTTTTTGGAGCTGTTATTTATGTGAAAGGCAGAGAGGAACGGAGCTCCGGTCTGCTGGGTCATGGCCTCGAAGCCGGCAGCAGCCAGGGCTGGGCAAGGCTGACGCCAGGAGTCGGGGGCTCTGGCTAGCTCTCCCACCGGCCAGCAAGGAGGTGCCAACCGCTGCCACCCAAGGGCCATGAGCAGGAAGCCAGAACCAGGGGCACAGCCTAGACTCAAACCCAGGCACCCAATGTGGGACGCCTACACTGGCCTCCCCACAGCACCCCAAACACTGCACCAGATGCTCGCCCCACAACACCTACTTCTTGAAAGTTTTTAAGTTTTAAACTCAACTTCCCCTTTGCCAGCAGTTACATGAAGACCTCAGTGAGCTCTTCAGCCCATAAGGAACTTACTCATTCGCTCCTGTCCCTTTTCTTCAATTACTGTTTGAATGAAAAATGTATTTTACTGTTATCTTCTGAAATAATGTAAACAATTTCTATGGTCATTTTTAAATTGTCTATTTTAGGGCCCAGCACAATAGTGCAATAGCTAAATCCTCACTTTGCAAGTGCCAGGATCCCATAAGGCTGCCAGGGTTCCATGTGGGTGCTGGCTCCTGTCTCGGCAGCTCCATTTCCCATCCAGCTCCCTGCTTATGACCTGGGAAAGCACTGCAGGATGGTTTGAGGCCTTAGGACTCTGCGCCCATAGGCGAGACCCAGAGGAGGCTCCTGGCTCCTGGCCTCAGATCCACTCAACTCCAGCTGCTGCAGCCATTTGAGGAGTGAACCAGTGGACAGATCTTTCCTTGTTTCTCCTCTCTGTAAATCTGATCTGCCTTTCCCGTATAATCAATCCTTAAACGATCTACTTTACAGGCCAGCACGGTGGCACAGAAGTCCCAGTAGCAATGGGCAAACCTAGGATCCAGCTGTTGGTTTCTGGATACACATTAAAGGGAGGGGCTGGTGCCACGGCGTAGCAGCCACATCCTGCTGCAGCAGTATTCCTTCTGGGGGCAGGTTCAGGTCCCGGCTGCTCCACTTCCAACTCAGGACCCCATGAACGCACCTCAGAAGGCAGCGGAGGATGGCCCACATTCTGGGGTCCCAGCACCCACAGGGGAGACCTGGAAGACCCTGGATCCCCTAACGCGCTGGCCGAGCTCTGGCCAGGGCAGCCTCTGGGGAGTGAGCCAGCGGGTGAAGAGCTCCAGCCTCCCTAAGTAATCCTGACCTTCACGTGAATCAAATCAATCCTCACATTAGAAAGAAAACAATCTGCTCTGGGCACTTCTCCTTTGTCCTCATTCATCTGTATTCTGCACCTGTGACCCTCAGCTCAGGAACAGGTGCAAAAGGCCGTGCCCCACAGGACACTGCAGGACGCCGTGTGACGCTGGCCGTGCCCCACACACAGGACACTGCAGGACGCCGTGTGACGCTGGCCGTGCCCCACACACAGGACACTGCAGGACGCCGTGTGACGCTGGCCGTGCCCCGCACAGGACACTGCAGGACGCCGTGTGACGCTGGCCGTGCCCCGCACACAGGACACTGCAGGACATCGTGTGACGCTGGCCGTGCCCCGCACACAGGACACTGCAGGACATCGTGTGACGCTGGCCGTGCCCCGCACACAGGACACTGCAGGACATCGTGTGACACTGGCCGTGCCCCGCACACAGGACACTGCAGGACGCCGTGTGACGCTGTCTGTGGCGAGCAAGGAGTGACACCATCTCCTACAGCTAGACTCAGCGCGGGACTCCCAGAGCAGACGAGGGCTGAAGGCATTACACACGCACCGTGCTTCCCAAACAGGCTTCTGTGGGCACTGCTGGGAGGGGCTCAGGGCCACGGGGCACTCGGCCACACCGGGGGCACTCCCACCTTCCCACAGGGCTCCCCAACAGGCTTGGGCTCCAGTAACCCGTTTTCCTGCCAGCTCCCCCTTGTCCATTTCAGCAGCAGTCTCCCTCGCCCCGACCCCCCCGCCAAGCTATGGGGCCATAGCACAGCCCCAGCAGGTTCCCTGGACACGAGGAGCCCAGGCCCCCATGCAGGCGCTGAGCCAGGCTGCAGAGCCCAGGCTCGGGTGGACATCCTGAGCACTGCCATACCAGGCCTCAGGGGTGCCATGTCATCACCTGGCATTCTGAATCCCCAGCGAGGCTGTTCTCGGCTGGGGAAGTGATGCGCCCTCACCTCCACAGAGAGCGAGCGGGGCCCCGTCACTTACCCAGAAGACAGCGCACAGCGTACAGAAGAGACACAGCTGGAAAGGAGAGGGAGCATGAGTCTGCACCTGCGCGCAGCCTGCCCCTCCCCGGACGCTGACGACGGGGAGGCCGGGACGCTCTGAAGCCTGCGGCACCACATTACTAGGCTCCATGCACGAAGAGGGAGTGCCCATTCCACACGGGCCTCCACCTACAGCCACATCAGAGCTGGACACCTGCTGCCTGAGGGTCCCCTGCCTGGACCTGGTCAGCTCCCCCTGAACGAGGAGCCATCCTTGGGAAAGGGCACATCTGGCCCAGGAGGGGCCTGAAGTGAGGGCAGTGCTGGGGAGGCTGCAGCTCTTCACGCTCACAGGGGCCAGTGCGGCGACCACCGCACGCAGGCACTGCGGTAACGCTGAGTCCGCACCGAGTTCTAGCAGCTCACTTCCGCCCAGTCACTCTCTCCTAAACGCTTGCATCTTCCAACTCATCGCTTGTTCGTGAACGGTACAACACGTCCAGGGGCTGGGCTGGGACATCTTCAATAAACAAATCTAGGCAAAATCTTAGCGGAATACAGACTTCTTACGGCCTCACGGTATGAAATAATTAGTTACCAAGGTAAAGTTGAATATTAATACATATGCTGACACATATTAATATAAAATTCAAAATAAGCGCAAGTTAGTAAGATACGAAAGCGAACAAAAACACACAAAAAATAGAAAAACTAAAAATGAACATTTTTTTCCAAATAGAAAACTGGCAATTATCCCTAAAAAACCCTTCCTTCTCAATTAACGCATATGAATTGGGTCCAAAAAGCTCATTCCAACTGCTGAGGCAAAAGCAGCCCCCAGGACATCTTAGAGCTCGCGGGTTCCGGGCAAGAAGCTGGTATAAACCCAAACCACGCAGCTGGTGCCAGAAAAGCCCGGATCCCACGGGGGTGATTGTTGGTGTCCCGGCTGCTCCCTTTCCCTTCCAGCTCCCTCCTGTGGCCAGGGGACCTGCACCCACGGGGAGACCCAGGGGAGGCTCCTGGCTCCTGGCCGTACATCAGCACGGCTCTGCCCACTGTGGCCACTTGGGGAGTAAAGCAGACGGAAGGTTCTCTCTCCCTCCTCCCTTCTCTCAGTAATTCTGGTTTTCAAAATAAATCAATCTTTAAAAAGATAATAAAAGTAAGGTGACAGACACCGTCCTGCTACGTGCTAGCTTCTGCCACCTGTCCCGCGGCCCGGGCTCCACAGCTCCCACTCCCGCAGCTGACAGGGCGGAAGCCACAACGCGGGCGCAGCGTGCGAAGCCACACCAGGAGACTCCTCTCAAGCAGGAAAACGGAACAGACAAGGGTTAACAAATGCTGAGGAACTCTGGCTCTCGCCAAGAAGATCCGAACTGTGTCAGAAGTGACGCGCTCACAGCTGAACAGCCACCCAGCTGCAGCCCTCCCCTCACAGTCACCAGGCACGACAGAAACCCCCACGGTTCCTAGCCAAGCTGGTCACTCCTCCGCGGACAGGCGCCTCTGATCAGCCTGTGGGGGGCGGCGGGGGCAGATGGGACAGGAAGGAAGCGGCCGCGGGGGTGGGGAGGGACAGGAGGGCGGCCACAGCGGAAACCTGTGACACAAGGCGCACACCCCTGGCCTGGAGCACTCCATGCCCGCGTTCGGAAAGAATGACTCCAGCTGCAGTCAGCAGTCCACACGGCGAAGCTGCCACTGCTCACTTACAAGCATAACAACGGTGGCAAGCAATCTTGTGGGTTCAAACATTTTCTTCAGTTGCTTCACGGGTCCCATCAGAAAGCAGGTGCTATTTGAAAAAAACAAAACAACAAGCAAAAGATGAGCACACTAATTTGGCTATGTAGAAATGAACAGTTTCAAAAAGAAACCCTAAACTAAGAAAAAAATCTCACAATAAATCTGTCTTTTCTCCCCTAATGTTAAAAGGAAATGCAACTATGCCACCAGACTCCCGTGGTCTGCCCCTTCCAGAACCCACGTGTGGTCAGTGTGACACTGACCTGGGACGGGCAGGGCAGTGCTGGCGCTCCTGCAGCCCACACAGCGACACGTGCTGTCAGCTCAATGGCCCACCTTCCCAAGACCAGGGCGCGGCTGGGCGCCACCCACCTGCAGCACCCCCTCCTTGTGAACAGAGAGGGCTATCGCTCCGCCACACCCTCCCGTTCTCCCCCCCCGCGGGCTCCCCTGCCAGGCCCTCGTGCTAGGGGCAGCCGCACACCCTGACTGCCAAGTGAACCGTGGTCCTCCACACACAGCCGTGTTTCCATCTCTGTAGGAGGCCAGAACCTGGACCTGAGCCGTGGGCCCGAGCCCCTGGACAAGCAGTCTGCTCTCCAGCCCCAGTGGGCACAGCCCTCGCCACGCCTACAGCACCTTGCCTGGGGCTCCCGGCCTGCCTGCGGATGAGGGAGAAAATGCTTTGTGGATGGCCCGGGCCGTGGCACTGACAGAGCAGAGCAGCACAAAGCGGCTGAGACAGCCATGGCTCCCAGAGGAGACCCACATCTCACCGCATCACCCTACACAGGTCCCTGGGCAGTGAAGCCCGCCAGCTCCTCTCCCAGCTGTCACCACTGCCCTGAGCCCCACGGCTGGCCCTGGGCTGCAGCAGCCCGAGTCTGGGGCCACTGTCTGCAGACCCACCAGCCTCATGCCTGCTCTGGGCTGCCACCTCCAGGTACAAGCAGGGGTGACAGCACCTGCCCGTGCACTGGCTGGAGTACAGGGGAACTGTGCAGTCACTGACCCCCAGCAAGGGCCCCCTTGCTACTCTCACCACCGACACTCCATCTGTGATGGCAGTGAGCAAACAAGAGCCAGTACACAACCGCTCGACGGACATGCGGCCTACAGCTGCCCCGCACGAGCAGGTGCCTCCAACAAGGGCCCCGTGGCCGCGACAGCACACCTACCTGGCCAAGGCAGCGAGGTTCCCAAGGGTGTAAAACACGGCGAAGAGCTTCACGCCCCCGGGCAGCCACAGCAGGCCAGTTCCCTAGGTTAGATGGTACAGTTAAACAGCTTAACACATCAATCGGATAAACAAACATCACTGGGTGATGCTGAATACCAGCGCGAAGCCAGCAGGCGCCGGCAGACACTCTGCTCCTAGGAAATCCCACTCCATTTACATGTTTCAGATGCAGTTACAACAAGCAGGTGCATGCTGAGGCCACTCAATGGCCTGCTATCCTAACAGACTTTTCTCAAGTAAAACTATTTCAGCATGCAAAATTTCTAAAAATATTTCTGCATTTTTAAAAAGTGATCTCTAGCCCTTACTTCAGTTGTTTTAGATATGTCCCATCAAGAGCGTTCCCCAGGGAGTGAGACATTGCCTGGTACCGGACGGACAGCTGGTCTAACACAAAACAAAAGTGATTTGGCAATAACAGGCTTTAACTCACAAGGAGAGAGAAGAAAACGCCAGCTATGAAGCAGATGGCAAAGCACTTCACTCTGGTGCTAAAGCTGAGCGATGAGGCGTCCAGGACCTGGGGGAGAGCAGAGAACTAGAACACTCTTCCACCACCACAGCTCTCTCCACACCACACGGAGACAGTAGCTGTTCTAACGCACGCCCTGCACGGTCCAGGGCCACGTCTGGGGCGGCCGAGGGACATGCAAGGCTTGTTAGGCCTGACTATGCTCCTGTGTCCCCAAGCCCTTCGTTGTTAGGGACAGGAGATGCATACCAACAGGGCTCAAAGGATGGAACGCATGAGACACATGAGGAAAATGTGTCCTGCTTCTGGGCCAGCACTGTGCCCCAGCGGGTCAGGCTGGCACGCGTGACATCGGTGCACAGTGCCAGCACTTCCTGTCATGTGACAGCGCAGTGCCAGCACTTCCTGTCGAAATGCCAGCTGAAACCTGGCTGCTCCAGTGCCAATCTTCTCCATGCCAACATGGCTGGCAAGTACGTCCCAGAGAGGTACAAAAGCCCCGGCCAAGCTGGGGGTCTGGAACCCATCAGGGTCTCCGCCACGGGTGGCAGAGGCCCAGTGCTGCCCAGGGGAGGGGGCTGAGCAGGCTCCAGGAGTGCTGCCAGTTCCCATCATGGACAGTTCCTGCAGTCCAACTCAGCAAAGCCTCGGGTGCCCCCAATCGTACAGACGATTCATGCCTCGGCAACAACGCTCCTAGATGCCATGCAAACCCCAGCTGCACTTGCCGGTGGCCGCGTGACGTCGTCAGGTGGCCAGGCGCAGCTGTCCCGGCTGGGGTCACACTCCTTACCTCGCCAGCTCACTCTGCGGTCCACGTGCAGCATGAAAAGCAGAAACAAGAGCTGAAGGTCTCAACACACCCGCGGGCACACACCTGAAACGCTGCCTACCTCGGCTCCACGCAGACAGGCCTGCCCAGCACCAAGCGCTCACAGCTCTACCCACCAGCAGCGGCAGCTGCTCTGGTCTGTCCCGTGCGCGGGACCCCCCGGGCACATGCCAACGCACGGAGCAGACAGCACCTAAAGCGCATCTTGGGGCAAGAGCCCTGAAGTTCTGCTTTAAAAACTGGGAAATGCATGAAATCAGCTCACTTAATACAAACTCAAAAATTAATTTAAAAAAGAAAAAAGTTGAATCACTTCACAGTGTGGTCACATCAAAAGATCATGTACATACCATGATCACACACAACTGTACTGTCCATTCAAAACAGACGGTACAGAGATCTTTTTTTTTTTTTAAATCTTGGACAAGTGGGATTTATTCTGAGGAAGCAAGGATGGTCCAACCCAACAAATGACACATCACACAAGCAGAAGGCAGCATGGCAACTGCATAATTATCTCAGCAGACACAGGCCAGATGGCAACACAACACTGTCCCATGACAATACAACTTCAAAACACAGTAAAGGCAACGCACACACACACACAGTCAACAGTGCTCTGAATGGCAAAAAGCCGTAGCAGTACGGCTGCTCGGAGCAGTTGCTCACTGGAGTTCTGCAAGTTCTAAGCAGAGCCGTTAGGCAAGAAAAAGAAATGAGAACTTCAAATTATCCCTGTTTGCAGAGGGCATGACTGGTCACGTTACAGAAGGGAAGGAATCCGTGCAGCGACTATCAGAACTCCAGGAGAACTCGGCAAAACTGCAGGAAACAAGACGAACACACACAAGTGAACAGCATTATTACACACTGCCAAACGTACAACTCAGAGAACTTCCACAGGGAATTACAGTCACAACAGCCACAAAAGATCAAAAAGCCTGGAGAGGCAGCTAAGCAAGATGTAAAACAGCTCTGATGAAAATTATAAAACATAAAAGAAAACTCGAAAACATTCCTTATTTTCAATTGTGGTTTCTGAGGTTCACTTGAGTTCAGACATGTCGCCACTTTCCCTTTCTTGCACAACTTGTAAACCAGCCCATTGTTCCCAAGTTGAGCTGCGGGCTTTCAACGGGCAGCTTGTTCTCCCAGCGACAAAACAGCAGCTATTTCTACTCCATCTTTCTCCTCCACTGCTTTCCTCCACCTGACAGTACTCAAAACACAACCCCTGCCCAAGGGCTGCCCTCTGTAAGTTCCCCCACCAGCCAAGAGTTTCTCTCAGAAACAATGCCAGGGAGGCTGAGCCCGGCGAGTCAGCGGGCAAGATCCCAGCCCAGCCCCAGGCAGAGCCCAGCAGCTGCAGGAAGGCACCTGGAGCTGGCTGCATTTTCTTTATTTTTTAAGACTTTTTTTTTTTTGGAAAGGCAAATGTAGTGAGAGCAGGAAAGCCCCGTGAGAACAGTGGCAGGACACTCCCACCAAGCCAGCAACTTGGCATCCTGAACCTTTCGTCTCAGAACAGACACAGACACCGTAAAATGCCACCTGCCTTGAGGACTGGCACTGTGGCATGGGTTAAGTTTCCACCTGTGGCCCCGGCATTCCATGTGGGCATTGCTTCGTGCCCCGGCTGCTCCACTTCCAATCAAGCTCCCTGCTTATGGTCTGGGAAATCAGCAGAGAACCGCCCAAAGTCAGGACCCTGCACCTGCATGGGAGACCCCAAGCAAGCCTCTACCTTCAGACGGGCTCAGCTCTGGCCACTGCAGCTGTTTAGGGAGGGAACCGGCAGGTGGACGATCTGCAATCCGCCTCTCCTTTCTGTAACTCTGCCTTTCAAATAAAAACTAAGAAATACATTTTTAGAACAATCGTGACTGCCCTACACCAAACTGTCACAATGACTTGACCAATTTGCTGTGTTTGCTTGCGCAGGAAGCCGGGCCAGAGCAGGCACCCTCAGAGCAGAAGGCTTGCCCTGCGGTCAGCTGGTCCTTGCTGAACGAAGAAGCATGGCACTGGACAGGAGCTCCCAGCAGCCACTGCGCCTGGTGAGGCTGTCCCCCAGTGAGGCTGTCCCCCGGTGAGGCTGTCCCCCGGTGAGGCTGTCCCCCGGTGAGGCTGTCCCCCGGGTGAGGCTGTCCCCCTGGTGAGGCTGACCCTGGTGAGGCTGTCCCCCTGGTGAGGCTGTCCCCCTGGTGAGGCTGTCCCCCGGTGAGGCTGTCCCCCGGTGAGGCTGTCCCCCGGGTGAGGCTGTCCCTGCTGAGGCTGTCCCCCGGTGAGGCTGTCCCCCGGTGAGGCTGTCCCCCGGTGAGGCTGTCCCCCGGGTGAGGCTGACCCTGGTGAGGCTGTCCCCCTGGTGAGGCTGTCCCCCTGGTGAGGCTGTCCCCCTGGTGAGGCTGTCCCCCGGTGAGGCTGTCCCCCGGGTGAGGCTGTCCCCCGGGTGAGGCTGTCCCCCGGGTGAGGCTGTCCCCCTGGTGAGGCTGTCCCCCTGGTGAGGCTGTCCCTGCTGAGGCTGTCCCCCTGGTGAGGCTGTCCCCCTGGTGAGGCTGTCCCCCTGGTGAGGCTGTCCCCCTGGTGAGACTGTCCCCCGGTGAGGCTGTCCCCCTGGTGAGACTGTCCCTGCTGAGGCAATGAGCCGCCCTCCCTTGGAGTGCCCCGCCTCAGGGGACTTCCACTACCACACAGGCTGACCCACCCTTCTCTACACTCTCTTCCAAAGTCACAGCACACCCTCTCAGGGTGCAGCCCCCCACCGCCTGGGCTCACACTGTCTGTACCCCACCGCCTGGGCTCACACTGTCTGTACCCCACTGCCTGAGTTCACACTGTCTGTACCCCACTGCCTGAGTTCACACTGTCTGTACCCCACCGCCTGAGTTCACACTGTCTGTACCCCACCGCCTGGGCTCACACTGTCTGTACCCCACTGCCTGGGCTCACACTGTCTGTGCCCCACTGCCTGAGTTCACAGTGTCTGTACCCCACTGCCTGAGTTCACAGTGTCTGTACCCCACTGCCTGAGTTCACAGTGTCTGTACCCCACTGCACTGCCTGGGCTCACACTGTCTGTACCCCACTGCCTGAGTTCACACTGTCTGTACCCCACCGCCTGGGCTCACACTGTCTGTACCCCACCGCCTGGGCTCACACTGTCTGTACCCCACCGCCTGAGTTCACAGTGTCTGTACCCCACTGCCTGAGTTCACACTGTCTGTACCCCACTGCCTGGGCTCACACTACCTGCCCCCACTGCACTGCCTGGGCTCACACTGTCTGTACCCCACTGGTTGGGCTCACACTACCTGCCCCCACTGCCTGGGCTCACACTACCTGCCCCCACTGCACTGCCTGGGCTCACACTGTCCCCCACTGCCTGGGTTCACACTGTCTGTGCCCCACTGCCTGGGCTCACACTGTCCACCACTGCCTGGGTTCACACTGTCTGTCCCCCACCGCCTGGGCACACACTGTGCCCCACTGCCTGCCCCCACTGCACTGCCTGGGCTCACACTGTCTGTACCCCACTGCCTGGGCTCACACTACCTGCCCCCACTGCACTGCCTGGGCTCACACTGTCCCCCACTGCCTGGGTTCATACTGTCTGTACCCCACTGCCTGGGCTCACACTGTCTGTGCCCCACTGCCTGGGCTCACACTGTCCCCCACTGCCTGGGTTCACACTGTCTGTCCCCCACCGCCTGGGCACACACTGTGCCCCACTGCCTGCCCCCACTGCACTGCCTGGGCTCACACTGTCTGTCCCCCTTCCCAACACTGCCTGCCTGGAGCTCACATTTTCTGAGCCACCCTCACTGTAGCACTTGTCCTCATTTAGGACTCCTGGTCAGGTCCCAGGAACTGCTGAGGACCCACACCACAGACCCTGCACACAGCTAGCCTGACCTGAGCCTCATCCCCCTCATGCCCAGGGACTGTCCCCCGCCAACCCAGCTCCTCCTGTCCGAAGGTGTGTGAAGGCCCCCACCTCAGCTACCCTGTCCCAGGAAACCACCAGGTCCGCTGGAGCCCAGCCTTTCTTCCTCGGCTCTGGATGGTGGGGCAGCCAGAGCCCCCTACCTGCCTGGCATCTACACTAAGGCTTCTCACTCCAAGCCCTGGCTCCTCCACACCTCCACTTTCCCCCCACAGTGCCCACTCCTACCTCCCACCACACTGCAGCTGCCTACAGGCAGCCCTCACACCCACCCCTGGCTGGCACCCAAGCAGCTCCGACCCCTCACCGGATCCTCCATTCTCCCAGCAAGGGGTTCTTCATGCCCGCGGCCCAGGCAAGCCTGGCCGCCTGGCCAGGTTTTCTCCAGGAAATTATCTAAGGTTTGCCCACAGAACACCAAGCTCCCTTGAGTTGTCTCTGCCTGCACAGGCTCATTCATTACCCAACTCAGCCAGCATGACCGGGTGTGGGGAGCAGCAGTTGCTACTCACAGTTCTGCTGGCCCAGGGACCACCCTCAGGTTCAGATGGCACCTTGCCACTCCCATCTCGTGAGGTAAGAGAAGCATGGGGTCTCCCTGGGGCCACTGGGACGTGAAGACTAGCCCCATCCCAAGGCTCCCTGGAGCTCCACCTGCCGACACTGTCACGGTGGGGAAGAGAGGGCTGGCAGAACCTTGGGGATCTGGGGGACATTTGCTGCCTGACCCAGCAGAGCAGTGACACAGGATCCCCCCTCATGGAATGCTGTCTCCTCCCAGACTCCAACAAAGGATCACAGCATCACACTGCTTTGCACGGCTACATAACACACTACATGGCAACCAACAGCACTGCACTGCACAGCTACACACACAGCACTGCACTGCACAGCCACACACGGCACTGCACTACACAGCCACACACAGCACTGCACTACACAGCCACACACAGCACTGCACAGCCACACACGGCACTGCACTGCACAGCCACACACGGCACTGCACTGCACAGCTACACACGGCACTGCACTGCACTGCACAGTCACACACGGCACTGCACTACACAGCCACACACGGCACTGCACTGCACAGCCACACACGGCACTGTACAGCCACACACTGCATTGCACAGCCACACATGGCACTGCACAGCTACACACAGCACTGCACGGCCACACACGGCACTGCACAGCTACACACTGCACCTCACAGCTACACACAGCACTGCACTACACAGCCACACACTGCACCTCACAGCTATACACAGCACTGCACTGCACAGCCACACATGGCACTGCACAGCCACACACTTCATTGCACAGCCACACACAGCACTGCAAGCCACACACTTCACTGCATAGCCACACACAGCACTGTACAGCCACACACGGCACTGCACAGCCACACACGGCACTGCACAGCTACACACTGCACTGCACAGCCACACACTGCACTGCACAGCCACACACTGCACTGCACACTACACACTGCACTGCACAGCTACACACGGTACTGCACAGCTACACACAGCACTGCACAGCTACACACGGCACTGCACTACACAGCCACACACTGCACTGCACAGCTACACACGGTACTGCACAGCTACACACAGCACTGCACAGCTACACAAGGCACTGCACAGCCACACACTGCAGGTACTGACACCCACTGTACCACACAGCCACACAGTGAATAGCCACAGCACACTGTAGGACCACACAGCCCACAGCCACACTCTGCACCACATGGCCAGCAAGCTGTCCACGCACACAGTACCACACAGCCACACTCCACACAGCCACACACTGCAGCTCATGCAGGACACAGTGCAGCCACACCTGAACGGCCAGCACAGGCCCCTCAGCTGGCTTCCCCCTTTCACCTCATTCACACCCAGCCCCAAGGGACCCTGCTTCCAGGACTGTGCGCCTCAGGCCGCGCCCCAAGGAGCTCTGCAGCTTGGAGCCCAGGCACAGCACCCTTGCCTGGCACACAGCAGATAGCGGCTCCTCTCAGCCATTCTGTCCTCTCCTGTCCTTTTGAGACGGCCATCTCCCTCCCAACACACCACCACCCAACCACCTACAGGGAGGCCGGCGGCCCTCTCCGCCTACAGCATCTGTCCACAGCACACTGTCCCTCTGCTCCGCGCCAATCCTTCTCCACCCAGCTTGTCTTCCCTCTGGACAACAGTACCGCTTTCAGAGCCGTAAAGCACTTCCTCAAGCACGGGCCCCCAGCATCAGGGGAACCCGCTGAGCACCCTGGGGGCCAGGCTGCACACCTGGGGCACGCTGGGGAGCTCAGCACGGCGTGTCGGGGTGGCAGCCTCAGTGCCCCTCCCTCGGGGACTGGATCTGTGGCACGGTCAACAAAAGCCCCCGGGAGGACAGGATCCGCTCAGGATGCAGACAGCAGAACCAGGCAGCAGTTCCTGCCGCAGCCCAGCCCGGCTTCCGACTGGCGAGTCGCACGCACCGAAGCACACGCGCACACACAGGATTTTTGCAATAACCATTTTCAAGTAAAGACTGTACCGAGGGTCACGGCCTTACCAACGCCTCACGCGGCACGACCTGGCTTCGGGCAGTCTCCCCACTTCCCAGACACTTCCCTCGGGGGCGGCCGGTGCACCTGCTCACCGTGGACGCCACGTCCAGCAGGCGGTCGGGGCTGAGGGCCAGCGGGGGTCCCGGAGGACTTGGGGGAGACCCGCCCAGCCCCCCGAGCCCCCCTCCCCGGGCGGGCAGCTACCTGCGCGGTCAGGCCCTGCTCCTCGTCGTCCTGGCCGCTCAGGACCCGCCGCAGCTTGTCCATGGCCGCACTATGGCCGCCGGCCGCCCGCTCTCTCGCAGCCCCGCAAACCCAGAACGCGCACCCCCAAGCAGCCGACGGAAGCCTGGAACGTCCGCTTCCGGCTCCCCACCGCGGAGCCCCGCCCCCAGGGACGGGGCGCGTGCGCACTGCCTCCGCGCGCCCACGTGACTCGGGGCGTGTGGGCCCTTCCGGCCCCGGGGAGCAGCCTGGCAGCTCCGCTTCCGGAGACACCTGCTCGTCAGGTGTAAATGGGCGTTGGCCGTTTCACCTGCCGCGGGGGCATGGCCAGGGCCGCAGGACAACACCCCGGGCGCTGCCACCTCGTCCTGGGCCTGCAGCGCCGGCATCCCTGGTGGACGCCGGTTCGTGTCCCGGCCAGGGAGGGCAGGGGAGGACGGCCCGCAGGCGTGTGGGAGGCCTCGGGGTCGGCTCAGCTCTGGCAGCCTGGGGCGTGAACCAGCCATGGCACCTCTGTCTCCTCGGTGTCCTCTCTAGAAGAGGAAGGAAGGAAGGGGGACGGGAAGGCGACTTTGGGGCGGGGCCGGCTGCCCCAGGGGCCTGCAGCTGGGACGCCCACACACACCCCGCCTGAGTGCCCCGGTTCTCAGGGCGCCTTCCTCTCCTGCTGGTGTGCACCCCTCTGAGGCCCAGCCATGCTCTGGGCCTCCCCGGGTGGCCCCAGCGGGCAGGGCTGCAAGGGTGAGCCACGCCGGGTTCTCCACGGGCGTCCCACGCGGGTGCAGGGGCCCAGGCGCCAGGCCCTCCTCTGCTGCCGGCTGGGACTTGAACCGGCGCCCACAGGCCGCGCTCGCCCCTCAGTGGCTTCACCACCAGCTGGAGGTGCCGCCCCTGAGGAAGTCCCAGCTAGTACCAAGGAGGGGTACTGAATCGGAACGAACGTGGCTGCATTATCACCGAGTGGAAACCACACAGTGTGGTTCCAGGTGCTGAACCTCCTGCAGGGGCACAGCCCCTGGGACGGGGAAGGAAGGAGGCGTCTCAGGGGACGTCCTGCCAGCAGGCAGTGTCCATCCCTGAGGGGCCTGGACACCACCTGGGGCTAGTGCGGACGGGCCGGCCGGTCGTGTCCCAGCCCGGAGGTGCAGGCTGCCTTGGTGGTGCGGCGTGGCCCTTCTGTAGGGTGACCACCTCCTGTGGACCAGACAGCACTCACCCCAAGTCTCTCCTTCGCCTGCTCGGGGTCGCGTGTCACAGGCTGCTGTCATGTGACACGGATGTGTGTCACAAGGATTTTGGGGGTTTTTTGCATGAATGAGTAGAAAAGAGTTAGCATGGCAAACAGTCGCACGAGAGTCCACTTCAATGACTTGAGAGGCAGAAATAAACACACAGAGGGCTTCCATCTGCTGACTCACTACTCCATGACCGAAGCCAGGAGCCCCGAACTCCGCCTGGGTTCCCCTCACTGCTGGCAGGGACCCGAGGACCCAGCCGCCACCTGCCGCCACTTGGGCCACCCGTTAGCCCCAGCTAGGCGGGAAGCAGAGCCAGACTTGAACCTCAGGCACTCCGCCTGGGCTGCCCGGATCTTCACTGCTGAACCGAAAGCCGCCACGTGTCCAGCCGGCATGTCTCACAGCCAGTCGAGAGCCCTCAAATGACAACGGTGAGCGGCACAGCTCAGAGGGCTGCGGCAGGGACAGATGGCCTGGCATCCTCCCTTCCCGAGCACATCTGTGCAGGCAGAAGAAGGCTTGGAGACTTTTTATTCACATTGACAGCAGGCCAGAGTGTTATCTGTTAGTGGATAAAAGGGTACTGCACAGATCCCGTCACGCCACAAGGGGGCGCCACATCGCCACCAACCGCCCTCCCCACACTCCCCCCCGGGACTGTGTGATGGCCGGCAGGTGCAGGTGCTGGGGCGGGGTGCGCTCTCAGGGGGAGCTGCTTGGCTGCGGTACCCGCCACGTCCACCCCAGGCCGGGATCACCACCTCGGATCTCAGGCAAAGCAGGCACGGGTGGTTGTGGCGGTGCTGTGCAAATCCTGCCGTGCTGCCCGGGTGCTGCCCGGGTGCTACACAGCAGCAAGTCTATTGTTTATTCCTAACTGTGTAAGAGCCTCCCCTGCAGGGCTGCCACCGTCCTGGGCCGTCTGTCCTGGCCCGAGCGGAGCAAACAAGGAAGCAGGCCCGAGGGCCACCACGCCCGCCCTGCTGCGGCCACAGGTCTCCTGCAAGGGCCATTCTCCTCCCTGTTTTCTTCCACCCAAGTTGGGGGAACCCCAACAGGATGCGAAAAACCCACACTTGTATTAGAGCAGGAGCTGAGACCCAAGTACAAGACAGTATTTTTGCTACCACGGCTGTTGGCACAAAAACTGCGTGGCTTAGAGGAGCGTCCTGGGGTCCTCACGCCCCGGGCTGTCCTTATCACCGGCTGTCACTCACTGGGGCTGTCCTCATCACCAGCTGTCGCTCACTGGGGCTGTCCTCATCATGGGGGCTGTCACTCACTGGGGTTGTTGTTCATGGCCTTGCTTGGGGGGCAGGCCAGGGAGTACGCTGGCACAGGGATGAGTTCACCTCCGAGCCTGTCTGGCCATGTAACCCACCTCAGGCCTCCTCCGAGCCATCCCCGTGGAATCCAGCAGAACAGAGCCCAGGCCTGGGGAGTGGGCTCGGCACAGTGCCTGCCTGTCTTTCGCAGTCCTGTGCACAGGGTGGAGGCAGCCAGGCTTCCCTGTGTGGACTGATGGTTCACTCCCCAAGTGGCCGCGACGGCCCGAGCTGGGCTGGGCTGAAGCCAGGGACCGGGAGCTGCTTCAGATTTCAGATCTCCCACGTAGGGGCGTAAGGACTGCCACCTTCCACTTCCACCCCAAGTCACAGCAGGGAGCGGGGTTAGCAGTGGAGTCCGTGCGGGATGCTGCCACCACAGGTGGAGGCTTAGGCCCTTGGAGTGCACAGGGCAACGGGCTGGCATCTCCCTACGGACGCCTGAGCAGACAGAACAGCCACACATGGCACTCTGGGTCAGGGGCCTCTGTGTTCACACTGACTCACAGTGAAACAGGAACACGTCCGCATCCCGATGCCTGCGTTTGTGCTGTCCCCACCTCTGTCATCTCTGGTGTTGCCAGCCGGGAGCCAGGCTTGGTCTTGCCAGCCGGAGGGAGGCTGACTTCTCAGTAGAATCCTAAAGGAAGCAGGACAAGCAGGACGCACCGTCAGGATCACTCACTGCCCCCGGAGAAAGGCGCTTCCCAGTGGGAGTGGCACCTTGTGCAGGGCTCTCGGTCCACGGTGCACGGCCAGGCCACCTCGCATGGAGCTCTCCCTTCTGGGTTCCACGGTGCACGGCCACCTCGCATGGAGCTCTCTGCCCACGGTGCGTGGCCACCGTGCAAGGAGCTGCCCGTCCTCAGTGCACAGTGCACAGTCCTTTGCTGCCTTCTGGCAGTACCTGTTGACTGTCCTCCTGCACCCCTGGGTGCGGCTGATTCTATCCACAACTCAATGCATTGCCAGTCAGGCGGGCAGCCTCCTCCTGCCCCCCACACTGCCCACCGCAGCTGGCAAGGCTGTTCCTGTGGGTTGCAGGCCTGAGAACCCCAGTTCTTCTTGAGGCTGCCTGCAGTTCTGCAGCTGTCCACAAGGAGGTGCACAACCTTCCCGGGGACTTGAGGAGCCAGCACTGTCCCTTAGGGTGACTTGCTGGTCCAGTCCCTTCTAGAAAGGAGAATGAACGGAAGGTGGGGGGGCGTGGCTGCGGGGTAACTTCCCAGAAGCGGGATTGCTGGGAGAGGAAGTGCCCGGAGTGTCTGGCTGGGCACTGCTAGGTCCCTTCCAGGACGTCCTGCACCAGTCCAGTGAGGCCGAGCCCCAATGGCCTTGGCCAGGGGCTGCATTGCCCGGCACCTTGCCTTTGCCAGGAGGGAAGCATAACACACTTGTCGGCCATCAGGAGCCACAGCTCTGCATGCATAGGTGCAGTAGGTTGAAAACCACAGGGCCCTCTGTCCTGTGGCGCCACCATCCCGTATGAGCGCTGGTTCTAATCCCGGCAGCCCCACTTTCCTTCCAGCTCCCTGCTTGTGGCCTGGGAAAGCAGTCAAGCACAGCCCAAGCTTTGGGACCCTGCACCCACGTGGGAGACCTGGAAGAAGCTCCTGGCCCCTGGCTTCGGATCAGCATAGCTCCAGCCATTGTACTCACTTGGGAAGTGAATCATCAGACAGAAGGTCTTCCTCTATGTCTCTCCTCCTCCATGTATATCTGACTTTCCAATGAAAACGAAATAATTTTTTAAAACAATATATATTCTGAGGTTTCTTCCATACCATGAGCCCCCATGGAACAAACGGCTCCGAGGCCTTCCTTTCCACAGCTGCTTTTCCTCATGTAGTTTCCAACTTCCTGCCTCCCAGTTTATTCTGTACAGACATCCGGGTGTCAGCCAGTTGCAGTGGCCAAGCCGAGTCTGCGCACAGGCGCCAATAGGTCTGCCCATGCGCGAGGAAGGTGCGCCCAGCTGTGCCAGCCAGCCTGCTGTCCATCGGTGCTGGGCGGAACACTGACGCTCGTCAGTCATGACACTGTCCAAATGCCGGAGTCCAGCTCCTGCTGGGTCGGAACTCGAGAAGGGTGCGTGGATGAGGTGTAAGGAGGAGAGAAATGGACCGCTAGGATTTCATGATCATAACGGACCATGCGGGAAAGCTGTCTGCTTCATTTATACAGAACCAGTCCAACTCTGGCTCAGACTTTTGATGTCTTGGCCAAGTGGGTGTTTCCAAGGATAATTCTGCCATTTGTTTCACCTAAAAACTCTAGAAGTCCCTACTACAATTCCTATTCTACAACTCAATCTTGTATCACAAAGAAAAGGAGAAGCTAATGATGAAGGAAAGAATGAAACCCTGAACACAGATCCTTCATAGCCTGAGGTCGATGGGGACAGCCGAGACAGCATGAATGATAGATAAAAGGCCCTTTTGCAAGATGTTATTATTGACATTGACATTAGCCTCACATTGAGTAAAAGGCCAGCCTCACAGTAGCAAGCAATGCCTGAGTGGATTAGAATTCTTCCGCAGGGCGGTCCGGTGTCCATGCACAGGGAGGTGGAGCTGCATTCAGGTGGTTGTAGAGGCATCCCGGCCCTGCCGTACAGCGGGAAGGTCCTTGCGGCCCTGCCTGCAATTGAACAATACTCTTCACACCTTCCTGTCCCCACATCCACTGCACGGACCCCAGCACCCAAATGCACAGTGAAGTTTAACATCAGGCCCAGCACTGTGGAGCAGTTAGTGCAGCTGTCATCTGCAGTGCCAGCATCCCACACAGGCGCCGGTTCATGTCCCGGCTGCCCCCTTCCCATCCAGCTCCCTGCTTGTGGGAAGGCAGCAGAGGACAGCCCAAAACCTTGGGCTCCTGCACCTGTGTGGGAGACTCGGAAGAGGTTTCTGGCTTGGACCTGGCCCAGCCCTTGCGGAGGGAGGCAGAGCTCCTGCCCGTCCGTTGCACAGGCTGCTCTCCCTCACCAACAGGGCTCACCGTGAGTTCTCTCAGCTTCGACGTCACAGACTTCCGTGTTGTGCTCTCAGGGCTCACTTCTGGTCATACGCTGCCTGGGCTCTCATCTGCTCACTGGACACCTCAGGTGGTGTCAGCCCGGCACTCGCTGAGGGAAACGAGTTCGAGTTCGTGAGCTGGGACAGGCGCCAGCCAGCAAAGGGGCCTCGGCCTGGGGCGAGTTCCAGGAACTGCCCGCAGCAGCACGGCCAAGAGAGGGGAGCACACCCAGGCAGGAGCAGAGCAGGCCTGTGTGAGGGAGGGCGCAGGTGCGCGGGTGGGACCCTCGGCTGGCAGTGGGCAGGAGGGCTGTCCACAGAAGTGGGGGCTCCCCCAGGTGGGCGGGGTCCACAGGAGAAGGGGAGGTCCCCTGGGTGGGTGAGGCCCATGGGAGAAGGAGGGCTCCCCCAGGGTGGGGGCCGTCCACAGGAGATCCCCGGGTGGGTGGGGCCCAAAGGAGGGGAGCTCCCCTGGGTGGGTGGGGTCCACAGGAGAAGGGGGCTCCCCTGGGTGGGTGGGGACCACAGGCCTGGAGGCTGAGAGGAAACAGCACCCAGTGGTCCCCGGACCAGACTGGCATCAGGATGCCAACCCAGGGACGACACTGCAACGCAGAGAGAGCCACACGGGCACTGTTTTGTACCTCAGCTATCCTGTGGGCGATCGCCCAGCCCGTGCCCTGCTGCCTGGAGGGCGTGGCCTGAGGTGCAGCTTTCAGGCCTACACTTGCAGTGTGACCTCCAAGGTGGCTTCACGGTCAAGGGGAGTACATGCGGAATGTGACCTCTGACATGACCGGAAGATCTAGGGAAGTGGACGTGTCACACAGCCACGGAAACACAGGACGGCATCGACGCGCACAAGGCATTTGCTACAAAAACCCGGGAGTTTCTCAGCTGAACGGCATCACGGGAAAGGGCCACCTCACAGGGCCTCCCGCGGGCGGACAGTGACCTTGAGCCCTGAACACGCAGGAGAGACGGACTCACATCAAACCTGCGTGATTACCGATGACATGACACCGGTGCCTCAGAGCTGGACAAGGACAGCAGTGACATGCGCCCTGCATGTGTAGGGGGCTCACGTTCGCCTGGGACTGAAAGGGCTTGGTCAACATGACCTGCTCTTCCCAAGCACTGCTGAGGAAGCTCAGATGCAGCCATCCCGTGGCGGTGGAGGCCCTCTCACAGCAGCTGCAAGGAGGCCTGGGTTGTGGCACAGCACACTGAGCTGCCGCCTGTAACACCGGCATCCCATACTGGAGTGCACGTTCAAGTCCCGGCTGTTCTGCTTTGGATCCTGGGAAGGCAGCAGAAGGCGGCTCAAGGCCTTGGGCCCTGTCACCTACGCCTGGGTGAAGCTCCTGGTTCCTGGCATCCGCTTGGCCAGACCCTGGGCCACCATGACCATTTCAGAAGTGAACCAGAAAGTGGGAGATCTGCCCCCTTAGCTGATACTTCACCTTTCAAATGAACAATCTCTCTTTGAAAGGAGTGAGGGCTGCAGCTCACGTACAATACAGGCGTGATGTGCTGGGCCTACCAGCACGCCAACTCCATGATGGACACTTGTCTCTGGGGAAGCCAGACTGACCTGTAGCAGCTGCCAGAACAACCTCACCCAATTCTCCCATGGCTGCGTGACGCCCAGCAAACCCAGACCGGAGCCCCCGAGTCTGGAGCCCTAATGGGTCCTCGTGGCTAGGAGCTGGGCTGAGTTCCCGAGGACCACTGGGAGGCAGCCTCTGTGAAGGCGACACCCGTCACTCCCCAGGGACAGCGCCGGCGGGGGCTGTGCTCGAGCACACGTGCCTCTGTCCTGGAGTGGGGCTGTGTCCACTTCTCCTGTGGACAGCAGGGATTGTTTCTGAGTTACTGAATTTGCACCCTCCCTGTCAGCTGCCGCAGCCACCTGTCTGTCGCCTCCTCACCTGGAGTTCCCAAGGCCAGAATTGCATCACCACTGCAGAGCGGGGGCGGACAGCTGGGCCAAGTGTGGTCAGAGGGGAGCCCTGAGGCCTCAGCTGGGCAGCCCACGGCTAGGACCCACACCGTGGAGGGCGAGGGGGCTGCACTGCGCAACTCGTCAGTTCACAGCAAGACACGGGCTGCCGCTGAGCCACGCCAGCACGCACCTGAGCACCCGCGGCACCGCTGTCCTGGTGCAAGCAGGCCGCAGCCCCGCCGTGGTTGGTTACTGTGAGTCCTTGAGAACCGCCCTGAGAAAATGTTACAGGGTAACTCGGGGCTGTGGCTACACCTCAGCAGGCTGCTGAGGCAACCAAGCTCCCACTAACCCTCCAAGTGTCTCCACACTGTCTCACCGTGAGCTCCAGCGTAACAGGGAAACATCGCCGCAGTGTGATGTGTCGTAAGTTCTCAGGAGAGGCAAGAAGGTGCCCACAGGCTGGCGACGGTGTTACCCAGGAAGTCTCTGAGATGAGCTGGCAGCAGCTGGTGAGTCTGAACAAGCCTCCCAGCCACAAAGCGACCTTTCCCCAAGACACAGTGGCCCTGCATGTTCAGTCAGTGTGCCAGACAGTTCTGCACTGTCACCCCGAGGGGCAGCTGGGATCAGGAATCCGTTGCCGGTGGGGGAGAATCCCCACGCTTTCCACGGCGCCACTCCTGCGTGACAGACCATTTGGCCAGGAGCAGTCAGTCCGATGGGAACAGGACCCCGGGAACGGTGGGCAAGGATTTGGCGAGTGACAAACACGACAACTCCAGGCAGTTGTATCCGAGTGCATTTTGCAAAAGCAAGGCATCAGCTTATATAGAATAGATTGTTGCAAAGAGACATTCTCTTTGTTTATTCATGCGGTTACATTTCTGCAATTATTCCAGGGAGGTGAGCGGGGCTGTGGACGTGGTTTGGCACCAGCTGCAGGTTTAATCAGTTGAATCAGTTTAATCAGTAAGCAGTTAGCTCTCATTGTGCCTTGTGCCTTACGTTGGTTTTAATATTAACTTGTCTATTTTTCTTAGTTTTTCTTCCTGTGTGGTTTTTTTAAGCCATAGCTCTCTACTATAATCTTCTTTTTAGGAATCTCCAAAAATAGTGCTAAGTAGGTTTATTAAAGCTAATGACCTGATAGTTTTTATCCCATACTGCTTGCAATCCTTGTTTAATCTCCCGTCAGAAGGCTTCACAGAACTAAAAAGGAATATCCGAGTCTTTGCCGTGCATAAATAGCATTATTTCAGCCATAAAGGTAAGAGCAAAGAGAACAGAGCAAGGAACACCCCGACCACCAGAGAGGCAGCCAAGTCCAGGGGGCTTCCTTCTGGGAGCTCCTGCCTCAGCCTGCTGATGTCCTCGCGCAGGCTCCACTGGAGGTGGCGTGACACTCCCGCACCTGCCACTTCCTCCAGGGTGGCAGAACACTGGGACCTGAAGCTCCCTGGCTGGCAGTGCGGGCGAGGCTGCCGCGGACCCCATGCTGGTGCCGCCACTCCACCTGTGTCCGCGCCCACACACCGACTGCACGGCTCTTCCCATTCGCCCCAGAAGAGGACCCCGCTGGCCTCTGCTAGATGGACAACGAAGCTGCCTGAACCCAGCCATGGACTGGAGTTTTCTCAGGCTCTTTCTTGCTCCTGGTCCCTGGGGTTCCATGGTGTCCAGCTGCACTGCCCCCCCAAGTGGCTCTTCCTGGGTGTGGAAAACCCCATCAACTCAGCGCTAAACAGGGGCGTTTTCCAGGTGACAAACGGAGAGCCCAAGCCCTCCAGTGTGACCAAGGCCACCACTAGCGGTGCAGCCGAGGGCAGGGGAGGCCTTGGGGGTCACGACGTGTCTACCTGCAGTCTGAAAGCTCTTACGGGGTGTCACCTGCAAAGTAAAGATCAAATGTGACAGAGAAGCCAGTCTGGGCTGGTAGTCTTTGATGAGCCTGAAGTGCTACTTCGGCGGAGTGGGGGAGTAAGTGTGGGGAGCCATGACCGCGCCCCTCCCAGCTGGGTCGGCCCTGCCATGGCCTGAGTGGAGCCCTGACCCTGCCTCTGCGTGTAGCTGCCCACCCACTGCCCGGTGGCCTGCCTGCCCCACGGGGTGGTGGAGACTCCCAGGGGGTGATGGGTGACCATCCTCTGTAAACTGCGCTGCAATGCGACAAGGAGGCCCAAGAGGACACGGCCTCACCGGGGCACTGGAGTGGGCAGCCCTGCTCACGCCCCTCCCCGTCGCGCCTCCTCCCCAGCCAGAGAACCAGAGATGGGTCCCGTTTGCGCTGGTGTGTTTCAGACCAACACCCATGCACCACACACACTAACAGGTCAGGAGGTCAGCTCAGAATGTGCACAGCCACACAAACCTGAACTCCAGTGACACCAGGCCTGTTAACCCACGCGGTCACTGTGTCCTATGGGGGCCTAGCGTGCTGCAGCCGACCACACGGTCACCCTGTCCTGACGGGCCCAGTGCGGTGCTGCTGCCACAGTCACCAGGTCCTGAAGCTCTGCCCGTCTCATCTTTCCCTGGACAACTGGGCGGTTCTCAGGTCATCACAGAACCAATCACTTTGGCCCCTACAAGGCCACCATCTCGTCTGGGATCCCTGGTTCCGGCGCTGGCTGCGCTCCTCTGTACCAGCTCTCTGCTGAGGCTCCTGAGAAAGCAGTGAAGCCCGAGGCATGGATGCAGCCCCCGGCTCTGGCCACTGCGGCCATTTGGGGAGTGAAACAGACGTGCGTCTCGCTCTGCCTGGCACCGTGCCCGTGGGAAATGGAACCCACTTCCGTGTGTCCCCTGCAGCGGCAGTGCCTCAGGGGACCAGTGGGCCTTGGCGAGCACGATTCTACTCTCAGTGGTCGATCGTCCCAGGCCACGGTGGGCAGGATGGCAAGGGGGAGAGCAGACCACGAGGTCTGAGACGCAGGACACACAGCCTGCAGCTGACCTCCGGAGTAACTGCTCCTGCAGGATTGCTCACTGTCGCTTTCTCACACCACGTTCCATCACAGGCACAGGGAACCACTGGGCACACTCGGGGCTGGGTACGTCAGTGCTGCCCGGTGTCCCGGGGCGGCCGGGCTGCCAGCTGCACCGGGGCCCTGGACAGCCGGCCCGGCGGTGCCTCACTTCCTCTGCGGTCTTGGTGCTTTCCAAGGTTTCATGCTTCATTCTGCGTGTCTGCTCAGACACTGGCTCCACTGTTTCCTAATGAACCAAGCATGGGGAGATACGTAGTCACGCTCGGGAAACAAATATTTAAATCATTTATTGCCATTAAGTTACAGCATCCCAATATACACACTGCGTGGAAATACGACGCAGCGCTCCCGCGTGGACGTCACTGCCCGGGCGTGGGCCAGCTCCTGGCCGCACAATGACCGTCAGGAAGAGTAGGGGATCCCATGCTTGTCAACTGTGTTCCCGTCCCTTTTTATGAAGTACATTTGAATAGATAATATCCTATAATATTATTGCAAACAAAACCATCATTGGAAGTTGCCAAATTAATTGCATCTCTGGAGCTGCTCTGCATGGAGAGAAGGGAGCAAGTCGCACTGGGAAGGCAGCGGAGCTGGTTCAGGGACTCGGCTATTTCCATAAAAACAGTGTGCACGTTTGGTAAAAACAGCCTTCCCACGGTCCCGGGGCGCGCAGGGAGCAGCTGTGACTCAGCAGCGGCAGCTGGCGACGCTGGCCCTCGGAGCAGCCTCAGCCCGTCCTATGCGGAGGCCTTTTTGGTCATCCTGCGGCAGACGCCAAGGAGGACTCAGTGAGACAAAAGGGTCGCCGTCCCCTCCACACCCCCAACCCCCAGCCGCTCCAGCACACCCACACTTCACCCTCAGCTCTAAGGTGGGGGGAAGGTGTCCTGGGCCTCCCTGTCCCCAGCCCCCCACACCCAGGCCCCGGGAGGCCCTGTCCCCAGTTCCCTACACCCAGGCCCCAGGCAGCCCTGTCCCCAGTCCCCCACACCCAGGCCCCAGGCAGCCCTGTCCCCAGTCCCCCACACCCAGGCCCCGGGAGGCCCTGTCCCCAGCCCCCCACACCCAGGCCCCGGGAGGCCCTGTCCCCAGCCCCCCACACCCAGGCCCCGGGAGGCCCTGTCCCCAGTTCCCTACACCCAGGCCCCAGGCAGCCCTGTCCCCAGCCCCCCACACCCAGGCCCCACAGCCCTGTCCCCAGTCCCCCACTCAGGCCCCAGGAGGCCCTGTCCCCAGCCCCCCACACCCAGGCCCTGGGCGGCCCTGTCCCCAGTCTCCCACACCCAGGCCCTGGGTGGCCCTGTCCCCAGCCCTTCTGGTGAAGTGCTGCAAGCTCACTCGTATTGGATGAGCCGTCCTCCCTGAATGAGCTGGGCCACCTCATTGGTCGCATGGCAGGCAAAAAGGAGCCAGTTTCGTGGCTGCACCTTGTAGGCAAATCTCATGAAGGTCAAGGAGTAGCAACAGAGGGCTGCCAGGGACAGCGAGGCAGGAAGTTAACAACTCACAGACATGGGCAAACAGTCCCACACAGGTCGGTCCTCCCCGTGTCACACACAGGTCACCCTCTGAGAGGCCACCACGCTCCCGTGTCACACACAGGTCGCCCTCTGAGAGGCCACCACACTCTCCGTGTCACACACAGTCAACCTCTGAGAGGCCACCACGCTCCCGTGTCACACACAGGTCACCCTCTGAGAGGCCACCACGCTCCCGTGTCACACACAGGTCACCCTCTGAGAGGCCACCACGCTCCCGTGTCACACACAGGTCACCCTCTGAGAGGCCACCACGCTCCCATGTCACACACAGGTCGCCCTCTGAGAGGCCACCACACTCTCCGTGTCACACACAGTCAACCTCTGAGAGGCCACCACGCTCCCGTGTCACACACAGGTCACCCTCTGAGAGGCCACCACACTCCCCGTGTCACACACAGGTCACCCTCTGAGAGGTCACAGGCACCCCGTGTCACACACAGTCACCCTCTGAGAGGCCACCACACTCCCGTGTCACACACAGGTCACCCTCTGAGAGGCCACCACGCTCCCGTGTCACACACAGGTCACCCTCTGAGAGGCCACCACGCTCCCATGTCACACACAGGTCGCCCTCTGAGAGGCCACCACACTCTCCGTGTCACACACAGTCAACCTCTGAGAGGCCACCACGCTCCCGTGTCACACACAGGTCACCCTCTGAGAGGCCACCACACTCCCCGTGTCACACACAGGTCACCCTCTGAGAGGTCACAGGCACCCCGTGTCACACACAGTCACCCTCTGAGAGGCCACCACACTCCCGTGTCACACACAGGTCGCCCTCTGAGAGGCCACCACGCTCCCCGTGTCACACACAGGTCACCCTCTGAAAGGCCACACGCTCTGTGTATGTGGCTCTGAGTGACAGTAACTTCCGTCAGTCCTCTCCGTCATCCACACCCGCCTCTTTACCGAACGTCATCCGCCCACTGATGATCTCCGGAGACTTCTTCATGTCGTTGATGGCAGCGATGGGAAGGCCCCAGTTGGCCACAGGCCCCCAGAAGTGCTACACCGCGGACAGAGAGAAGGGAACATGTCAAGACAGACTGAGGAACGCAGCACAGTCCCTTAAGCCACAGCGTGAGACACAGCACACAGTGAAACAGCCGATCCCAGGGTCACTGGCCTCATGACAGGGGCTGCACAGACACGTGTCCAGTTCCTGTGCTTTCCTGGAAGTCAGCCGTTCCCAGGAGAGGATGACTGGCCACACCGAGGCCCCCAGCTCCCAGGATGTAACCAAGGAATCCCACTGTCCCAGACAACCTAGAAACCACATTACCTTTGAATGCAGTAATTCTATCACATGCTTAACTTTCTTAAAACTCCTCTCCATCAAAGCTCCCCCTTTCAAATTTGCATTATTTATTAAGAACTCCAAAAACAGACTCCAAATTGGCACCTTTCCTGAAGACACATTTTAGCAAGGGAGGAAGTTGTTTTCCAACTGCAGGAGCTCTGTGAAACTCACAGACCTGGGCAACTGATCCCCAGCATGACTGATGCTAAGAAGGTAAGATGGGAAAACACTTCCGGGTAGGAAAAGCTGAAAGACGTGATCAGCACTTTTCCATCGGGGATTCCAAAGTACATGGCCTCAGCAGCTACACCAACTCTGACGTGAGGCTCATGCTTCCTGTATGCTGGACTTGTTCCCTAATCTCACCTTTTTAAAAAAGAGTTATTTTATTTTTACTGGCAGTCAGATATATACAGAGAAGAGAGACACAGAGGAGGATCTTCTGTCTGTTGATTCACGCCCCAAGTGGCTACAACGGCTGGAACAGAGCCCATCCAAAACCAGGCATAGGGAGCGTCTTCTGGGTCTCCCACGCGGGTGCAGGTCCCAAGGCTTTGGGCCGTCCTCGACTGCTTTCCCAGGCCACAAGCAGGGACCTGGCTGGGCGGGCTGCCAGGCTTAGAACCGGCACCCATATGGAACCCCGGCGTGTGCAAGGTAAGGACTTTAGCCGTTAGGCTACACCCTGGGCCCCCATTAAGGTTGTACAATGTGAGGGAAGCTACAGGTCGCCATGGATGGCCTTTCAACAGGGAGAATGGTGGCCACCTGCCTCTGTCTTTTGGAGGAGAGAAATTCAGGCATATGACACGTTCCTGGACCTGCCTTCTCTCTTATTGACCGGGGATGTTCAATGCCCACACTTCGTACAGTGTGAAAACCAAGGAAAATAAAAGTAACATACATGGGACAGAGTCAAAGTCATGCTTAGGATACAATAAAATGTCAGATTCCCTAGGTGGTCAGCAAGACTCTTTAAGACTGAGCAACAGATCCGGCGCAGTAGCCTAGCAGCTAAAGTCCTCACCTTGCACACCTGGGATCCCATATGGGCACCAGTGCATATCCTGACTGCTCCGCTTCCCATCCAGCTTCCTGCTTGTGGCCTGGGAAAGCAGTTGAGGACAGCCCAAAGCTATCCTGCAGGGCCCGGGGCCTCTCCAGCGTTCCTTTGTACAGGTCGTGTGAGGCCACGGCCATGGGCGGGATGTACAGGTGGTGCGAGGCCACGGCCATGGGCGGGATGTACAGGTGGTGCGAGGCCACGGCCATGGGCGGGATGTACAGGTGGTGCGAGGCCACGGCCATGGGCGGGATGTACAGGTGGTGCGAGGCCACGGCCATGGGCGGGATGTACAGGTGGTGCGAGGCCACGGCCATGGGCGGGATGTACAGGTGGTGCGAGGCCACGGCCATGGGCGGGATGTACAGGTGGTGCGAGGCCACGGCCATGGGCGGGATGTACAGGTGGTGCGAGGCCACGGCCATGGGCGGGATGTACAGGTGGTGCGAGGCCACGGCCATGGGCGGGATGTACAGGTGGTGCGAGGCCACGGCCATGGGCGGGATGTACAGGTGGTGCGAGGCCACGGCCATGGGCGGGATGTACAGGTGGTGCGAGGCCACGGCCATGGGCGGGATGTACAGGTGGTGCGAGGCCACGGCCATGGGCGGGATGTACAGGTGGTGCGAGGCCACGGCCATGGGCGGGATGTACAGGTGGTGCGAGGCCACGGCCATGGGCGGGATGTACAGGTGGTGCGAGGCCACGGCCATGGGCGGGATGTACAGGTGGTGCGAGGCCACGGCCATGGGCGGGAGGACCGAGTGCTCCACAGGGCCCACCCATTCCTGTCTGTCCTTGGCCTGTCACCTCATTTTCCAGCTGCTTGAGTCCAGCGGTCCTCCGTTTCCTCCTCCTTGGACCGGGCCTCCCTCCACTTGGTCTATTTGCACTGTTCTGCCGTGGAAGGCCCTCCTGGCATCTAGTCTGGCATGCATGAGCTGGGGGCCATAGCAGAACCTGCAGACTGGCTCTGAGCCAGGCCCAGCCCTCCCTTCTGTTTTAAAGAAAATAGTTACGGGCCCGGTGCAGTAGCCTAGTGACTGAAGTCCTTGTCTTACATGAACCAGAATCCCATATGGGCGTCCGTTCATGTCCCAGCTGCTCTACTTCCTATCCTGCTCCAGCCTGTGGCCTTGGGACCCTGCACCTGCGTGGGGGACCTGGAAGAGGCTCCTGACTCCTCCTCAGCTCAGCTCTGGCCGTTGCAGCCACTTGCCACCACTCAGGGAGTAAACCAGCAGGCGGAGGATCCTTCTCTCCATACCTCCCTCTCTGTAGATCTCCCTTTCCAATAAAAATAAATAAATGGTTGATATTTGCTTATTTATTTGAAAGAATGAGACGGAGGGATAAGGAGATCTTCCATCCACAGGCTCACTGTCAGGATGGCAGGAAGGGTCAGGCCCCGCCACCTGCCCACAGGACTCGGCCCGGGCCCTAGCCAGGCCTAGCGGGCCGGCCCGCAGGGCAGCAGCCCAGCAGCACACCTGGCCCGGCCTGAGGCCAGGGCAGCGAGGGGCTTCTCAGCAGAGGAGAGCAGCTCTGCAGAGGCTTCAGGGCAGAGAAACAGCTTTCTTACCGTGCTATTGGCGAGGAGCCACAGAGTTTCACACAGGCAGGACATGCAAGAAAGAACAAACACAGAGCAAAGCATGAGACACTGTCGGGGCTGCGTTCTGCCTGGCGCCCACCACGCCCGGGCTCGGGTCTCAGAAACAGGACCCGTCCCCTGTGGCCTGACACGGGGACACCTCCACGGCAGTGCACCCGTGTCCTGTGGTCTGACACGGGGACACCTCCACGGCAGTGCACCCCTGTCCTGTGGCCTGACACGGGGACACCTCCACGGCAGTGCACCCGTGTCCTGTGGTCTGACACGGGGACACCTCCACGGCAGTGCACCCATGTCCCCTGTGGCCTGACACGGGGACACCTCCACGGCAGTGCACCCGTGTCCTGTGGCCTGACACGGGACACCTCCACGGCAGTGCACCCATGTCCCCTGTGGCCTGACACGGGGACACCTCCAAGGCAGGACATCCGTCCCCTGTGGCCTGACACGGGACACCTCCAAGGCAGGACATCCGTCCCCTGTGGCCTGACACGGGACACCTCCAAGGCAGGACATCCGTCCCCTGTGGTCTGACACGGGACACCTCCACGGCAGTGCACCCGTGTCCTGTGGTCTGACACGGGACACCTCCACGGCAGTGCACCCGTGTCCTGTGGTCTGACACGGGACACCTCCACGGCAGTGCAGGCCTGGCGCACTGAGCGCCACTGTGGGTGGAGACAAGCATCAGCTCACAGCAGAGCTGTGCAACAGCCACAACATAAGCCACACAGGTGACTTTAAAATGTCTTAAAGAGCATTAAGGAAAGTAAAAAATCAACTTTCGGGCCTGGCGGCGTGGCCTAGCAGCTAAAGTCCTTGCCTTGAAAGCCCCGGGATCCCATGTGCGCGCCGGTTCTAATCCCGGCAGCTCCACTTCCCATCCAGCTCCCTGCTTGTGGCCTGGGAAAGCAGTCGAGGACGGCCCAAAGCCTTGGGACACTGCACCTGCGTGGGAGACCCGGAAGAGGTTCCAGGTTCCTGGCATCGGATCGGCGTGCATTGGCCTGTTGCGGTTCACTTGGGGAGTGAATCATCGGACGCAAGATCTTCCTCTCTGTCTCTCCTCCTCTGTGTATATCTGGCCGTAATAAAATGAATAAATCTTTAAAAAAAAATCAACTTTCTATTTTTGCTCACTAATACATTTACATCAAAATTATCCAAAGAGCCCGGCACTTAGAAGGCAGTTAAACAGCATTTGTTAAATGAATAGATTCTAAAAATGTCTAACATTGTTTTCTAAATGTTAAACCTGGTATGATTAAAATGCATCAAAATTTTATTTTGAATCACTTTTATTTCTAAAATGGTAAGTTCTTTATCAGAATATAGATTAATTTTTTTCTGAAGGCAAACTTCCAAAACTTGGCTACTCAGAGCTAAAGAAATAAAATAATAATAAAATTCTGTATAAGTGCATTCAATTCTAAACACATCTCTGCTGTCTGTATTAAAAGCTCACAGATTTGAATTTATAATTTGAAAACAACATATATAAACCAGTTCCACTTGCATCAGAAAATACCTGAAGCTCTGGAAAGAGCCTGTGTGAAGCAATTCCGCTTCACAGCAAGACAGACCACAGCGCTCCACAGCAGGAGACAAGGGGCTTCACAGCAAGACAGACCACAGCGCTCCGCAGCAGGAGACAAGGGGCTTCACAGCAAGACAGACCACAGCGCTCCACAGCAGGAGACAAGGGGCTTCACAGCAAGACAGACCACAGCGCTCCACAGCAGGAGACAAGGGGCTTCAAAAGACTCCGCGAAAACACACTTAGAGCCCCCGCCCCCCCCCCCAGTGCTGCAGGCGGCTGGGGCAGTGGGGCAGCCCCCCCGGAGTGCTGCAGGCGGCTGGGGCAGCCCCCCGGAGTGCCAGCTGCCCTGCGCCTGCATGCCACCGGGAGCCAGTGCTCAGGTCAACAACCACCGGAGGTGCAGCTGGAGTTCAGGGGTGTTAGCCTCCATGGGCATTTGGGGGTGAGCCATCTGATGGAAGGCTCGTCTCTGCCACACTTCCTAGTAGATTCATTTTGGTACATAAACTGAAATCACATATCTGAGGATCTTTGATTCATGTGAACATGTATTTTATGAAGATTAAGAAGGGATTTCAAAAATGTGGCACCAAGACAAGCTTTTAATTTCATTGCCGTGAACTCTGGAGCGCCCTGTCGAAGCCAGGGTCCCCTCCTGTGCTGGGCAGTCCATGGTCCAGATAAACCTGTACCATCCACAGGCATCACGAGCGTGTCCCACAGAAGCTCCCCTGACCTGCGCCGACTCCCGCCCCTGCCCGCTCCCGTAGCTTCACCTTTTCCAGAAAGACACACAGTTGGCAACACGCAGCACGCACACTCTGCCAACTGTTTCAACCACTGAGGGTTCCTCAGGAGGCTTCTTCTGCGGCCTGACCCTGAGGCACAGTGAAGCACGCCTCCGCCTGTTGTGCCAGCCCAGCTCCCTGCTGACGGCCTCAAGAAAGCAGCAGAGGACAGCCCAAGGCCTTAGGCCCTGCACCTGGAGGCCCGGAGGAGGCTCCTGGCTCCTGGCTGTGCATGGGCTCAGCTCTGGCTGTTGCAGCCATTTGGGGAGCGAACCAGCAGATGGAGGAGCTCTCTCACCTGCTCTCTGTAATTCTGTTCTTCAAATAAAAGTAACCATATTTCTAAAAACTAATATTCCACTGCATGGATGCACCACAGTTGATCTTGTTTGCATTCAAGTCTTGGCGATTTGGATCTGCTGCATGCTTTGTTTTTTAATTGGAAAGTCAGATATACAGAGAGGAGGAGAGACAGAAAGGAAGATCTTCTGTCCGATGATTCACTTTCCAAGTGATCACAACGGCTGGAGCTGAGCTGATCCAAAGCCAGGAGCCAGGAGCTTCTTCCAGGTCTTCCATGCAGGTACAGGGTCTCAAGGCTTTGGGCCGTCCTCGACTGCTTTCCCAGGCCACAAGCAGGGAGCTGGATGGGAAACAGGGCTGCTGAGATTAGATCCGGCGCCCATATGGGATCCCGGCACATTCAAGGGGAATACTTTAGCCGCTAGGCCACGGCGCCAGGCCCTGCTACAAGCATTGTGTAGGTCTTCGTGTGGACCTCGTTTAGCTCTCTGTATAGTCTGATAGCAGTCCTTTACCAGTTACATGGCTTCTGTAAATACTTCCTCCCAGTTTGTGACTGGTCTCTTCTGTCATCTTCCGGCATCTTTAACACAGCAGAAATGTTTAGTTTTAACTAAATCCAGGTACTCACTGCTTTCACGGGTCATGTTTTTGGTGTTCCATCCAAAAAAGCCACTGTCCAATGAGGTGACATCTTAGATTTAGGGAGATGTGACAGCGACAGCCTGTCCCCGTCCCAGGCCCAGCCCTGCCCAGAGCCTCTGCTGCAAGGCCTCAGCCTCCGTGTTTTCCTCAGGCTCCACGGGCCTCCTGTCTCAGCTTCCTCGAGCGGAAGTCAGACGACTAATTTAAAATATTTAAAGTGTGCCTTCGGTGCTGTAAATGTCTAACTACTGCTTTTAATTTATCTCAACAAGTTTTGATACTTTTTATTTCCTTTAGTTGAATCTATTTTAATACTTCCCTCAAGATTTTGTCTTTGATACAGTATTATTTAGATGTGTGTGTTAAAAGCTTTATTCACCTGAGAAGCAAAGTACAGAAAGTAAACAGGTTTTCCATGGGCTGGTTCATTTCCCACATGGCCACGACAGCCGGCACTGGGCTGGGCCAAGCCATGGCCAGCAGTCAGGCGCTTCACCTGGCTCTCCTGTGAGCAGCAGGGGCCCAAGCACCCCCATCATGTTCCTCCACTTTCCCGGGCACGTCGGCAGGGAGCTGGACCAGGAGTGGAGCACCCAAACCCAAGCCAGGGCCCTCAGCCTGCAGGGTCACAATACCACATCCAGACATTCCAAGTACACAGGGGATTCTCCGGCCATCTTTGTGCTATTGGCTTCTAATTAATTCCATTGTGGCTGAGAGCAGAGATGTATTATTGCTTTTTAAAAAAATTTTCTATTTTATTTTTAGTGGAAAAGCAGATTTACAGAGAGGAGAGACAGAGAAAGATCTTCCATCCTCTGGTTCACTCCCCAGACAGCCATGACAGCTGAGCTGATCTGAAGCCAGGATCCAGGGTCCCAAGACTTTGGGCCGTCCTCCACTGCTATCCAAGGCCACCAGCAGGGGGCTGGACAGGAAGCAGGGCCACCGGGACATGAACCAGTGACCAAGTGGCATGCAGGTGCTTGCAGGAAGACTAGCCAATGACCATCACAGCAGCCTCAGCCATGTGGTACGTCTAAGGGTGTGCTCCATGGCCCGGAGTACAGCTTACTTTGGCCAATGAGTCATGTGGACTTGAGTTGGGTGAAACAGTCTAAATAAAGATAACCATTTTATTCTCCTGACGATGATGGTGTGCAGTTCAAACACGTCCCAACAAGTTTTCTTCCTGCTGGATCTTTTTTTAAAAGGATGTAACTGGGGGCCTGGGGGTTATCTATTTATTGGTATACTCTGTTCGTGCCAGGAGTCCAGCACTCAATCCAGTTGGTCCATACTGGTGGCAGGGACCCCAAGTTCTGAAACCACCAGCACCTGCCTGCCGGGGTTCAGACCAGCAGGAAGCTGGTCGGGGGCAGAGCAGGATGGGACCCCAGGCACGTCCCGCAAGAGGCGATCCCCACAAGCCGGTCCCGCTGCTGGTTACAAGGGCAATGGAGGAATATCACAGCTCTGAGTCACAAGGGCAGCCGCAGGGGCAGGCCGAGGCTGAGCAGCTGGTAGAACCTCTGCGTCCAAACACCCATGACGCTGGACCTCTGGTCTCTGCGGGCAAGGGAAGATGTATGCCCCAGCTCCAAGAGAGTCCGTCGTCCCTCCCGCACTACCAGCAGCTCCACCTCCCATCCCATTTCTCTGCCTGAGGCCAGGGAAGCAGCGAAGGTGGCCCAAGCCCTTGGGACCCTGCACCCATGTGGGAGACCCGGAAGAAGCTCCTGGCTGCTGGCTCCAGATTGTCTCCACTCTGGCTCCGGCAGCCATTTGGGGAGTGAATCAACGGATGGAAGATCTTGCTTTGTTTCTCTCTCTAACTCCGATTTTCCAAGTGAAATCCCAGCACCTTGCTTGGGCGGGCCCTGGCAGGCAGCGGTGACAGCCGCAGCACTGGGCCCTCAACGCTGGGCCCCAGGCTCCTGGTTTAACCTGACCTAGCCACGGCAGCCATCTGAGTGAGCTCATGGATGGAAGATACTCCTACTTGCCATCTAGCACACCTTTTAAATAAACACATGAAAACTTAAAGAAAACAAAAACAAAACCAAGATCCTTACCAAAGAAAGAAATCAAAATCTTCGCCTGGCAATGCTGTCATCACACTAAGGTCACACCCAGGACCTGTGTGATCACACATTTCCGTCTTCAGAATTAAAAAACAAGTTTTACCCGAGAGGCAGAGAGACACGGACCAGGAAGGAGAGAAGGTCTCCCCCACGGAGTCACACCCCAAATGTTCATGGCAGCCGAGTCTGAGCCGCGACCAAGCCAGGAGCAGGAACCACAGCACGGGCCTCCTGTGTGGGGGTCAGGAGGCCAGTTCCCGAGCCACCCCTGCTGTCCCCTCCCCTGTGGGCGGCTAAGTGAGGGGCCGTCTCTTTTAAAAGAAAGTTGACAATGTATGTGAAATGCAGCCGCATGTACATGTTAGCTAGCGGCTGGTGCTGCGGCCTGTGGCTTACGCTGCCACCTGCAGTGCTAACATTCCACACTAGCAGTGGTTTCGGTTCAGCCTCTTCGGCTCCCGCTGCGGCTCCCTGCCTACACCGAGAGAAAGGGGGCCGAGCGCTTGGTCCTGCCACGCACGGTGAACACCCTGAAGGAGTTCTGGCTCCTGGCTTCGCCCTGTCCCAAACCCAGCTGCCGCAGTCACTAGGGAAAGCTGTGAATGTCTCTCGCAGGACCCTGGCTTTCAAGTAAATAAATATTTTTTTAAAAGATTTATATAGTTATTTTTATTGGAAAATCATATTTACAGACAGAGAGAGCCTGGTCCACTGGTTAATCCCCCAAGGGCGCAGGGACCCGAGGTTCTGGGCCGTGCTCGACTGCTTTCCCAGGCACGAGCAGCGAGCTGGAAGGGAAGTGGGGCAGCTGGAATACGAACCACTGCCCATATGGGATCCTGGCACATGCAAGGTGAGGACTCTAGCCATTAGGCCACTGCGCCAGGCCTAACAAATAAATCTTAAAAACAGATATTTTAGGAGCCAGAATTGTGGTGTAACGGGTAGAGCCACCTGCAATGCAGGCGGCATCCCATTTGGGTGCCAGCTGGAATCCTGGCCGCTCCACTTCCAATCCCTGCTAATCTCCTGGCGAAACAGTGGAGGAGTCGAGTGTTCAGGCCCTGCTCCCCATGTGGGAGAACTGGATGAAACTCCTGGCTTGGGTCTGGCTCAGCCCTGGCCACTGCAGCCATCTGGACAGAGAACCAGCAGACGGAAGCTCTCTGTCTCTCCTTCTCTCTCTGTAACTTTGCTTCCCAAGTTAAAAAAAAAAAATTCTTAGTAATGAACTACATTATTATAATGATTTTAGAATTGGAGGACAGCTGTGGTGCAGCCCCTGGGAGGGTCCGAGCCCTGCCCCCCGTAGCCGTCAGCTACCTGGGTAAGAAGAGGAAGGAGCAGGTGTGATCTCTGAGCACAGACACAGAGCGGAGCCTGCCCCGCGCTGCCAGGGGAAGCAGGCCTGGCACACCGCACGGTGGAGCAGATCCGAGACAGGCTCCAGGAGGATGTCTGCTCCTGGAGATGAGGATGAGGGCCAAAACAAAAAGCTGAGCTCGGACTCCACCACCTGCTTGCCATCCTGCTGCGGCTCTGCTCCGGCCTGGCTGGCCCCGGGGTGGAGCCTAAACGGGAGCAACCTCAGGGGTGACCAGCTCCCTCCACAGCCACCAGATGCCTGCTACCTCCCTGGCCAGGTGACCCTGCTCACCTGAGCCCTGTGCTGCCACCCACAGCATCATGCCCAAAGACCACAGTGACACACTCCCTCAGGCCTGGACTTCTAACCTAACTGCTTTCCAAAGAACCTGCCTGAAGACTTGCTACTGAATAGACTGAGCCCGTCCCTGCGCATGCGAGACCACACTGCCCCGTGCCAGACCACACTGCCCTGCACGAGACCACACTGCCCTGTGCCAGACCACACTGCCCTGCACGAGACCACACTGCCCCGTGCGAGACCACACTGCCCCGTGCGAGACCACACTGCCCCGTGCGATACCACACTGCCCCGCACGAGACCACACTACCCCGTGCGATACCACACTGCCCTGCGCCAGACCACACTGCCCTGTGTGAGACCACACTGCCCTGTGCCAGACCACACTGCCCTGTGTGAGACCACACTGCCCCGCGCCAGACCACACTGCCCCGCACGAGACCACGCTGCCCCGTGCGAGACCACGCTGCCCCGTGCCAGACCACATTGCCCCACGCGACACCACACTGCCCCGTGCAAGACCACACTGCCCCGTGCCAGACCACACTGCCCCACACGAGACCACACTGCCCCGTGCGATACCACACTGCCCCGTGCGAGACCACACTGCCCCGTGCCAGACCACACTGCCCTGCACGAGACCACACTGCCCTGTGCCAGACCACACTGCCCCGCGCGAGACCACGCTGCCCCGTGCGAGACCACGCTGCCCCGTGCAAGACCACGCTGCCCTGCGCGAGACCACACTGCCCCGCGCGAGACCACACTGCCCCGTGCCAGACCACACTGCCCCATGCGATACCACACTGCCCCGTGCGATACCACACTGCCCTGTGTGAGCCCGCACTGCCCCGCACCAGACCACACTGCCCCGTGCCAGACCACACTGCCCTGCGCCAGACCACACTGCCCCGTGCCAGACCACACTGCCCTGCACGAGACCACACTGCCCTGTGCCAGACCACACTGCCCCGCACGAGACCACGCTGCCCCGTGCGAGACCACGCTGCCCCGTGCCAGACCACACTGCCCCGCGCCAGACCACACTGCCCTGCGCCAGACCACACTGCCCTGCGTGAGACCACACTGCCCCGTGCGACACCACACTGCCCTGTGTGAGACCGCACTGCCCCGCACCAGACCACACTGCCCCGTGCCAGACCACACTGCCCACACTGCCCTGTGTGAGACCACACTGCCCCGTGCGAGACCACACTGCCCCGTGCGAGACCACACTGCCCTGTGCCAGACCACACTGCCCCGTGCGAGACCACGCTGCCCCGTGCCAGGCCACACTGCCCCGCGCCAGACCACACTGCCCTGTGTGAGACCACGCTGCCCCGTGCCAGACCACACTGCCCCGTGCCAGACCACGCTGCCCCATGCCAGACCATGCTGCCCCGTGCCAGACCACACTGCCCCGTGCCAGACCACACTGCCTGCAGGAGGAGCCGGGAAAGCGAGAACAGGCTGCACGCACGTCATGTCTTCCCTTCTCAAAAATTATTTCAGTTTAAAACAAAAATTACCAGATGTAGGGGCTGGTGTGGTGGCACAGCTGAATAATCCTACACCCCATGGCACTGGCACCCCATACAGGCAGCAGTTCGAGTCCCGGCTGCTCCACTTCCCATCCAGCCCTCTGCTTATAGACTGGCAAGGTGGCAAAGGATGGCCCCAGTCCTTGGGCCTGTACCCACGTGGGACACTCAGAAGCAGCTCCTGCCTCCCAGTTTTGAATCAGCTCAGCTCTGACCTTTGCGGCCATTTGGAGAGTGACTTTCTTCTTCCCCTCTTTCTCTGCCAAAACCTGCTTTTCAAATAAAAATTTAGAAATAACTCTTTAAAGCAAAGCACAGACCTTTATGTCGCAGACTGAAGTTTCTGACTTCTCCGTCACAGTGAACTTTTGTAAAGCAGTACCGCTTGCAAAAACTGAAGGCTACCGAAAAACGTAGTGACGTGCAGCTCCCACAATGCTCACATCCTTTATCCAATTTAACTATCTGACAAGCCAGACATGCAGCTGTCACGCTCAACCCACTTTGCGCGACCACCGCCAGGTGGGACCGAGCGGCTGCCCCGCCGCCCACTCGACACGCCAGAATCCCGGCCGCACTTTCTCGGGCACCTTCTTCCTGTCCTAACGTGTTACAGTGCACTGCTTGAGAAAGACTCGTACAAACTAAGCAACAAGAACACAACTTTGGAAAAACGTCGGAAGGTAGTGCAGGTATTCTAGCAGGAACTACTCCCACGTGCTGGAAGACATCTGGAAAAGGAGACTCGCCTTCTTCCTGGCAAACGTAGGTAACAAATTCCCACCACGTGACAGACGTAATGGTGTAACTTTATTCTTGATACGCTATGTGAGTTCCTCCTTCGTGGTGTCCCTCGGGAGGGCTCACAGAGCCAGCAGGCACCAGCGGAAAGCAGACGCACTCCAAGCCGGGACAGCCACGGGCTGTGTGCAGGGCCACGAGCTGCCCTCCGCCCCCGGGAGTAGGAACATGGCCCTCTGTCCCAGGTCAGGGCAGCCGAGGCCGCTGCTTTGGAAGGCCAGCCCAAGGTCTCTGCTCCCAAGCTCACCACACACCCTACCTCTCCGCTAAACTCGCCAAAGGCAGGACTCGAAGACTACCTTCCTAATGCGCCTTCTGAACACGTACAGTCACCCTCCTCCTCCTCAGAGTGTACTGCTTTGCCCCTTAAACACACTGTGACCACACTGAGGTTTTAAAATCACACACAGTAAAATCAGCATTGCATTCCCGGGGCGGGCACTTGGCCCCGGGCTGAAGTCAGCTGCTCCGACAGCAGTGCAGTCCTGGCAGGCATCAGGAGAGCCCACTGGCAGGGCCCCTGCCACCACATAGGGAGCACACTGCGTTCCTAGCTCCCCGCGGCAGGCGAGCCGCAGCCCTGGCTGCCGTGGGCATTTGGGGACTAAGCCAACGGCCCATCTCTCCCTCAAATAAATACAATTAGGCTCCTTAAAGAATTTAAAATTTGGGTGCTTTGGAATAAAAGTGAGCTCTTCACATCGACAGGTGAGCGCAGGTCACCGAGGGGTGGGTGCTCAGGCCCTCCGCCGTGAGTGGGCTTTGTCTCAACTGTCACAACAGGAGAAAGCCCCCTCTCCGAGGCTTCGCCACTCCGCGGTAGCGCACAGCATTCACACAGCACAGCTTTACTTGAACCCCCTCTCACGCCCAGAAGAGTCCCTTAAGGAAGACGGGAAAACCAGGACGCGCTGGCCGCAGCCGGTTTGCTTGCTGAGTGCAGAAGCGGCTCCGGTGCACCTGCAGTTCACCTTGGCCGCGGAGAGTCAAGCGCCAGCGGGCGAGTCCAGCTCTCCGGAGCGCCCCGCCCGCCAAGCCCAGACCCCAGGCGCACGGCCACAGCCCGCGCCCCTACCCCGGCGCACCTGTAAGCGCCTGGGCTCAGGCGACCCTGCCACCCGCTCCGAGATCTCCGTCACCCTCACAACTGGGGGGCCGTTCCTACAGTCACCTCTACAGCGAGGTGCGTGCCCAGGGTCGCCAGCCAGGGGAGAGCCCCCAGTATCACCCTGGCCAGAGAAGCACCCGGCCACGTCCCCAGCCAGGAGGGGCCCCAATGTCACCCCGGTCCGGAGGCGCGTCCCCATGGGTCCCAGCCGGGAGGAGTCCGCACTGTCAGCGGCCAGGAGGGGCCCCAATGTCACCCCGGTCCGGAGGCGCGTCCCCGGCACCCCGGCCGGGAGGAGCGTGCCACCGTCCCCGGCGCCCGCGTCGCACGCTCCGGACGGGACTCCCGCTGGCCAGCGCCCGCCCTCGCGCCGCCGCCCGGGCCCCGCGCCCTCGGGCCCGTCCCAGCAGCGGGCCACCGCGGGCGGCCCCGAGCGCCGCGCTCCTCACCTCATGAGGTAGTCCCGGAAGTCCTTGCTGCGGACATAGTCCGCCGCTTTCCGCGCCAGAGCGCCCGCCATGGCCCTGCCGGTCCCGCGGCCGCCGCGTCCGCTGCTCGGAGCCCAATGACACCAGGTCGGCGCCCGCCCGCGGGGCCGCCTCGCGACACGGCCTCGCGACACGCTGCACGCCTGACGGCCGCCCGCTCGCCCGGCGGCGCCGCGGATTGGCCGGTGCGCGCCGTAAAGCGGCGTGGGGCGGGGCGGCCGCCGGGGCTCTGCTGCGGGGCGCCCGGGGTGCGTGGGGCGCGGGGCGCACGGTCGAGGCGTGGGGTGCACGGTCGGGGCGCGGGCCTGGGCGGCCGGGCAGGGCAGGGCCCGGCGGTGTGGACCTCGCAGGGAGGGCCCCCGCGTCCCCCAGCCCCGGCAAGGGCACCTTGGCGGGACGCCGGCGCTCCGTCTGCGTGGCTGGGCCCGACCGGCCTGGTGTTTGGGGCTCGGAGCCATGGCTGCTCTCCGCCCGGGGATGGGCCCAGCGTCTAAGTAGAGGTCACCCGCGCAGGGTGGAAAGCGGCGAACGGGCAAGTGGTCCCCGGGAAGGAAGAGGTACATTCAGAATCTTTGCTTTTGTGGGTGACAGTACCCAGTTGAATCTCCCCTGTAGGAGCCAGGAGCAACTGATAAGGATACATCCTGATTCATAGGTTTACATAAAGAACTTGCTAGAGGAACTAGCCGTGTTTGGGGGAACTGCACCTTGCTGTTGAGATGTAAACGCTCAAGCCCCTCCTCCCTGGAGGCCTACGTGACAACCTTCCTTTAAAGGTCTGGTGCTGTTAATAAATAAACTTCAGCTGTTGACCATCAGTCAGTGGTCCACGCGTGTTACCGGCTCCGTGCACCAAGTCCGTCGCTGTGGGATGGACAGCAAGCAAAGCAAGCAGACGGCCAGAAGTTAAGCGCGAGGCCCTCCGGATGCCCGCATCCCGGAGTGGCTCCCCGTGCCCCACTTCTCAGCCTCTCATGTGCGCCCACGGAGGCTGCAGGTGGTGGCTCCCGAGCTTGGCACCTGCCTCCCAGAGGGGAGACCCACATGGAACTCCTGGCATTTCTGAAAAGAACATGGCTGCTGTTTTCTAAGGGTTAGAGCAGAGGGGCCCTTGGGAGCTGCAAGCGCCAGGTGTCAGGAAAGCCACCTGTTCGGGGCTCCAGGTCCTTGAAGCCCTTGGGGTCTGGTGTCTGGTGCTAACCGCCAGCCCGTGTGGGCTCAGAGCCAAGGGGGTGGGCACCAACCGTTTGGGGGCTCCTGAGGGACTGCTGTGGCCCAGCACGGGTTCAGTACCTGACGGAAGTGGCTCTGGAGTGTGAAGGTGGCGGGTTTTTAACCCTGGCTCCATGGGTTCAGGCGGGCAGTCACTTATTAACAAGTCACCACTTAAACAAGGTCATGCAGTGAGTGTGCAAGCTGGAGTCCAAGGGGGAACCGGTCACTCCACTGGCATGTAAAACCGAACCAAACTTTTTTTTTAAAGCTATTTCTATTTGTGGAGCTGGTGCCATTGTAGCCTCTGGCACTGGCATTCCATATGGACGCCAGTTCGAGTCCCGGCTGCTCTACTTCTGATCCAGCTCCCTGCTAATGCACCTGGGAGAGCAGTAGAGGACGGCCCAGTGCTTGGGCCCCTGCGCCCACACAAGACACTGGAAGAAGCTTCTGGCCTCAGGTTGACTCAGCTCCAGCCATTGCAGACATTTGGGGAGTGAACCGGTGGGTGGAAGACCGCTCTGCTTATGGACTGGGAAAGCAGTAGAGGATGGCCTAAAGCCTTGTGACCCTGCACCCCCATGTGAGAGACCCGGAAGAAGCTCCTGGCTCCAGATTGGCTCAGCTCCAGCTGTTGGCGCCCATTTGGGGAGTGCACCAGCAGACGGAAGATCTTTCTGTCTCTCCTTCTCTTTCTGTAAATCTGTCTTGCCAATAAAAATAAATAAATCTTTAAACCAAACAAATTAACTAATTGAAAAAGAGAGAGCAAAGCCTCTCTCCCAGGATCTTGTTGGCAAGCATGGGCAGTGCAGTACACTTTTGGTAGCTTCACCAGCGGGTGATGAGTGACCCCAAACTGGTAAGATGGAGGCCATGCTGTGGAAGCCCCAAGTCGGACCTGCCTGCTGGACACACACACAGCCAGTTACTGATGTAGAGTGCTGGGAGGAAGGAGGCGTTTCATGGCAAAGTGCCGAGCAGGGAGCTCAGAGTCTGCCTAAGTCCCAGGCTTCCTGAGGAGTTCAGGATCCTGTAGGCTGAAGCTGGAGTGACAGGTGTGCCCTCAGCGCATGTCCCTAGTTGCTCACGGGCACTGTGCTCGCCACGGAATTGCCTATGCCAGGCGGACCGCAGCTGGCCTCGGGCTGGGGTGTCCTGCCCCAGACCTGGAACGTCCCAGCTGGATCCAGAGTTCCCCCACACAAACCAGCCCAGGCTGACACTCACAGTGGGGCCTCATCGGGCCATCAGGCAGCTCCCTGACTCCAGGGGCTACAGCCTCACAGGCCATCTGAGCTACTCCCTGATGGTGCACTCCTTGCCACAGAGGCCAGGAGGCCAGGACCAGGTCCACAGGGGCTCCAGGGGTGCACGGTCACATGTGGGCATTGAGCAGTTTCAAAGTTGATCTTGCCGGTCTTGGCAGGGTCACTCCAGAAAAACAGATCAAATGTTCCTGTGTGCGTCACACAGTAGATGAGGCAATTCGGAAAATCCAGGGTTGGATCCAAAATTCTATTAAGTTGGTTTTCAACTAACAGCTGATTACCCTGTCTTGTGATGGAAACTCGCTTTGGGGCTGGAGTTGAGGCGTAGTGGGTAAAGCCTTCATCTGCTACTTTGGAATCCCATATGGACGCTGGTTGAGTCCTGGCTGCCCACTTCTGACCCAGCTTCCTATTTGTGGCCTGGGAAAGCAGTGGAAGATGGGCTCTTGCACCCAGTGGGGGACCCAGAAGAAGCTCCTGGCTTCTGGCTTCAGCCTGACCCAGTCTGGCCCTTGTGGCCATTGGGGGAGTGAATTGGGATGGATGAGCTCTCTGTACCACTCTAACTCTGCCTTTCAAATAATAAATCTTCAAAAAGAAGAAAGGCCTTGGTTTTCTCGCCGTGGCTGAGGTGCTGATGGGGAAGAGCCCACCCAGCGGTTCCAGCTTGGAGGCTGAGTGTTGGTGACCTTTTCTCCCAAGCCTGGAATGATTGGCCAGCCTGGGCCTGGCAGTCACCCCGGGCTGGCCGAGCCGCTTCCTTCCCTCATTCATTGTGCCCCAAAATAGCACACAATGTCAGACCAGTTGGAGCATCCATGGCACTGGCTGGCCACGCTTCCCTGACAAGGGATTGTCATTGGTGGTGGTCACAGGTGGCCCTGCCGCCCACTTCCAGCCCCTCTGGTTCCTTCCTGTCTTGTTTCGTCAGCTGTACCCTCCTGCCCCCCAGCTCCTCCTGCTTCAGTGCCGACCTGTGGGAGGGGAGCCTTGAGTCCTGGGTCAGTCAGCACCATCCCCACGGAGAGGCGAGAGCAGGCTGCTCCCCGAGAGCTCACACCCCAGCAAGCCTGAGCTTGTCTGCTTGAACTCAGCAGCCCGTCCATGTGGCTCCCTGCCACGGGATGTCCTGCGGGCACATCTGAAGGGCAACCTTTGCTCTCGCACCCCTGCTGACCTGGCTGAGCCAGGCCCTGACAAGCGGAGGCGGCTTTGCAGTCCTGGGTGTCCTTGGAGCTGTCCCGGGGGTGGACAGCAACCCTGCTGCCTGGCACCTCTAGTGTTCCAGTGGTGTTTCGGTGAAAACCCAGGAAGGGGAAGGTGGGGTGTTGCCCCCTCCACGTCACGGCTCTGTCCCTGCCGCTGGAGGCCCGTGCGCACGCACTGGCTCTGTCAGCAGTGGCTGTTAATCCCAGTGGCAGAGCGCCTCTTTCAAGAAGCTGCCTGTGACTTTCTCCCTGGCCCTGGAAGACCCTGAATGCCCGGCGATGGGATGTGTGTGACATGACTATTCATGGCAAAATTGCGTGATCCAGTTCACACAGGGGCAGGAGCTGGCGGTGCCCAGCAGTGCCCAGAGGGACGTTGAAGTGGATTTTGGAGGCCTTTCGGGGTGGGTCCTGAGCCCTCAGGCAGGTGACTCCCCTGTGGCAGGTCTCAAGCCTGGTGTGTAGATGCTCCGTACACCTGAACCCCAATATACTGACTGACCTTCTGCACTGCACCTCTTGATGCTGACCCTCACTGTGCACACGGTGCCCCCCGAGACACTGACCCCCTGCTTCCACTGCAGCAGGAGGCATGGCCGCCTTCTCTCCTAACCACCGCATCTTCTGTGTTTTCACCTGCATGTGTCCCGCTGGCCTTCAGTGGACGAGATGAGATGTTGGCGGTGCATCCCGTGTGGTCAGCATTAGCTGTGAGGGCCCAGTGAAACAGAAGGGCCCCTGAACCAGGAAGAGGGCTTGTGGGTGCCACCAGCCTGATCTTGTGGCCTCCAGCTCTTGGGGTATAAATGCCTGTGGACAGTTTCCTGTTTTAAGTGCCTGTGGTGCTCAAACCAGGAAGTGGGGAGTGAACAGGTGGTTGTGTCCAGGACTTCGGAGTCTTTCCATGACTTTATCCACATTGGGCCTGTGCAGGGAGGTGGCCTGGCCGCTGGGAAGCCAGAAGCCACTGCAGCACAGGGGGCACTGGGGCCGACTGAACCCCGGCTCTGCAGAGTGGAGATGGAGGCATGGGGTCAGCAGGTGACCCACGCTGGCCCTGAATGCCCTCCACTGAGTGCTCTGTGCCCTCTCCTGCCCATGGCCCCACAGGGCAAGCGCCCCCTGGGACATAATGGGGCACTGGAAAGGACAGCCGACTGCAGCACTGGCGGGGGGAGCTGGCGTCCTACTCCTGTTCCCGGGCCAGGACCAGCAGTGAGAGGCAGATGGGGCAGGGGAGACCTTGGGGTGGGGGGGTGCACGGGTGGAATGTGGGGGAGCAGCCAGGAGCACCTGTGCCCTGGAGCCTGCTTGACCACCAGGGATGGATCGGCGGCCACCAAGTCTGGCTTCACCAATAGGTTCTGGGGTCTGAAGGCTCAAGGGTAAGGTGAGGGCAGGACTGGGTGTCCCTGGCCTCTCCCCACTCACTCTGCCTGTCCCCTCACAGGTACATGGTGGGGGTGGTGTCTTTGCCAAGCTGGGGGCTCCTGCAGTGACTGGCAAGAACCAACATGGTGAAGGCCGTGAGGGCCCTGTGTGTGGGATATTAACCTTACGGAAATCAGTTTTGTTTCTTTTTTTTTTAAGACAGACAAGGAGAACCCCTTCCTCTGGCTCATCCCCCTAGATGCCAAACCCAGAGCAGGGTACTCTGCCCAGATCTCTCACACCAGGTAACCCAATTACTGCTACTTTCTGGAGTTTGCCTTAGCAGGGAGCCACAGGCAGGACTGTACTTTGATTGGTCAGGGACGTGTGTGATCCCACTGGCACCTTGGCTGGCAGGCCGGGTGCCTGCCCCTGATGCAGTGAGGTGATCTGGGCAGGGCTGGGAGGACAGCCAGGCCAACGAAAGTGTGGGACACAGCAAGTGGCATGCCAGGGAGACTGAGTGCTCTCAGCCAGCAGGTGTATGCAGAGGCCTTGACAGAATCGCAGAGTTAAGAAACAGAGGCATGTTTGGGGCTGAGGTCGGGGTAAGGACTCCAGGTAAGGGGTTGGGAGAGTCGGCGTAACCACTCTGTCTGCTGGCCAGTTGCAACCTCGGCCTGGACAGTCTCTTGGCGGTCTAATCGGGAACTCTGGCTACACGTGGCTTGGCATGATGAGAGCATCACACATTTCTCAGGGATGCCCGAGAAATGCCTAGGGGCTGGGCAGGTCAAACTGCTCCTCACGATGCTAGCGTTCCGGGTCCAGCACCGCCTCCAGTCCCAGCCACTCCACTTGCATCTGAGTGGATGAGTGACTCAGTGAGTGGAGGCGCCTGTTCTTGGGGGCCACTCCTTCCTGTCACCAGGGGCTAGCCCTTTCCACAGCTTCTAGTTTTCTTATTTATTTTTTAAAATATATATTTGTTTGAAAGGCCGTGACAGAGAGGAGAGATAGAGAAACAAAGCTCTCCCATTGGCTGATTGACTGCAAATGGCCAGAGCAGCCAGGGCTGGGCCAGGCCGCAGGCAGGGACTCAAGGGCTTGGACCATCTTCCATTGACTCCATAACCCTGACCTTAGCCCCCACCCTAACCTAGCAGGAAGTAGAGTAACCTGACTCAAGCTCTCCGGCATGGAATGGGAGGCCCTAAACAGCAGCTCAACAGCTGGACCACAAACACCCACTCCAAGAGTCCTGTGTACATTGAGACTTTCCTCTTGGCTTCCTACATACACAAACGCATCTGCCTTCCCCAGAGGCGACGCCTAAATGTCACTCCTGCTGGGACAGAATTAGCAGTAATACACTGGGGTGGTTCAGAGCCAAGCAGAGGTCAAGCAGGCTCCTGCTCGCTCCTGCGGGGTCACGCTCGCCTCTGGAGCCACAGCAGGCAAGGCCCAGGACACCTGCAGGCCTGACCTCAACGGTGCCACTGCAGGACATGTCAACTTGTCATCCTCTGCTGGCAGTTTGTGGGAGTGCAGATTGCAGAGACCGGCTACGCTGGCAGGGCAAAATCCAGGATTCTGCATCTGACAGCTGGTCAGGGAGGAGGCCTCTGGCTCCTGACCCAGCCCCAGCCCCAATCAGCCTGCTCGTGGCCGTTACAGAATACAACGCAGAAAATCCACAGTTCATTGTGCTGAAAGAGGTGACATTTCATAAAACTCATATTTATTCCAAAAAAGCTATTGAGAAAGTCTGGACAGGATAATAAATATCTGTACAGCGGCTGCGCAGTAAGAAGTGTGACCAGGCGGCGTGATGGCGGGGCTGAGTGGGCGGCCCGTGTGCTCCGAGGCCACGGCCAGAGGTGCTGGGCTTGGGGAAGGCAACAGGACCGCATGAGCCCCATGCCAGCATGTGCTGGAGGCCTGCGGGTTGGCGCGAGGTGCAGGCCCCACAGGCAGCTCTGGGACGAACGCTCCCGGCTGACGTGAAGTTCCACGGACAGCGGAAAGCACCAGCGCACGCAGTCACAGACCACGAGCTGGTACGGAGTCCTCTCCTACAGGGGCAGGGCTGCAGCCTGCAGGTGCAGCCAGCTACGGGACCTTCCCCAGAGCCGGGAAGGGAAGCTGGGTCAGGAGGCCTGGGATCTGGCAAGCCCTGGTCCAGAGGCCAAGACGATCAGTGTACATCCGTGAGGCCATGCGTGCGAACGCCACGTGAACAGGTGTGCCAGCACGTGAGCTGAGAACCACCCAGGGCGTCACTCACACACCGCTGCTCACCAAGCATGCGCGGGCACGTGCTGCACAATGCCAGGGTTGGAAACCCCGCCCTCACGTCTTCAGGCCAGGGCTGCGTGGACGCCTCACAGGCGTCAGTGTTCGGTGAGGTGGAAGCGAGGGGTGTTTGGTAGGTTGTGCCAGACCCAGCAATACACGCGATGAGGTGTGGGGGATGGTGACTCGGTCCCTCTGCCAGTTTGTGACCCAGAAGGGGTGGCTGGGGTGGCGGCTGGTGCGGAGGGGACTGGACGTGGCCACTTCCTCAGCTGTGTGTCCCTTTGCTTGTCTCTCTCCATCAGGACGTGCCGGCCGGAAGCCAGCACACAAGCATGTACTCACACACATACAAGTAGACACATGCATGAACACACCCAGGTCCAGGCCCACGCCTCTGACAGACCTGGACTGGCCGTGGGAGGAGCGTGTGCCAACCTTGGCCACGAGTCCTGGTGCTCCAGGGAGACAAGCCCTGCGCAGGACGGGCCTGTGCTTCGAGGCCTGTGTGCAGGAAGGCCGGGCAAGGAGTTCCGTGCTTGTTTTCTGCGTGAGGTACTTGAGTGAGCATAGGTGAGGGAAAGAACCAAGGAAATAAATACACGTGTTCTCAGGAGGCAGGGCTGCCCCACGGCCGCAGGGCATAGCTGGCAGGACTTGAGCTCGCTGCACGGCCAGGGTCCGCACTCACACGCCGCCTACAGGTGCACATGCACACACCACATACATGCGTACACACAACATATACATAGCCAACATGTACCACAACACACTCACGGCACACAACACACTCATGGCACCCACACATGTGCATGAGCTCAGCTTCGGCAGCGTGCATGGCTGCTGCGGGAGGCCACAGTCCCTGAGGTGCTGCAGGCAGCGGGTTGAGGGGTGTCAGGGGCGGGGCACTCCAGGCCTCCACAGGAACAGGCAGGACTAGGTGGCCACGGACTCCCTGGCTCCCTCCCGGAGGCCGCCCCTGCTCAGCTCGCATCTGCTGCCACGAGCCCCTGGACGACCGCACTTCTCTCCACGCTGGCCCGCCTCGTGGGTCCCAGAGCGTTCTGGCTTCCTCCCTGACACAGGAGTGGCTGGAGGCTCTGAGAGAAGCTACCGGCTGTGGAGACTGTGTTTGCTGGGTTTTGCTCGGGGCTGCAGGAGGAGAGCGGGCGGTGTGGTTGGCACAGTGGAGGCTCGGGTCAGGGTCCCGCAGAAGAGGCTGGCGCCACCCCCAGGCTGGCCTTGCGGTCACTGTAGGCGCCCAAGGGCAGGACCCAAGGTTCGGCATAGAGTGCTGAGTGGCCACTACAACCGCGTGGACGTGAGTCTCTTCATGCCCCGGCGCTGGGCCAGGCTGGACGACAGCACAGGCTCGAGCCTTGGGGTCTGTGGAGCTCTGTGGAGAGCGGAGAAGGTGGCGGCCATGGCACCCTGCAGGACAGGTGGGGAGGGTGGCGGCTGAGTGTGTGTGCGACGCCCACCATACCTGCACCCCGCAAACCCACACGGCCGGTACCTTCACGAGGTGCACGTCTTGTCTGCTGAGCTGCTTTTGGGACAGGAACTCCCTGTTGACAATCCAGGGGTGTTTGAGTACCTGCACAGCCGTCAGGCGCTGCTGCGGGTCCACGTGCAGCATCTTGGACACGACATCCTGGGACGGGGGTGTGGGGGTGCTGGTGTTAGGCAGAGAGAACTCACCCCTTGCCTCCTGGCCTTCCTGAGACGGAGCCTGGCCATGAGGGGGGCCTGCAGGCACCGCCTGAACGCAGGAATGCTGAGCGCTCAGATTCAACTAGGTCTCCAGCTCAGACCTCCCGGGGAAGCCAGCCACGTGAGGCAGTCAGCCGGCTCATGGGTGATGCTTCCCCTCCCATCTCTGTCTCTGCACACGCCCCTCACCTTGGCTGCCTCGGACACAGAGTCCCAGTTTCCCCCGGACAGGGCATACTGCCCACTGCCGATGCGCGCCAGGATCTCTTCAGGGGTGTCCTCTGGGCCGTTCGCAAAGGGGGTGAACCTGTGTGATGAAAGGGTTTGTGGCCAGGAGTACCCCTGTGACCCAGGACGGAGTGCACAGTGCCACACCCGCCCCTGCCTAGCTCCAGGATGTACACAGTGAGACTTCCTTCTGCTGGCTGCGCCATGCACCCCTTGCCCGGCCAGAGGGGGAGCTGCGTGGACACCAGGCTCATCTTCCTGGGTGTGCCAGTGGCAGCAGGGATGGGTTCTCAGGGCGATGGCACAGTGCAGAGGAAGTCTGAGGGGCCCACAGCAGGCCTCTGGTGACCTCTGGGCTCTCTCACAGTGAAGTTTTTGCGCCTCAGTTGCAAAATGGGTAGAAGACTGTCCCGATGAGTTGTGGTGTTTCTGTGCGTGGATAGACTCAAGGTGAGGAACAGGGCTCCTGTTTGCCAAGCGTGTGGTCCTTGTTCACTCAGTCCACCTGAACACACCCCGGGGCCTGCAGCCACGCCCAGGGAGTGCTGGGGCAGCGCAGTGTCGGTGCTGTCCAAGCCCTGCCCTGGCAGCCCTGCTCTGTGCATGCTCACACCAGGGCACGAGGCACCTCGCAGCCTGGTGTCCCTGTGTGCCCTGGAGCCAGCCACCTGTCTCCTCTCTCCCACCCACTGCACAACATGAGGAACCCGAGACTCTCCGAGGACACTGGCCCTTCCTGGCTAGGAGGAGCCATGAGTGTCCTGTTGTCACCCCAAGGCGAGGGCAGGGTCTGGGTGGTGGAACTCAGACGGGCATCTGGGGCCTGCCTGGCACAGCAGCTGCTGGCTGGCACTGCACATGTCTCATCCTGACTGCTCAGCTTGTGTGACTGGCCAGCAGGGCCACTCATGTTGCAGTATACTAGCTGCTCCCAAAGTGTCCACAGAGCCTGCAGTTCAGGGCCTTGGTGGTGGCCGTGGCACTCCAGTCTAAGGAGGGACACGGAGCCGCAGAGCGTCCCTGAGAGCCCTGGGTGGGGGAACGCATGTCTGAGCTGCCCGTCTGCTGACTGAGGTTAAGGAGGTGTGAGAGTGCACAGTGACTGTGACGGCCCGGGCAGGCACAAGGCAGCCTGCTCCCTGCGGCTCCCCTGGGGCTGTGTGTACCCCGCCTGCTGCCCACGGCCCACCCCCAGGGCTGCGCGCCCCCGCCCGTGCCCCCTCCGCCGGCAGCCGCACCCCGCCAGCATGGTGTAGAGCAGGATTCCCAGACTCCAGACGTCACACGCAGCATCGTAACCTTGCCGCTTCAGGACCTGCAGGGACCAGGGGAGACGGGTCAGCACCCACCGAGCAAGGCCGAGGTCACAGCATGTTTCTCTGAGGGGCCCAGAAGTGGGGGGGTGTTGAGGGGAGCAACGGACAGCATGGCCGGTGGTTCCTAAGGGCAGCCAGGGTGTGGGCCGCCGTCAGCTCCTCCCATGCTCGCTGTGTACAGGGGTGACAAACTCACAGGCAGGGACTTAGAGCTGGGCCCTCCCCGTCCTCCCAGCCTGAGATGGACCCTTACATTCCTCGTTCCTTTTCCATACTGTCCTGCTTTTGGTCACTGCAAACTTGACTCCACCAGGGACGTCCCCCGGGTGAACCGCCTGTGCCCGTGGCTTTCTGCCCTTGGCAGCAGTGCCTGGGCTCATCCGTGCAGGGGCTGCTGACCCTCCCTTCCTCCTCTGCTATCTTCCCCTTTCCCCTCCAACCCTCCTCTCCCCTTGCCTTCCCTCCCTCCCCTCCCAGGTGATCCAGGAAGTTCAAGGGAAAGGCACACTCTAACACAAGATGCCAGGGTGCCAAAGTTCTGTGAATTCCATTCCCCACAGCCTCTCTGACACCTGTGTGAGTCACTGGCCGGCAGGCCCGAGAAGCTGCCCACCAGTGCACTGTGGTTTCTGGACCACGAGAGGCGGCCAGCAGCATATGCCCCACCGACCAGCTTTCTAGCACCAGGAGGCTGATGTGGTGGAGAGCGGGCACCCCCCGGCCCCCAAATATGTCCATGTGGCATGAGGCCTGCAGAGTGGAGCCCAGGTGAAGGACAGAGGTGGGCCCTCTGCTCCTCCTGTCTGCCCTGAGGCAGGCCCTGCTCTACAGAGCGCAGGGGGCTCCTGCGGCCTCCCTCGGGGCGTGCAGGGAGAGCAAGCCAGCTGTACATGGCTGCAGAACCCCGTGATGCCCCACAGGGGAGCTACACCTCGTTGCCTGCCGAGTGCCCAGTCATCTTCTATGCCCACTGCTGCTCCAGGGGTTCCCTGTGCACCAGGACCCATAGCCACAGCCACAAGAACTGCCTGGCCCAGGGCAGCCTGCGCGCGTGGCAAGGCACACAAGCAGTGTGCTTGTTCTTCTCAAATCAGCCTCTCGTGTTACCGGACAGACTGGGAGTGCTGAGTGCCACCTGAACCACTTCTGGGCCCCAGGCGCGGTGCCAGCTGGTGGCCACCACGTCTGCCCAGGACGCAGGGACCTGTCCGCTGCAGACCTGGCAGCTCCCGGCAGCTGCCAGAGCAGGCTGCCCAGCCCTTGGGACTCGTGTCCGTGTCCCCTGCTTCCACTGCCTGAGGCCCCACGCGGGTCATGCCTGCCCTGCCTGTCCCGACGATGCTCGCCTCAGCTGCTCTGCTCTCCCACTTGCCATCTGTGCTCCAACTGCTCTTCCAAAGTGCAAGGTGCCACATTCCACACATTCCTCTCCAGTGGAAATCGTCTCAGGGAAGTTGAAGGTCGGGGCTCCCAGACTTGACCCCTCAGTCGGTCCTGCAGGTCATGGATGCTCGGCTGCAAATGGCCCTGGAGCCCTCATTCTCAACCTTCCCAGCTGCTAACTTGCTTCTGCTGGGCTCAGGAAGAACAATGTGGGGTGCACAGCAAACCTCCCCTCTGACTGAGTGATCCCAGGGAACCCTGCTCCACACTCCAGCTGCAGAGGCGGTCGGGCCCATTCTTGCTCCCACTCGTAGTGGCGCCACTCACACAGTCCCAGTGGAAACAGTGCCCCTGAGCAGGACCCACGGCTGGTCCCGAGGGCTCCCGCTCTGCTTGCTGCCAGCCCCGCCTGCTGTGGCCCTCACCTCAGGGGCCACAAAGTTTGCGGTGTAGCAGGGCGTCATGAGCAGCCCGTTCTCGGCCCGCAGCTGCTTGGCGAAGCCAAAGTCACAGATGCGGATGGACTCAGGGTTCCCAGACTCGTCCACGTATAGGATGTTGCTGGGTTTCAGGTCTCGGTGTACCACCTGCAGGGAGGGAGCGTCACGCAGGGCCCCCACAGCACCGTAGCTGTTTCCCTCCAGGGCAGGCACGGTGCTGCAGGCGAGGACACCCCTCCCGGACACAGGAGGCCTACGCCTGCTACTGAGCTCCAGGTGGCAACCTTGTCCTCATAGGACTGGGTGGGGGTGCTGCCCTGAAGACAGCTGCCATGGGGCAGGGCTGATGGAGCCAGCTGCCCCAGGACCAACCATGGCAGCTCCAAGAAAAGCCTGCTGGAGCCTCTGGGCACCGGCTACTAGCTGCTGGGCTTTGCCTGGGGGGGTGGGTCCCTTGACCTCGAACAGGTAGCAAGCAGCAAACTGCTCCCTTCTCTGGCCCAGGTACTCTCCTCTTCATCGTCAAGGCTGGCTTCTGCAGAATGTAATAGCTCCATGCAAAAACACGGCAATGCAGGCAGTCCCCGACTGCCGCCATGACCCGCCCCCGGCCCTGATGACAGCGCTCAAAGAGCATGCTGCAGCCAGCTCGGAGAGCCTCCTTATCCTGTTCCCGGGGCTGCCCTGGCATTTTCTTCCCTCTCTGCAGAAGTTAACCACTGGGGCCGGCCCTGGTCACCACTCAGCCACAACAGCATCCTTGGGACATGCCGCTGGGGGGCTTGTGGGGGGCTGCCATGTGAGCTCCTCCAGCCTGCTACCCAGAGAGCCCTGTCCATGTCCCATGGTCACCCTCTAGCCATCTGTGTCCCTCCAGGAGGAACTAAGTCTGCTGGCCCTGCTTGAGTCTCCCTGTGGCCTGGGCACCACAGGGCTTGGACAGTGCTGAGTCTGGTCCACAGGGCTCCAGGCCCAGGATGGATGTGGCCCCCACCCTCACGGGGGCAGCCTCAGGGGATGCGGGGGACACGGGTGCACGGCCTCACCCCCTGGGAGTGCAGGTAGTCCATGGTCTTGGTAACGGTGCACAGCACACTGCTGGCCTCACGCTCCGAGAAGCAGCGCTGCCTCAGGATGCGGTCCAGCAGCTCCCCACCGCGCATCAGCTCTGTCACCAGGTATACGAACTTGCCGTCGTCGTAGACCTGGGGGCGGAGGGGTGTGCACCTTAGATGCTGCAGGAGGACATGCGCTGCCCGGCTGTCCCAGTCATGCACCAGTTCCCCAGCCACTCACACTCTGCTGCCCAGCAGGCACCAGTATGCCAGGCTGTAGGGCTCGGGGGTGTGGCGGATTTAGGGAAACATGCACAGCTCAGAACTCCCAGCCTGGCATGGCAGCCACGGAGCACGGAGACTGTGACAACAAGCAGGTGCAGGTACAGGGCCAGCACCTTGACAGTGGGGATGCGTACACTCCTCGGATGACGCATGGTCCTGGAGTGATGTGCGTTGTCCTGGGGTGACACACACACACTCCTGCGGTGATGTCTACAGTCTTAGTGCTTGGTCATGTGCCCCGAGTTGCCATGTAATCTACAGACCTGGGCTGGGGCTAGCTCTGTATCCTTAGTGGTTCCAGGCACACGGTGCTGCCGGTCTCTGGCCGGCAGCCAGTACCGAGAGCATTGCTGAGCTCTGGAGCAGCACAGGGAGGTGTTGAGACACAGCCTTAGTCCACACTGGCTTGTCCCATGACTGTTTTCACGCCAAGCTATGCACACCCTGTCACTGTCCACACTGCAGCCTGCAGGCTGTCCACGTGCTGGGAAAAACCTGATGTGAAAGTGAGTACAGGGCTCAAGTAGGACTCTCATGACCCACCTCTCCATCTGCGGGCTTTGAGAGCAAATTACTAACATTACTAACCCTGAACCGCAAAGATGCGGCTAATTTTGGCCATTGTTTGAGCATCGAGGCTTCGCGGACTTCAGAACACTTATCTCAACCCGAACACAGGAGTCGTGGACGCTTAGGGGTCCAGATTCACTGATGTTTGTGACTCCTGACAGGGAAGGAAGCAAGGATGCTCACGGCTGAGGGCTTGGCCTGCGGCCTGTTCCTCCTGCGCACCTGCACGTGAGCCTCGGGGGACACACCATCATGGCATGAGAGTGAGCTGGCAAAGGCGGGCACACGGGGCAGAGACGACACACAGGCAGGGTGAGCGGAGCAGTCACTTACGTCCTTCAGGGTGATGATGTTGGGGTGCTGGCCGTACCTCAGCAGGATCTCTATCTCCTCCGACGGGTCCCTTTTGCTCTTGTCAATGATCTGGAACAGAAACAGCGTGGCAGAGGGTGTAACTGTGGGCTCTACACAGCCACCATCACCTCCACGTGCTGGGAGTTTGGGGCCAGTCCTCGCAGCCCTAGCTAGTAGCAGACACATTCTGAAATGACGGAGTGTAGGGCCGGCACCGTGGCATAGTAGGCTGAGCTTATGCCTATGGTGTTGGCATCCCATTTGGGCACTGGTTCAAGTCCTTGGGTCCAGGCATCTGTGTGCGAAGTCGGAAGACGCTCCTGGCCTTGGCTTTGGATTGGTTCAGCTCTGGCCACTGTGACCATCTAGGGAGTGAACTAGCAGGTGGAAGATCTCTCTTTCTTCCAAATAAAAATAAATTTTTAGAAGACTAAATGAAAGGAGGGGTACAGGCTTTGGGTGCTATTTTAAGGTATTGCAACAAGCCTGGCCACCGTGCTTGAAGTGGCCTCAGCACTTGCGTGGGTCCTGAGGTGGCCCTGCTTCACCCAAAGGCAGCCTCTGCCGATGATGCACCTGTTGCCTTGTTTGGGGAGCTGAGGTAAAGCCAGGCACCGCCTGTGGTTCTCACCGGGGGCCGGGGAGTTGGATCTCACTTCCAGGCCGTTCCCCGACACCTATCAGCGATGTCTTAAGCAGATTCAACTGCTTCACCCCAGGAAACAGATGGTGTGCTAGGACAGGGGACAGCGCCCGTGAACTGCTGCCCTGCTTCCCACATCCGTGCGGCTGGAACTTGGCAGGGGACGTGAAGGCCCCAGTAGCAGGGGGCCAGCCCTACTCAGAAGAGAAGTCACGGGGAACATCTTCTTCATACAACCATGCTGCTCTTGCAACGAGGTCCACCAAACCTGAAATTCTCTTGGAAGACTCACGTTGGTTTACGATCAAGTATGAGGGCGAGTTCTCTTCAGCTGCATGCCATCACTCTGAGCAGGGTCAGAGTGGGCCACATGCATGGCAGCGTGACTTTCTGCTGCCACAGCTGCCCCCAGCGCTGCCTGCTCACATCACACCTAGGCCCACCACGTGCAGCCGGGAGCCAAGTAACACCAAGCGTGCAGCAAGCTGGACCCCCTCCTGGACCCAGACTCCCCTCGGCAGGGATTCGGCTGTGGCCTCAGGACCAGTGACCGACACAAGCTGACGCTGACTCCGCCTGCGGAGGGATGCCTACACGGGACCTCTTGCCAGCTTGTCTCCACTTCCAGTCCAGCTCCCCGCTAAAGCTCCTGAGCGCAGCAGCAGAAGGTAGCCTAACTGGGCCGCCTGGGGGAAGCTCCTGACTGCGGGCTCAGGCCCGGCTGTTGGAGCTGCCTGGATAGGGAACCAGTAGATGGAAGACTGTCTTTCTAAACAAACACACTTGAAAAAAGAGCCATTGTGTGCTCAGCCAGGTCTCTCCCTACACGGGGCACTTGCTTTTAACTGGGAAGAGCCCTGGTGCATGCAGCTCCTGATCTGAGACTTCCTCACAGGTGGACGCTAACACCGACGAGCCTCGTGGAGAGCAGGGCACAGCAGGTCGGCTCTCCCTCTGGGCACAAGGACGCCCGCAGAGAAGGCCAGTACCTAGAGACACCAGCAGTACTTTCTGTGAACTCAGCTCTATCGTGTATGGCTGTGGCAGGGCGTGGAGATACAATGAAAGCATCAGTTCATTTGGGAACAAAAATCTTGTGAAATTCAGGCAAATGATGAGTAGCTCAGGAGCGCCCCCCAACTGGGCACCTAGAGAAGGGGTCTTTAGCATCTTCTGTCAGGCTCCAAGAGTGGCTTCGCCCAACTGTCGTGTCTGAGGTACGGGGTAGGTTGAAAGCTAAGAGGGCAAACCAGGCTGCCACTGGGAAACCACTGGCTTCCCCCAGACGCTGTAGTCCCACAGCCCTGGGACAGGATCACCCTCCCCCTCACTGGCGTCCCTCAGACACTGTAGTCCCACAGCCCTGGGACAGGATCACCCTCCCCCTCACTGGCGTCCCCCAGACGCTGTAGTCCCACAGCCCTGGGACAGGATCACCCTCCCCCTCACTGGCGTCCCCCAGACACTGTAGTCAGTCACCAAACACTGATTGTTCCCAATGGTTAGAGTTTGACCAGATGGTTACTTCACTGACTTTGATGAAATGCAAATTAGAGAAAATACGGAGTGAGTCGAACATTCCATCTCGGACGGGCACGACTTCCTGCCTCCTCTTTCCCACGGCTCGTGAAGTGAACTTCATGGCATTCTGTTTATCTTTAAGGATACGTAACTCACACCTCTCACCTGAGGACCCCCCCATCTCTCGCACCCATCCACCTGTGGCTTAGATCATCTGTCACCAGTCCCTGGGGCCCGCCCACAGCCCCTCCTCCCTACCAACTCCCCAAGCTCCCCACACCTTGCAGGCTCACCTGGGTTGCAGAAATGAGCGTCCTGGTGTGCCCCCTGCCCGGCAGTCCCTAGCCTGCTACCATGGCAGGAGATGTCCTTTTCTGTCCCCACGCCCCCGCTCCCGTTCCTACCCTGTTGGAATAAAGAACCTCCTAAAGCCCCTGAAGAGCTTACATTTTCTTTTAAGAAACATTTCAGTGTGCCCGGTAGACGTCCTCGTCCCGTGGGGACACTGGCCTGGCGTGTCGTGGGCAGCCGAGGCCTCCACAATGGACGGCACAGGGCCGTGCTGAGCAGGCGCAGTGTGGCAGGCTGCTTGTGCGCCTCCCACTGGTGGCCATCATGGCTTCCCCTCCACGGCACGCTCTCCTCACTCTCATCTTCCTAGTTCTCGTTTGCTTGTCTTTCTCCACCACGGAACATGTCCTGTTCTGAGGTCCCGAGTGACTGGGGAGAGGGGTGGGAGTGTGGGTCCGTGGGCTGCAGGGCCTGGGCTCCGCCTTCTGTATTTGGCACCGGAAGGTGGAGTGTGTGATCACTTGTCACACTTCAGACACCTACTCTAGGAAAACTCATCCTGACAAGCGGCACAGAGACAGAATGCAGAGTTCTTTCCGAGGGAAGCAATCAAAATTCCTATTCCATTTTTTCTTTCAGGCCAAGCATCTGCCTTTCTGTTTCGGTTGACAAACCGCATGGCCGGCAGCCACACACGAGAACACAGCTGCAGTGTGTGCTGCTCCACGCGGCCATGTGCAAGGGCACCGGGCTCCTCCTGGGCAACGGCCCCATCCCACCGCCACTCTGCTGCCCAAATGTCGCAGCCTCACTTTATTTTTATCTGATTTAATTGCATAACAAGACCACACTCCTCTGCCTTTGAACACGGGCCTCCCTCCAGCAAGTGGGACTAACTCAGGGAGGTTCTTCCAGCTTTGGGCAGACTCTCCTGTGAGGCTGGGAGAGCTGGGTGGGGTGCTGTGCCATGTGTGTGTCTGGCATCACACAGGCCAGCAGGAAGGCTGCAGCCAAGGCATGGATTCCTTCCGGCATCCCGCATCCTGCCACAGTCTCTGTGGTCAGTGGGCTGTGAGCTTCCCCACTCGGGCTACATTCTTGCCTCACACCTAGGCCTGTGTCTGCCGTGGAGGTAGCCAATAAAACACTGTGTCACTGAAGTGAAGAAAAACGTGTTTTCTGGGATAAGGAGTTGAGGAAGACTGCAATGTGAGTAGAGGCAAGGTGCACTCAGCAACTAAAACCCCACTAAGGAAATTCATATTTGGGGGTAGGCACTGTGGGCACCAGTTCAAGTCCCAGCTGGTCCACTTCCCATCCAGCTCCCCGCTATAGTCTAGGAAAAGCAGCAGAGGCCGGCCCAAGTGCTCAGGCCCCTGGCACCCTATGGAGACGTGGAGGAAGGATCCTGGCTTCGGCCTGGCCCAGCTGTGGCTTCTGCAGCCATCTGGATAGTACACTGGCAGATGGAAGATCTCTCTCTTCATCCATCCTGAACTCTGAAACTCCAATTTTCAAATAAGTAAGACTTTAATAAAAAACCTTCAAAACTGGAGCAGAGCTCCTGGCTGGCCTTTCCCGTGTCAACCCTTGTCCCTGATGCTACTAAGCGCCACGAGGAGTGCAGGCCAGCAGCTGCCTCATCCTCGATGGCAGCCAGCTGCTGCTAGCCATGTGTGGGGCTCTCTGAAGGGCCAGGGCGAAGAACCACAGTGAGGCCACTCTTGCCCCTGGGGCTGATGTCTGGGTGGGGGTTGTGATGGACACAGGCACTGACCAGACCTGGAAACGAGCTGGGGCGACAGCAACATGTGACTAGAGATGGATGGGGAGACCCCACGGGTGAGGAGAGCCCTGGTGTGCAGGTTCAGCGGGCGTCAGCCCACGAGGAGTGCCCAGGTGGAGCTGCCCTTCATCCAGTAGCAGAGTGGGCAGGGCAGTGAGGTGACAGGGCCCAGGCTGCAAGACTCGTGGGCTCCAGCCAACTCTGCAGTCCATTGTAAAGGACTTCTGGAGTGACTGGTATGATGGCAGCAGTGGGCACCTTGTGAGTGGCCAGCAGGGCTGTCACCCCAGATGCCACCGGCGGCCATGGGCCACGTCTGCAGTACTTGCTCAGTCTGGGAGGAGGCATTTCCCACACTTGTCACTTCTGGATAGGAGGATGCCTCAGAGCCTGCCTGGAAAGCCGGGTGTGGATGCTGGCCAAGCGCCACTGGGAAGGCCGTGGCCAGGTTGTAGGACCTAGGCACAGGGGGATGCCTGAGGCCCCGGTCACAGGCCACGTAGTAGGGTGGACACAGATGGTGCCTTTCAGTGTGAGCCAGTCTGGGTACACCGGGGCCAGCCTGTGCCAGCTGCCTCAATGGGCCACTTGTATGCAGGGGCGCAAGGGTGGCTGGTCAGCCCACAGCAGCAGAGTCTGGAAGGGCCCTGGGCGGCTGCGTAGGCCAACAGGGGGCATGGTTCTTGTGCACACGCTGACAAGAGCAGTTGTTTCTGGGCTGGTGCTGGCCTCTGGCAGAGCAGCTGAAGAATTTCTGAGACATGACCCACGCGCACACAACTCTGAGGCCCCTGTGTCCGCGCATGCAGCACAAAGAATGTACGCCACGGCGAGACCCATCCCCCTTGCACCTGCACAGCGGAAGGCCAGCTCTCCAACAGCCCAACCCCAGCATCGTCTAGGCCCTGAGCTCTGTGCTGGAGTGACCGTCCTCTGAGCTGCCCTGGTCACCCACCTGGGACACACAGCTCCCCAGCTCCTCCCTCTCCCAGGTCAGGCACTGTGTGGTTCCTTCACCAGCCTCTCATTGTCTCTGCGCTGTGCAGGCTGGACAGGATCACTGCCTGCTGGCACCATAGACAGCGCCCCCTCCCCCAGCCTTCAGATTCCTACCAGGAGTCTGTCACTGGCACAGCCATCAAGCTCTCAGCTGCTTGGTGTCTGTGACACTGAGCCCGGTATTCCCTCGGAGGGACGGACACAGGATCCCATGGTATTCCAGGGAGCATGCGTGCTCTGGACAAGCTGTGTATTCCCAGAGTGCAGTGGAGCCCCAGGCAAGCGAGGGGGGTCGGAGCCACCTCATGGCAGTCATCGGTGTGAATGGTCGCTGGCTGCTTCGGTTCTCCCAGTGCAGGTTCTAAGGCTCCTGGGCACTGCCAGGAGCAGGGGCACGGCCACGTGCGGCAGCTGAGCTGGGAACAAGTGACCGGCCACTGCAGGCTCCATAGGAGGGTGGCAGCCAGAAGTTGCCACTCACAACTCCTCCGTAAACTAGCTCTGACTTCAGCAGGAAGTTTTGAGTTTAATCTACATCTCACCAGCCGGAATACTCTAAAGATGGCCATTTTGGGTTTCCAGATCAACTACTGATCCAGCACCCACAGAAGCTGAGGGCCGTCGCTGTGGGACAGCAGGTGCAAATGCCGCCTCAGGTGCTGGCATTCCACTAGGACAACAGTCATGTCCTCGCTCTGTTCCCGCCCCCGGGAAAGCAGCAGAAGATGGCCCAGGTGCCTGGAGGACACGCATGGAGCTCCAGGCTCCTGGCTTCCCCCAGGGTTAGCTTTGACCATTGCAGCCATGAGGGGAGGGAACCAGCATATGAAAAGATCTCTTTCTCTGTCTTTCCCAATTTCTCTAACTTTGATTTTCAAATAAATTAAATAAAAATCTTTTTAAAAAACAAAAGCTGAGTTCCTATGTACAGATTGTTAACTGGATTTACAGACTGTCGTAACCAAACACTGCTCTTGATAGATGCGAGAAAACCATCAGGTCTCTGCCCGGGTTTTTGCGAACAATACCAATTTTATACTTTTGCTTATTTCTGCTTTTGTTGGCTGAATCGTCCCCTGTTCCTTGTGTCTGTTCCTGCTCTCTGCTTTCTAAAAGCACCAGGGCACCCAGGGCTCTCCCTCTGCCGTGTACACACAGGGCTCTCCCTCTGCCGTGTACACCCAGGGCTCTCCCTCTGCCGTGTACACACAGGGCTCTCCCTCTGCCGTGTACACACACAGGGCTCTCCCTCTGCCGTGTACACACACAGAGGGCTCTCCCTCTGGCCGTGTACACACACAGAGGGCTCTCCCTCTGCCGTGTACACACACAGGGCTCTCCCTCTGCCGTGTACACACAGGGCTCTCCCTCTGCCGTGTACACACACAGGGCTCTCCCTCTGGCCGTGTACACACACAGAGGGCTCTCCCTCTGCCGTGTACACCCAGGGCTCTCCCTCTGCCGTGTACACACCCAGGGCTCTCCCTCTGCTGTGTACACACACAGGGCTCTCCCTCTGCCGTGTACACACACAGAGGGCTCTCCCTCTGCCGTGTACACATACAGGGCTCTCCCTCTGCCATGTACACACACACAGGGCTCTCCCTCTGCCGTGTACACACACAGGGCTCTCCCTCTGCCGTGTACACACACAGAGGGCTCTCCCTCTGCCGTGTACACACACAGGGCTCTCCCTCTGCCGTGTACACACACAGAGGGCTCTCCCTCTGCGTGTGTACACATACAGGGCTCTCCCTCTGCCATGTACACACACATGGCTCTTCCTCTGCCGTGTACACACAGGACTCTCCCTCTGCCGTGTACACACAGGACTCTCCCTCTGCCATGTACACACACAGGGCTCTCCCTCTGCCGTGTACACACACAGGGCTCTCCCTCTGCCGTGTACACACCCAGGGCTCTCCCTCTGGCCGTGTACACACAGGGCTCTTCCTCTGCCGTGTACACACAGTGCTCTCCCTCTGGCCGTGTACACACAGGGCTCTTCCTCTGGCCGTGTACACACACAGGGCTCTCCCTCTGGCCATGGACACACACAGGGCTCTCCAGTGCACCGCACACTCCTTACCTTCACCGCGTACTCGGCGTCTGTGGCCTTGTGTACACAGCGCTTGCACACCGAGTAGGACCCCACCCCGATGTCCTCCTTGACCTCGTAGCCATCGGTGAAGTGGACGTTATTCCCGTGCAACTGCTGCAGACAAAAGAGGCGAGAGAAAGTGCGTCAAGGAGTGTACTGAGCCCACCGGGCCATGCACACATGGCCTGGGGGTGGGGCTCGGGGCATGAGGACACTGACGCCTGGGGTGACTGACATTACCTGCACGATCGGGTGCACGGGGACCTTGAGCAACTCCTGTTGCGAGGGCTCCTGGGCCAGGCTTGAGGCCACAAAGCTGAATCCTCTGAATAGGTGGTGAGCATTGGCACTCGGGGGCACACCGGGAGAGTCTGAGGTGACATTGGCAGAGTTGAGACCTTGCAGGTGCCAGGTGAGCATGAGTGGGCAATGGAGTGGGAGAAGGCTTTGGGTATAGTGTGTAGGCACCACACCTGCTGTGTGTGTGGCTGCGCAAGTCTGGCTATTTGTGTTGTGAGAGCTGGAGAAGACTAGGTGGACACTGAGAGCTGCAGAAGACTAGGTGGACACTGGGAACGCTGACCCAAGCAGAGCTTGGAGCAATCCCATGACCTGCTTTTAAATGGCAAGATCCCCCACGACAAAGACTGCAGGACAATCACGGCAAGGATGGATGCTGCCGTCCATATTTGCTAGCCATCCTTGGCCACGGCTTGCTCCCTCTGTTCACTCTTTCAGTACCACAGGCGGATGGCCACAGATGGGACACCACACCCTTAGCACCGAGCCCAGGGTGCATGGGGGTATTCCTGGCTGCTCCTGTGTGGTAGGCAGGGCCCCTTCCCAAGCTCACTTGGGTGCTGTGGCTCCTGAGAGCAGCATGAATGGTGGTAGGAGGCTCTTTCCAAGCACTTTCCAAGCAGTTAAAAGCCTGACAGTGGAGGGCTGGGAGGGCGAGCCCCACAAGTGGCTCACTACGCACAGCCAAGGGAAACATCGCCTAGTGGATAGGGAGGGACGTGGGCACGACAGGTGATGGACAAGCGGGAAACATGAGACGCGAGGTGAAGCTCCCAAGGCTCAATGGGGAGGCAGCCTTGGCTGGCAGCAGGAGCTGGCTCCCGGAAGGAGTGGCTAAGCGCACACTTCGTTGAAGAAATCAGAACAAAGGTTACCAGGCACACCCAGGTCAATGAGGAAGGGGAGGACAATGGATTGCTGCAGGAAATGGGCACACTGTCACCACCCCCATTGGCAAAGCTGACCAGGAGATGGGCACACTGTCACCACGCCCATTGGCAAAGCTGACCAGGAGATGGGCACACTGCCACCATGCCCACTGGCAAGGCTGACAAGGAGATGGGCACACTGGCACCATGCCCACTGGCAAGGCTGACCAGCAGATGGGCACATTGCCACCATGCCCATTGGCAAGGCTGACCAGGAGATGGGCACACTGCCACCATGCCCACTGGCAAGGCTGACCAGGAGATGGGCACACTGGCACCATGCCCACTGGCAAGGCTGACCAGCAGATGGGCACATTGCCACCATGCCCACTGGCAAGGCTGACCAGGAGATGGGCACACTGGCACCGTGCCCATCTGCTAGGATGTTCTGGCCCAGTGCCTGCCATTCCCCACTCATGCCGGCGAGGAGCCCTATAGCTGCAGACTGATCCTACAGGGCAGCTTCAGGCCTCAGCTGCACATAAACAGAGCATGTTCCAACTGCCTCAGATGCAGAGGGATGGGGCTCTGCAGGGGGGAGGGTCTTGTGGAGTGACGCCTGTCACTCAGAGCTGCCCGAGCAGAGGTGCTGAACACTGGGCAGATGACAGTGCTGGGTATCCACAGCACCTGCCTCCTGGTCACCGGGCCCTGAGCGGTCAGTACACACCTGTGGGCGTCCGCGCCGTGAACTCGGGGTCAAAGTGGAAGGTGTCTTCAGGCCTGCCCACTGCAGGTTTGAATGGCGGTTTGATCTCCTTCCGGTACAGCTTCTGTAAGGCAAGGTAGAAAGGACACGAAGACCACGGGCATGGAGACAGGACAGAGGCCAGGTGATCCCGAGACACACTGGACACTGGGAGAATGTCACCAGACACTGCAAGAGTACCCACGGGTGCTCAGAAACACGCAGCACTCCCGTGTGCCAGGTAGTGTTGGGTCTCACGCAATTATCTGTGGCAGACAAGCATGTGGCAGGTGCACTTAGAGGCAGAGGAGCTTGGGGACAGGCCGGATGCTGGGGTCCGTGCAGTGGGTGTGGATGACAGAAAAGTGAAAAGACTCGCTCCCCTGCTGGCAAGGCCGGGAGGAGCTTCCTGCTGCAAGGCCAGGCCTGGTGGATGTCTCTCCAGCTACCTCAAGGCAGTTTCACCCCCCTCTGCATGGACACCTGACCGCCCCGCTGAGAATTTTGTAATCTATTGAAGCATTATTGTTTGCCCCTGTGAGTTGGTTTTTACAACCAGTGTGAGCTTGGGAGTTGATGCTGTTGATAACATCTTGGTAAACGGGCCTTTAACAGTTCATCCTGTCTCAGCCGCTCCCACTGACTGGAAGAGCCCAAGAATGTTTGCACGAACATTACAAGATATGCCTTTAGACTAATCTAGAGTTGTTAGGCCCATGGTTGTGGTGGAAAGCTGTTCAAAGATTTTTGTCTATGATCTTTTAGGTTTTCCTTCTGTGATGCATTTTCTCCTTTAGCTGTTAAGCTAAAGTTGTAAAATGAGGAAGGTAGTAGGAGTGTATTACTGATTGATATTGTCTATGGAGAACTTCTTGACCGCAGGGTCAGAATGCGTAACATCCTGCTTTAAGGTGAAACAAGTGGCAGAATTATCCTCGGAAACACCCACTTGACTGTGATGTAAAAAGTCTGTTGGGAGAGTTTCTGAGGGTTTCTGTATAAATAAAGGGGACAGCTTTCCTGCGTGGTCCATTATGATTCTGAAATTGTAGTGGTCCATCTTTTCTCTTTACAATGACTCCACACATCCTTCTCGAGCTCGGCTGGAGCTGGCCTCTGGCAGCTGGGTGCTGCTCATTTTAGGGGGACAGTTCCCAGACTTCTTTCTGATAGAATTGTTGTCTCCAAGTAAAATCCTACAGAACAGCCACTGTGTCCCCAACAGACTGAATGAAGGGGACACTTGGCCCTCCCTCTTTCCTGGTTTTGTAGGAGCCATGGCTCTGGGTATGCTCTAAGGACTTGGCTTTGAACCAGCAGCCTGCCTGAGGCTGTCACACCTAGGGGTCGGGCTCCTCCAATCTGGCTGTCAGCACACCCATGCCCCAGGAGCCAGCCAAGTCCACAGCCCATCCCACTCCTGCCTCGGACGCCACAGTGCATCTGCTGGTGAGACTACGCTGCACCAGGCCCACTCAGCGGCTGAGGCTGGGAGGTGTGGCCCCAAGGGCTGGGAGGGGTGAAGCAGCAGGTAGGGAGGGAAGGCACAGGCTGCCAGAGGCTAGCAGGACAGCAGGGGGCCGAGAGGAAGCTCTCACTGCAGGTGTTTGGCAGTCTCCTAGTCTTGCCTGCATGGTTCGTGAGGTGTGAGCTATTTCCAGAGCTCGCTAAGGCCTGACCTGAGGCAGGCGAGCACGAGACAGCGAATGCAGCACCCAGGTGCTGACCACATCTGGGGCCATGGGCCATCGTGTCCTCTGTCCCTGACGTGCTCACAGCTTCACGCTGGTCTTGGGCCGCTTGGGGCCACTCGGGGCTGGTTCCTCGGTGTGATATCCCTGCACATGCCACCTCTTTCTCTGGTTTGGGTCTTCCTTTCATTCTGTAGCTGAAAGCCCCTGCTCACAGGGTTAAACTGAAGATGAAGCGGAAGTAGCATTTCCCAGGAATTGAGCCTGGTGAGACACCAATCAGCAATTCTGACGATCCCATCCAAGCTGGGACAATTCCAGGCTGGGCTGCAGGAGGCAGGCGGGGCCCAGGAGCCATGTCTTCAGGCATCACCTGATCGCTTGACCAGCTGTGGCACAGCAGGCTGATGCTAGCCTTGCAGCCGCCTTCCACGGGAACACACAAGGTGCACAAGCCATCCTCTCCCACAAAGGCCTTCAGGTAAGTGGGTAATGCAGGGCTGGCCACAGACCCCAGCAGCTGCCTCCTGCAGCTTGGGCTCCAGGAATTTAAGGATTAACACATTCAGTGAGGCAAAAGGCACACTGACAGGAACATGATAGCATGTGGACTTGGACGGAAGCCAGGTAGGCAGGGGCACTGATGCTCCCGCAGAGGTGAACACGTCAGCCGCTGGGCAGCTGTGCCTGCGTGCTTTGTCCCCCGTAAGGACTCCACACAGAATCTGTGCTCACAAAACTGGTGCACCAGCATGGTACCATGTGAGCCCTGTCCACTCCTGCCAGGGCAAACCTGTCTGGTGCATCTAATCCAAGAACTGACTGTGGCAGTGGGAGGCCCTGGCCGGCACCCCACGACTCCTACCTCTGGCATCTGCATGCACGCTCCTGCACCAAGGCCATGCAGGTCTGGGAACTGAGGCTGGGTCCCTCCACTCTGCTCTTGATGCCCACAGCTGGGGCACCCCATATCCTGCTGGCTGAGGGTCACCCTGGGCACCCTCTCACTCTCTGGCCTTCTATCTTCCATGTGAACAGTGAGGTGCTGGGCACGATTTTGAAATGTGAAAGACCCAGTTACTCAGTGATGAGCTGAGAGGAATCGCAGTCACTCCAGTCACGCTGAGGCTCACTGAGGGTCCAGGTCATGTGTCAGCCACCACAGCCACAGCTTAAACGCAAGGACTTGGGGTGCAGTGGCTTCTGCTCTGGCACCACTGTGGGTGAGGCCAAGGGGACTCCAGGGCTGGAGCAGGTAACGAGGGCGCGGTCATGGGTCTGTGCCTCTCGGGGGCCAGCTCTACGCTGACCTCCGACCTCCCCAGCCTGCGCTGAGCAGCCGCGGGGCCAGTCCTTCCATGTCGCCGTGGGAGGCTGTCCACGGCACGTGACTTACGTTCCAGTCTATGGTCACAAAGAATGGGTGTCGCTTCATCTCCTCCACACCGTCCACGCCAGCGCCTGTCGTGAGCAGAGAGCGCGTTAGAACTGAGCCTGCCCGGGGGCTCTCCCTGAAGGTCCTAGGGCTGGGCTCAGGATGGACATGGGGGCAGATCCGCGTACACCCTTCCTGAGGGCAGGAGGCCAAGGCACCACCTGCCCCAGCCTGTGGACGAGTCAGCCCAGGGGGTTCGAGCTCGGAGCACCTGGAGTAGGGAGTGGGAAGATGAGCTGCCAGGCCATCTGGGGTCTCCAGATGGGCCAGGGAGGTGTGGGAGGCCAGGGCCCGAAGGGCAGTCAGGTTGGCCGGCCTTACAGCCTGCTCTCAGGCCGGCCTGGGACAGTGAGTGCTCTGTCATGGGCCCACCTGTGCCAACCTCCTGCCAGCTCCTCCTCCCAGCCTTGTCCTCTGCTCACACCACGGTCTACGGCCCAGAGACGGAGGGGCTGCTGGGTGCAGGGACGGGGGGATGGTGCGGCCAGCTGACAGGAACCCTCCCTGTTTGTCAAGGTTGCCAGTGGTGCGAGGGGAGGGGCAGCATGGAACTCACTGTGCTTTTGCTTCAGTTTTTCCTTAAAGTTAAAAACGATTTCAAAAATAAAGGCTGCTAACCAGCACAGCAAACCGTGGGTCCCCCGGGTTTGTCTCTTCCAGCATGGGAGCAGGAGAGTGAGTCAGACTGCTGTCCCTGCCCTGGAACCTGGGCCTGGGTCACTGGGGGAGAGGGGTCTTGGGAGCCTCGGGCCTGCACCTCTGGTCGGGGGAGGCATGGGCTCACATGTGTTCACAGTGAGGCTCTCCCACTGGGAGCGAGGCTTTTTCTGAAGGAAGTGGAAAGGACACACAAGGTCACCCCAGATTTGGCATCAACCACAGGACTGTCCAGCCCTAAGGATGCCCCACTCTGGACACATGGGGACACTGCCGTGGGGTTCCATGGTTCATGTCCTGTCCCTGCCAGCCCATGTGTCCTTTGCACAGCAATGGTGTGGACAGGGCCCAGGAGCGGTCTCTGGGGGGGTGACAGCCTCTGGCTGCCTCCCTGCTCTGTCTTGGCAGCCTTACTGAATGGTGGGATGGCATCTCAGAGACACTACTGAGCATGCTGAGCTCTCACACTGTGGCTGCTAGGCGATGTCTACCATGAGGGCCCGGGAGGCGACGGCCGCCTGGTGCTGCGTGGGACACACCCAGGACAGGTGTCACAGGTGCGTCTCTTCCCAGACTCTGGCTCCCTCTCCGGTGGTCAGGAGGAACAACAGAGCACAGGGCACCTTACTCAAGGCCACACCAGCCAGGCCAGGGACCTGAGAGTGGGCTGGTCTGCCTTTGGGTTCGTGCCATTGGGTCTCCACCTGACCCTCGCATGTGGACAAAAGCCCTGGAGCAGGCGTGGTACCTTCCCCTGTCCACATGGCGTGGCTCCTTGGCTTTCACAACCGTGCCGGCAGCTGGCCTTGGGCCTGGACTCCATCCTCGCCAGCACAGGGCCCGTCCAGGAAAACTCGCGCTCCTGCCGCCGCTGCTCCTGATGATGGCAGCTACTGCAGGGCCTTGGTCTATTTTGCACACTTCACACCATGTGACCAGCAAATGTGTGGCCTGAGTTACTCCCACACTTCCAGCTGCTGTACCAACCAAATAAACAAACTCAACTCCAAGACTGTAGGAAGCTGGCAGGTGTAGGACACACAGCACCACTGCCCACGGTGCCCATCTGCCTAGGACTCCCCGGGCCCTCCTCGTGCGGGCATTCCTGACCTCCACTCTATCCTACAGACCCCAGAGCCACACAGTTCTTGTCACAATGATGACTGTGAAGGGTTCTGCCTGCCCGCCAGGCAGCTGTGCCCCATTTAGCTTTTGTGGGGCCGCTAGGCCAAGACTGGCAATGGTGGTCTCTCTTTCTGAACCCGCTAAGTGAAAAACTGGGACGAAGCCTCTGTGGGCATCTGGAGAGTGAACTGGTGGTGGGAGATTTGTCTCTGTAATGCTTTCAGACAAATAAATCAAAATTAAAAACAAGAAAGCCCAATTCTCCGTGTGTCCGAGGTGATTGGAGAAGCTTGCCCCCAGCCCCACCCACTGTAGCAGGTACTGCTCCCCAGCCCACCACCTGCAGAACTGCCTCACTTTCACAGCTGCCCCGTCCGTGCCCACTACTCAGATGGCCCAGCACGTGGCTGCTCAGCTAGTGGGCATGCGCCTTTGGGCACTTGCGTGAGCAGCTCCCGGAGTATGCACCAGACCCCTGGGTGTGAGTGTGCCCCTGGGGTGTGAGCCAGACCTCTGGGTGTGGGTGGATCCCTGGGGTGTGAGCCAGACCCCTGGGTGTGAGTGTGCCCCTGGGGTGTGAGCCAGACCTCTGGGTGTGGGTGGATCCCTGGGGTGTGAGCCAGACCTCTGGGTGTGGGTGGATCCCTGGGGTGTGAGCCAGACCTCTGGGTGTGGGTGGATCCCTGGGGTGTGAGCCAGACCTCTGGGTGTGGGTGGATCCCTGGGGTGTGAGCCAGACCGCTGTGCTGTAACTACAACACACCTTCCATTGTGACTTAGGCAAAGGCGGACAGACGTGCAGCTGTTCCTGCGTCCTACAGTGGGCATCCTGGCAGGCTTCCACACCAGCATGAGGTGGGAATAGGCCAAGGCTTGTCTTGGGCAGGAGTGGGCAGAAGAGCTGAGGGAACCGTGCCAAGACAGGCCCTGAGGGCAACAATGCCCAGCGTGAGGCAGGAAGGCCTCAGGAGACCCCGAGCCTTCACCCCCACTCTATACCCCTAAGTATCGCGCACAGTTGTCAAGACTCAGCTTCCATAATTATCTTCGTTATGTTTGTAAACCCTGGTACTTTTTGCCTGTTTTTTTTTTTTCCTATAGAATGAAAATTTTATATGGAATTCAAGGAAAACATTAAATTAAGATTTTTATGCAATCAGTTAAGTGCACCCACAGCGGGATTTTGGTGAGTTCTCTGCAGGGCAAGAGCCCGGATGAAGCAGCATCAAGCCATGCACTACAGCTGATTCACAAGCAGAGGGGCGGGTGCTGCGGTGCCGACTAAGCCCTCCTGCGGTGCTGGGCCCAGCTGCTCTGCTCCTGCTGACGTACCCGAGGAAGCAGAAGATGCTCAAGACCACCTGAGGGGGAGGTTGGCATGGAGCTCCTGGCTCTGCCGCGGTCTGGGCAGCCGTCTGGGGAATGACCCAGGGGTACAGACTGCTGGTACCTGTACTGCTCTAGAATGCAGCCAAGCTCCCCAGGGAATGCAACCAGGGCTGCTTGGCACTTGCCAGAGAGCAGCGGGCCCTGCTGACATTTCTTGGGGGGAATCACAGACTCGGCAGCTCCCCTGAACAAGTGTGCTGCAAGTTGTGTGTGTGTGTGTGTGTGTGTGTGTGTGTGTGTAGCTTGGATCACCCACGGGAGGCAGGGAATTCTGCACCGGCTCCTTAGGCTTCCAGAGCCCCCTGGTGACCATGGAGCTCCCAATGCAGCACCACCTTTCTAGACACAGCTGTCCTCTCCCTTCCAGTGCCACCATGTGGGGGCATGTGCCCCAGGGAATGCTGTGACCCCGACTGTGGGATGTGGGAGGAAGGAGGGAGCTCTGAAAATAGTTTGAGTTTGTGCGAGTTAACCCACATTTTGAATGCGCCAGTATTCATGTTGAAAACAATCGCCTTCACTCCCTTCCAAGGTGATACTGGCGTCACCCCTGCAACTCGGAGGGGTGTGGGCCAGCCAGGCAGCAGCCAAGCAGGGGGCAGTCTAAGTCCATGCCCACTTCCCAGAAGTATTCTCCAGTTTAAGGTTTGCCTGCCTTTCTTAGTCCCTAGTCACAAGGACAGCAAAGATGTGGGGTAAAGGTCCCTGAAGGCACTTCACTCTCACTGACCTGTGACCGGGTGCTAAGACGCACGACCACACGATGTAAGCTCTCCCCTAAAGTGTCAGAAGCGGGGCTGGGGAGGAATCTGCATTCAGGCAACAACCAAGGAAATCTGCAGGTAAACAGACGTTGGAACTGTTCCAACGTGGCTGCAGAGCATCAGTAGAACAGAGGCCGTGGTTCTGGGGAAACTCAGAGTCTTTTAGGAACAGCTAGCGGTACTGTGGCTGTGACCCTGTGTTTGCAAAATCACGAAGAAAGCCTGTGTGGGACAGCAGGGACACCCAATGAGGAACAACAAGGAGCACCCCAAGCAATGCTTGTGTTTGAGTGACTGCAATAAAGATTGGGCTGGTCAAGACCCAGAGCAGAGCAGTGTTCCCTCCAAGTCCTCCTCCATCAGAGGCTCCAGGAAGGGCAGTCCCTCCGAGGACCCCTTGCCCCCTACAGGTTCCAGGAAGGGCAGTCCCTCCGAGGACCCCCTGCCCCCATAGGCTCCAGGAAGGGCAGTCCCTCCAAGGACCCCTTGCCCCCGACAGGTTCCAGGAAGGGCAGTCCCTCCGAGGACCCCTTGCCCCCACAGGCTCCAGGAAGGGCAGTCCCTCCAAGGACCCCTTGCCCCCACAGGCTCCAGGAAGGGCAGTCCCTCCAAGGACCTCCTGCCCCCACAGGCTCCAGGGTAGGGCAGTCCCTCCAAGGACCCCCTGCCCCCGACAGGTTCCAGGAAGGGCAGCCCCTCCAAAGACCCCCTGCCGCCGACAGGTTCCAGGAAGGGCAGCCCCTCTAAGGACCCCCTGCCGCCGACAGGTTCCAGGAAGGGCAGCCCCTCTAAGGACCCCCTCTGCCAGAGGCTCCAGGGTAGGGCAGTCCCTCCAAGGACCCCTTACCCCCACAGGCTCCAGGGTAGGGCAGTCCCTCCAAGGACCCCCTGCCCCCACAGGCTCCAGGGTAGGGCAGTCCCTCCAAGGACCCCGCCCCCCCCAAACAGGATCTGGGGAGGCAGCTGTTCCAAGCCCCCGCCCCTGACAGGCTCAGGGTAAGGGATGAGGTACCCTCTCCAAAGCCCCCTACGGGATCTAGGGTGAAGCAGCTCTTCCAAGGACCTCCCTCCCCACCAACAGGATCTGGGGAGGCAGCCGTTCCAAGTCCCCCCACAGCTCTAGGGAAGGAGAACTCCTCTAAGTCCCCCCAGCAAGCTCTGAGGAGGCCCCTCCATGTCCCCACAGACTCCAGCAAGCTCTGAGCAGGCCCCTCCATGTCCCCACAGACTCCAGCAAGCTCTGAGCAGGCCCCTCCATGTCCCCACAGACTCCAGCAAGCTCTGAGGGGCCCCTCCATGTCCCCACAGACTCCAGCAAGCTCTGAGGAGGCCCCTCCATGTCCCCACAGACTCCAGGGGCTCTTACCCAGCCTGTTGCAAGGGTTCCGTTTGAAGAGCGCCCGCAGTAGGCTCTGGGCCTCCATGCTGAGGAACTGTGGCATGCCCAGCTTGGCCCTGGAGAGCAGACACGCAGGGAGAAGGTGAGCGGGGCGCAGCAGAGAGGCCGTTCCTCACTGCCGAGTGGCCCTAACGGTGGCCCTAACGGAGCCCAACACCACCCAGAGAGCCTCAGGGGCTCTGGCCCTCGGACCTCGTGCCTTTCTCACGGGCTCAAAGCCGAGGTCTTTGCCACGGGAGACACTAAAACAGAGACTGTAATGTTGTTATTTAACATAAGATACAAAAGCGCCTGGAACATATATATCAACCCATGAACAGGGACAGCAGTTGTAACTGGGATTAATCATTTTCCCCCAAACTTAAACTGAGCAGAAAGGCTTTGGGGAACAGGCTGGCATCATTACGGTTCAGAGTCTTCCAGGCTTGTAAGGCGACAGGCAGCTCCTACCCGCCTCTAAACCCTGGAAGAAAACGGGGACCAGGGGGCGGGTGTTTCACGATCCCTAAGACATCACTGAGCACCCCAGATACAGGGCTGGGTGCTGCCTGTCTCCTCAGAATCACCTGGCTTGTAGAATGGTTTACTCTAGGTTTGGAAAAGTAAACTGACGGTGGCCGCTGGTGCAGGAGCGGGGCTGGGCTTATTCCAGACCCAACACATCATTCCGGCCTCAGTCCGGAACCGGAAAGGGCCGCGGGAGCCAGACACGCCAGCAGACGAGCAGTGCTCCGGCTGGCCAATGATGAGCCTAGGCCAACATTCCTCATACCGTATTAGGGCTCCAGCAGAGCCTGCATCAGCACCCACGTCAAAAGGGGTTTAAAACCCCCACCTGCACCATTCTGCCTGCCTTCTCGCTGCAGCTCACCCTCCTTCCTTGGGCATGAAGAGGGAGCCTGACAGCGAGTCTCAATAAAAGTCTCTGTACACCTTTTTTTTACAACCGACTGATGTTTTCTTGGGTAGGTGGCAAAACTAATATAAACATCTTGTTTTCTGCTAAGACACAAATAGGTGAGAGATGAGCAGGGCTGGCTCGGTGACACAGTGGGTCAAAGCTGCTGCCCGCGACGCCGACACCCCACATGGGTGCCAGTTCAAATTCCCTTCTGACCCAGCTCCCTGCTAATGCACCTGGGAAAAGCAGCAGAAAATAGCCCGAGTGTCTGGGCTCCTGGACCCATGTGGAAGACCCGGATGAAGCTCTTGGCTCCTGGATGTGGCTGGCCCAACGTGGCTGTTGGCAACCATCTGAGAAGTGAACTAGCAGATGCAAGCACTCTTTCTCTTGGGCTCAGCGCAATGGGTGAAGTGGCTAATCCTTCCCTTGCAAGTGCCAGGATGCCATTTAGATGCTGGTTTGTTTCTAGGTGTGTTCCACGTCCCATCCAGCTCCCTGCTTGAACAACAGCCTGGGAAAGCAGTGGAAGACGGCCCAAAGCCTTGGGAGCCTGCACCCACATGGGAGACCCGGAGGAGGATCCTTGATCCTGGCTTTGGATCAGACTGTTGTGGCTGTTTGGGGAGTGAACCAGCAAGTGAAAGACATTTCTCTATCTCCTTTCTCTGTAAATCTGCCCTTCAAATTAAAATAAAGTCTTTTAAATTTTTAAAACTTTTTTAAAAAAGAAAGCGATGTTTTGGACAAACCATTGCATCACAGTTCCATCCACAAGCAGGTGTGTGCATGCATACACACATACATGACTGCTCTTTTTATCTCTCTGACTCTGTAACTCTTTGAAATAAAGGAATATTTAAAAAGCATTAAGTAGAGCTAAGTACTCACTGCAGGCCTTGGCTGCAGGTGTTGGCTGCCATGTACAGTCCCCTGATAGAGGGCAACATTTAAGGGGCAGCGCTAGGTTTGCACCAGGGCCTTGCTCTGGGATCCCTGTCTCATGCTTCCAGCTGGGCCTCTGGAGTGCATAAGGTCATGTGGATCCACTTGCAAGCAGAGCTTTGGGGGGTGGTCAGGACAGCCACAGTGCTCCCCCACCTCCCCCCACCCCATGCCACCGCCCGCTTCACGCTCACTTCAGGATCAACGCCATGGTCTCCTTGCGGTCCTTCCCCTGGAATGGCAGCGACCCCGTGAGCATCTCGAACTGCAGAGCAACAGAGAACCCGCTGAGTCCAGATACGCAGGTGGAGCCTGGGAGTGTCCCAGCACCCAAAGCACCTGCCCAGTGAATCCAGGCCAACACTGTGCAGGTGTAGGCCCACACCGGGTGGGATGGGGGATGGTGTCAGAGAGTGGCCAGCTACCCTTCAGCGGGCAACATGGCTAAGTGATGACCCCAGTGAACAACGAACTGACCTGCGGGGGGGAAGAGTGGGCAAAGGAAACATTAGGACCATGGGGCCTGGACTGGGTACTGCAAGCTGCCACGGCCAGGCGGCCTGGGCCCCTCTGTCCCCAGCGGGTACTGAGCCAGGCTGGGAGGATGGGCTGGGGTGGGGCTCCCCACAGGTGGAGCTGATGGAGACAGCTCAGCCATGAGCCGTGGGCATCTGCTGCAAGCACACAGAGTTAAGGGGGCACAGCAGGTAGCTGGCTCTGAGCCCCATTTCACCCAGGCACCGGCTCACTCATCAGCCACTCCAGGGCATTGGCCCAGAACTTGACAGCTGGCATCTGCAGTCTCCTGTGAGAGCCTGGGGCAGCCACAAATCGTTCTTGTGCAAATCAGACCCTGAATCCAAATGCAAGGTGCTAAAAGCCCTGGCTTCACTCCAGGTCCTTTACGTCAGTGTAAATGAGAAAGCGGCTTCATGCAGGTGTCTACAGATCTTATTAAATTCACCTGCTCCACGGATGCTTTCTACTGTGCATCCGTGCTGATTTAAAATTCATCCTCCAACATTTGCCCTTTGCATTCTGGGGAAACACTCAAAAGCAGAACTCTCAAAATAATCACCTGTAATCTTTTCCAAAGATATCTGCCATGCCATTAAAATGGATCTCTTTCTAGAACTTTCTTCAAGCTATTTTTTTCCCTATTTTCAAAACAGGTTAGGTTTTCTAGACTGACTTCAGAAACAGAACTTTCATTGCAAATATCACTTTACAGTGACTTTATAGTGACTTAACAGGTCAAAACGTAATACTTTATTTGCCCTGGGGTACAGGGGCTTTGTCCATTTTCTGTTCTTGTCAGTAAGACTGAACAGATGTGTAAGCTTCCTGAAGATTTAAAGTGATGCCAGTTGTGGAATGAAGGCTTACGGCAGTGAGCGTGGTAAAGGCCTTGTTAGCCACACTAATCTGCTCTTGGAAAGGAGACGGGGAGAGGCCTGAACTTCCCACCAGCTGGCTGCTATGTACTCAGTACAGACAGCCAGGGCAGGCGGGCTGTAGGCAGCGAATCACACAGAGGAGCCCAGAGCAGGCAGGGCGGGGGACGGGGGCTGGCCGTGGGGATGCGGGTGTAAAAATAGAGCCGCATAATTACACTGGAAGGCTGGAGGAGTCGTTCAGCTGATGAAACAGCTGGGATGTTTAGAAGTTGATCACACAAATTAGCATCTCTCTGGAAATAGAGCCGCCCCTGCCCGAGGGGGCCCTCTCCCCTGGGGGCACCCCTCTCTCCCAGTTTTTATCTTCTTGAGCCAACTATTATTAGTGCTTGTGAGATCCCAATTCCAGAGAGAAGCCTGGGGCTGTGGAAGAGGAGCAAGTCCTGCAGGAGGAGGATGCCGGATGTTCTCTGGAGTCTTTAACAGACCCTGCTGCCCCGGTTTCTTCCTTGCAAGTGCAGAATGTTCTAGATCTGGCCTCTCAGGTGCCATGCAGATTTTCCTCAAGCTCTGGTGCAGCAGCCCCAGGGCCTGACCTAACCTCTGTGAAGGCAGTGGAGACAGCACGCACCTGCTGCCCCACAGCTGTTCTGAGGGGAGCAGTTTACCCACGCTGGTGTCAGGAGCCGAACATGCGTGTCTGGGCATCACCTTGTGGTCTCAATCGCCTCGAACAAAGCCGGCAGACAGCACCTCACAAACACTAAACCAGGGTGGTGTGGAGCACCATGATGCACACTGTCCCCTCAGGGTGGCTCGGGGAGGCTCAGGGTGGCTCCGGGAGGCATGGAGCTACACACACTGTCCCCTCAGGGTGGCTCCGGGAGGCATGGAGCTACACACACTGTTCCCTCAGGGTGGCTGGGGAGGCTCAGGGTGGCTCCGGGAGGCGTGGAGCTGTGCACACTGCCCTCCTTGGGGTGATGAGCATTCAAATTCTGCCCAAGGAACCGCTGGAAGCAGGACAGCTGTCTGAGCCAGGACACGGACCTCTGCCACCACCAGGACTGGGTGAGAACATGACCATCACGTGTGGGATAGAGTTCTGGGTTCAGATCCAAGTGATGGTGCCATGCATACTGGTTTATGGCCGTGAGTGTCACTCAGGTGGGACACACTGCATCCAGGTCCCTGACTGCCCCTCTAAGGGGATGAGTAGTGGGGAAGGAGCGTGCTATGCCAGGGGACACAGGCAGGCTGTTCCCAGTGTTCTCAGGGCTGGTCGCAGCCCAAGGGGCAGTTAGAGCAGCAGCAGGAGTCCACGTCCACTGCTCTCAGAGCACTGGTAGTGCACACAGGGGTAGGGGCCCTGGGATGGGTGAAGCCTGTGGGGTTGTGGGGCTGGGGGGCTGCAGGCTGGCCTCCTAGTCAGCCTAGGACGTGAGGGCTGTGGGGAGCCGGGTGCTAAAGCCGCTCCTGGGATTGGGAGGGGCCGTTGCAAGATGGCGGCTGGCCCAGGGCCAGGAGGCGGAGTTGGTCTCACCTGAAGGTAAACAGGAAGTCACAGGGATAGGCTAATGCCCTCGCTGTGATTATGTCATTGCTACTGGCCTATCACATAGCACCAAGTGGACCCACGGGGATAAGTGATTGGTGGAGAACGATATAAAAGTAGCCGGTAAAAGCTGGGCGAGGAAGACGATGAGACGATGAGAAAGACGGAGAGACTAAGACGGAGAAAGACGGGACGAGGAGAAGAAGGACGGGAAGAAGGGTGGCGGAGAGAGGGCTGGAGAAGCGGGAGGAAGGCTAAGGCTAATGGGGAAAGGGGCAGCGGAGAGAAGGGTTTAAACGCCGCCACTTTTGGCAGTGAAGGGTCCGGTTGCAGTTCCAGCTTTTCCCAGACCCTCAGAGTATGCCTGTCATTTTAGTGTCGCTGCTGGGCGGCAGCAGAGGGCCATTTCAGGGGTCTGGGTATCAGGCAGGGGGCAGTGGGAGCACAGGGCTATTTTCATCATCTCTGAGGAACTGAGGAGATGAAGCACCGTGTAGGGATGGGGCCCAGAGAAGGCCCTAGAGCCCTACATCAGCCTGGCCCTAGAGCCCTACATCAGCCTGGCCCTGGAGCCCTACATCACCCTGGTCCTGCAGCCCAGCCCCTCTACTGTACAGGGGAGGCAAGGCCAGTGACTCAGACCCAACAGGGAGCTGCTGCTGCCTTGTGGTCACTGAGAAGCCCAGGGTCTCCTATTAACTGTGTAACTGAACGGTTGGCTATGGAATCGCCCCTTAGCCAACTGCTCGCCTTCAGCACCGAGCTTTCCTCATCATGGCGGACAGGGGCTGTGCTGCCCCAGGGAACATGAGTGTCTCCCTGCTTTTGCTCTAGTCTCGAAGGCCCGTAGCCCAGGAGAGGGCCATGGACCTGCTCTGCTCAGAATGCAATGGAGTATAAACTCAATTTTCTCAACACAGATGTGACCACATACACTAATGCTAATTTCAATAAGCAGTTGGACTTGAAACAACAACAACATCTTTATATTGGAAACCATTGTGCCCTTTAAAATACCCAGTGACTGCCACATTAGTACGAGCAGGAGCACAAGGAGGGTTTCACTGTTAAGATGCTTGCATTCACGCATGAACTCCCAATCCATCCTCTGATGGGGAGTCTGGGGTGGGTAGAGGAGGAGTCTGCCCACTACTACCTGCCCAGAAACTCACAGCCCCTCTTGCTTGTCCCACAAGCACACAGCACAACCACGAGCACACGGCACAACCACGAGCACACACCATAAAGCCATTACCATGAGCACGCCGAAGGACCACCAGTCTGCGCTTTGTGTGTGTCCCCCCCGGTTCACCACCTCGGGCGCCATGTACTCGATGGTCCCACAGAACGAGTAGGCCCTCTTGTCGTGGTCTATGGCCTCCTTGCTCAAGCCGAAGTCTGCGTGAAGGACAGCACACAGCGCCCTCAGTCCCTGGGCCCTGCACATGCCACTCTGCCCGGCCCTCTCCCTTTGGGACCTGCTCAGGGGCAAGCACCTGAGGCAGAAAATTCTCTAAGATCTACAAATGCATATGTGCCTGGGGCCAATGCCAGGAAAGCACGCTGCACAGTAGCTGGCATGCCTCGCCAGGGTCCTTCCATGGCCGCCATCTGGAGCGTGGGCCGCCCTTGCTCCTGGCAAGGTGGCAGCGAGGGTGAAGGGAGACCCTTCATCAGACCTCACTCACTCCAGGCACACTGAGGGCGGGGGATTGTCTGGGAATTGTGCCTGGCAAGAATTAAAAATTATTACAGATGATCAACTCTGGGACACTAATCAGTAACAGACTGTGACTATTAAATCAGAACCAGACACAGCTCCACAATTTCACGGACAACAAGCCTGATGCGAGGGCTCTACTGCACCACTGTGGTGCAGGGTCACACGCAGAGAAGACCGTCCGGCACTGGTAGACTTGACCTTCAGCTCAGGCCGCCCGCACCAGGCATGCATGCTCCTGGGGGCCAGGAAGGCAGCATGGACAAGTGAGGAGCCAGGGCTGGAGTCAGGGTGGGCAAGTGAGGCCAGGTCAGCTCATGGGGCTCAATAGTGGTGCTCAGAGGTGGCCACATGTGTACCCCAGTGTCTGTGACCTGTTGACCTTATGAGGCAAAGGACACTGTGTGGGCGGGATTCAATGCCACCCCAAGCCCCTGGGTGGCCGCAATGCCACCATCAGGGCCTTCGGCCAAAGGAAGGGGACAGAGGTCAGTGAGCGAGAGACAGGAGGAAGCTGTGCTGTTGGCCATAAGGTTAGAGCAGTGGGCTGAAGCCCAGGGAGGCAGGCGGCTCCTTAGGGATCCGCAAGGGAGACTTCAGCTGGGCTGGGACACAGCCCCCGCTCATCCCCGAGGCCGGCTTGGAGGCTCCATCGGATATGAACCCGTGCTGCTGGAACCTGGAGTCCAGGAGCCTCCTCTCAGCAGCCACAGGAAGCTGCTGCGGTGCTGCGGCACTCGGCAGCAGGCGCTGTGGCTGCAGGGGTCTGAGAGGTAACCAGGGAGAGGCAGAAGGCCACCAGGCGGGGTAGGGGCATGGCGGAGGCAGTGAGGGTGACGGGGATGGCTGACCTCAGGTCATGAACAAGGCTCCCTGCAGGCCAGCAGGGTGTGGCTGTGAAGAAGGTGGCCATAGTCCTCTGGATGCTTTATCGTCTCAGAGGACACAAGGCAGCACAACCAGCCCCTTGCTATGCAAAACTCAGCCGGACCAGAGATGAACATGTGGCCAACACTGGTGTGGCCAGGGCTCTGGCTTGGAGGGGCTTCCTGCTGTTACCAGGGTGGAGAGGTGGTTCTAGAAGGAGAAGGCTGAGTTTCACGAACCTGTGATCTTGATGTGTCCCTCTTCGTCCAGGAGGATGCTGGAAGACAGGCAGGAGGGCAGGCTTTAGGGAGAGCCCCACCCCACTCAGGGGTTCCCATGGGGAGTCTTGGTCCCAGCTGGCACTTGCTGCGGACCACTGGGTCCCTGTTCTGTCCCCACTGGAGCCCTCACTGCACCTTGTGACTGACACGCAGACCTAAAAATGATTCTGGCTTTGTCCTTCTCTGTTGCCCAGCCCTGGGCCGACCATGTGTCTCACTGGAAAAGGGGGTGGGACATCAGTGAGCTCCTCCCTCCTGGTCCCTGGGCTGGAATCTTAAGACTCCCTTGGTTGCTATTTCACCAGACCTGGATGAGAGCAGCCAGACCACAGGAACCAAAGCAAGGCCTCCAGATCAGCTTGGGAGGGGACTCCAATCCCACCATGGCATGATCTGCACCGGTGGTCTCTGACCTGACTGTAGCATGGCGTGCACCTGTGGCCTCTGACCCGGCCGTGGCATGGCGTGTACCTGTGGCCTCCGACCCGGCCGTGGCATGGCGTGTACCTGTGGCCTCCGACCCGGCCGTGGCATGGCGTGTACCTGTGGCCTCCGACCCGGCCGTGGCATGGCGTGTACCTGTGGCCTCCGACCCGGCCGTGGCATGGCGTGTACCTGTGGCCTCCGACCCGGCCGTGGCATGGCGTGTACCTGTGGCCTCCGACCCGGCCGTGGCATGGCGTGTACCTGTGGCCTCCGACCCGGCCGTGGCATGGCGTGTACCTGTGGCCTCGGACCCGGCCGTGGCATGGCGTGTACCTGTGGCCTCCGACCCGGCCGTGGCATGGCGTGTACCTGTGGTCTCTGACTTGGCCGTGGCATGGCGTGCACCAGTGTCTCTGACCCGGCTGTGGCAGGGCGTGCACCTGTGGTCTCCGACCCGGCCGTGGCATGGTGTGTACCTGTGTCTCTGACTTGGCCGTGGCATGGCGTGCACCAGTGTCTCTGACCCGGCTGTGGCATGGCGTGCACCTGTGGTCTCTGACCTGGCCGTGGCATGGCGTGCACCTGTGTCAGGGTGCATGGGTCTACTGGGTCTGGGTGGGTTCTTTCCAATAACAATGGTGGTGGGAGGACTAGACCCAACGGGTGTTTAGAGGACCGTCTCTGGGAAGCGGGTGGTGTCAGATGAAGTCAGAAGACTGCATCCCGGGAGCTGTACAAGGACAGGGAGGGATGGACAATTCCAGCCAGTCTCTGCCACGGGCTGCTGCTCGTTGCACCTCAGGACTCTGCCAGCAAGACCCCTCCACCAGGTGAGGCCCCAGAGCTGGCACCTCCACAGCTATGGCTCTGTAGAGCAGCCTGCCTTGCCTTGGAGTAGGGAAAGCTAAAATGTTCAGGTCCCCAGGGACAAAACCTGTGGGGAGAGACTCAAGAGAATGGGGAGGGCTGGGTGTCATGAAGACACCTCCCCGTTAGAGGTCAGCGTAGCTTCTCAGTTGTGGGCAGCCGCTGCCCAGGATTAAGCGACCTTCAGGATTAACTTGTTTATAACTCTAATTAAGCAACAAAACCTCTTTCTCCAACCTCACAATTAAATACCAATGGCTAGTTCCAGCTGTAAGGATCACTTTGGGCAGTGGTATTTGTGGTCTTAGCAGAAGTACAAGGTGAGCAGCAAGCACGCAGGAGCCTGCTTCACGGGTGGGGTCAGCATAGCCGTCCATACCCGGTCCAGGTTCTGTGATACCTCGGCACTGACCGGGGACAGGCAGGTGTTTGCAGTTACATGGTGGCCAGGGATAGGCACAGAGCAGCAGTGGCCACAGCAGGGCCTGGCTCTCCTGTCCGAGGGCCACCACTGTGTGCACAGCTGGTGACCCTCTGCTGATCGTGCGCTGTGTGTGCCAGGCGGACATGAGGCACCGGTGCTCACAGGACGTGACCCAGGTTCTGGGGCCTCCCAGGCCTTGTTCCTCCGCAGAGCAGTGAGGGGGCAGCCTGCGCAGCACAGCCTGGAGCCCACTGCTTGGTCCTGCTCTGGGTGTTGGATGGGAACGGGGCAGTGTGCAATGAGAGGGACAATCGGCCACCCAGCTTTGGTTCTGGAAGGTCACCCAAGAGCCCGAAGGCCCCACCGCCCAATCCCCTCTTCTGAGTGGCTTCTCCCCTGGTCAGGTGTTAGCTGCACACAGCAGACAGGCTAAGAAGGCCAACATGGGACGTCTGCTCTGGTAGGCGTGTTACAATAGAGCGCCACTGTCAATGGCAAGGGAACTCGGAATCCCAGGGCAAAGACCTGTAAGGAAAGGCCCAGAGCTACGGACGCACCCATTAGAACGACTGTGTCCTGGGATGGATGGCCTGCCTCTGGCTTCTCTTGTGCCTTGGGGTTGTACACCTGTGTTCTGAGCCCTCAGCAGGACCTGGCCGGTGAGCTGGGACTGTTACATGCTCAGCTAAGGCCTCCCCTGTAACCGACATCTTCACATCATTGACAACTGCCTTGCGCTCCCCTAATTTGGGACTCCTCAGCCCTGGTTCTCACAAGTGCTCACTGGAAACCTGGACATGGTCCAGTGGGTCACTTACTTCTCAGGCTTCAGGTCTCTGTAGATGATGCCCAGGCCATGGAGGTGGTCCAAAGCCAGGGCCAGTTCAGCCAGGTAGAACTTGACGTCCTCCTCTGTGAACATTACCTGGGGGGAAGGATGCAGAGGAGCTGGCCGAGAGCTGCACTCTCACGGGCACGCTCACACACACGCAGGCACACTCACACACACACATACACTCACACAGGAACACTCACACACAGGCTCTCATAGGCACACTCACACACAGTTTCTCACAGGCACACTCACATACACACACGGCTCTCACACATACATGCTCACACACGGGCTTTCCAGGCATGCTCACACACACACAGGCATTTCACACACACAGTCTCACACAGGCACACACACACACACAGGCTCTCACAGGCACACTCACACACACACACATGCATCGTCACACGCCTTCTCAGGGAACTCACCTCTTTGGATAGCCTAGTGAAGAGGTCGCCTCCCCGCAGGAAGTCCAGGATCAGGTAGAGCTTTCCTTCTGTCTGAAAGGCTATAAGGAACAGCATGCATGTCACCATGTGTGAGAGGTGTGTCAGAGGCTCGGGGACAGCACATGTGTGTTACCACATGTGAGAGGTCTGGGGGAGGTTCGGGGACAGCACATGTGTGTTACCACATGTGAGAGGTCTGGGGGAGGCTCGGGGACAGCACATGTGTGTTACCACATGTGAGAGGTGTGTCGGAGGCTCGGGGACAGCACATGTGTGTTACCACATGTGAGAGGTCTGGGGGAGGCTCAGGGACAGCACATGTATGACAAGGAGGGGTCAAGCCGTCTCCAGCAGAGCAGCCTTTAACTCCACTTCCCAGGATCCTCTGGGAGTACTTGGCGTTGGTGTCCCGTCCTCTTGAAAGGGCAGGCTGCGAAATCGCTGAGCAACAGGGGGCAGTTGCTCTCTAGGTAACAGGAACTACAGTGGACGGCCACGCAGGGAGGTGTGTGCTTGTGTGTCTGGATCAAGCTAGTGCAAATCCTGCTCACAGCCTGTCACACACACACACCTTGAAGAACAGGGTCATGCTTGTGTTGTTCTTTGTTAACACGAGTTATTCAAGAAGAAAATGCAGGGCTTGACTTCCGAGTCACCGATCCCTGGGACTTTCTAGTTAGAAGACAGTACTGCCTGCCTCTGGTGGGCCAGCAGGGAAACCAGGAGCAGCTGCGGCGGAAGGCAGGTGCACGGCTGTGTGTGGGCATCTGACCTGAGTCTCAACAGGTGGGCAGCGCCCATGCTGATGCAGGTCCAGCTCGGCAGCCACCGTCTTTAAGTTCCGCACCATGCTGTTCATGTACAACGGAGGAGGCATTGCCATCTCCAGCTTTTCTTCTGACGAACTGCAAGTCACGTCAGCTATTCACCCCGACCTAGTCAGGGGGCCTTGGCACTAGGTTGTTGCAGTCTTGGAGGGAGAAAGCACGTCTGGGTCCGAGCGCCCGAGGCTCTGGGGGCAGCAGCTGCCCCTCCCGGCTGCCCAGGACCTGCGTGCAGGGAGGGTGTCCCGCTGGTGGACCTGTCCTGCCCGCCATGCCTTTTACTCACCATAGTGCAGCTTGACAATGAAGGGGTGGTTCACTTCAGCCAGGATGTCTCTCTCCATCTTCGACCGCACTCGGTCCCGAACTGTAAGACACATACACCAAGCTTCCAGTGGGCAGGGGCGGGGAGCCAGGCACCGTGAACGTGGGCTGAAGGGCGAACCGTGGCAGCCCTATGTTCCACCACAGGAATTCTCAGGAGCCCGTGAGGTGCCTAGAACACTCTAAGGCCCTTCTAGCGCCTCCATCCTCATTGAACAGCTGTCCATGTGTTCACAGAAGGCTGCATTTGCTCCCAGCCCCATCCCCCCGCGTCTCTCAGCCTAAAGCCCAGGAACCCCAGAGCAGCTCCACGTCTGAGCCTTGGTCCACCAGTGCACTTCTCCATAAACAGAAACACACTGGCCTCTGCCCTAACAGGAGCCACAGCGACTGCAGTCACCTCGCGGCCACCCCCTCCGCCCCGCAGCACGCCCCACCGCTCTTGTTTCCTAGCCTCAGGTCCACTCACAGGAGCACTGGCTGCTACGCCCTGTCTGCTCTGCTTCTGGAAGGGAATGGGTCAAGTCCAGGCCAGTTCTCCTGTGTGAACACGCTGCCTTCAGGGCCTGTCTGCTCTGCTGGCTTGTCACCCTGGCATGTGCTGGTCAAGGTTCCGCCCCCAGCGGGGGTGTGTGCTGGACCAGCTCTGAGCCCTGCCTCGAGGTGACACGGTGGAGGTGGTGGGAAGAGCTTGTGTCACGCTGTGACTCCATGTCCCTGTGTTCCCTCGCACTTCTCCACGAGCATGTGCATACATGCACACACACACCCCTGGACTGCAACACGCAGGGCAACTTCCTCCTAAGGACAGCAGAAGCTGAGCCTAGGGCACTCCAGGGAAAGTGGCGCTTACGGCCTGGGCCAGCCTTGGCCTGTCCACACTGGAGAGCCAGGACACAGGCTTTGGGGGAGCCCCGGGATGCCTGGAGGGTCTTCTGAGAGCACTGAGGCCACCCTCCCAGGGTGCCCCCAAGCACCATGCTCCGTCCTCAACTGCCCCACAGCTGGCTCCCATACACCCTGGGACAGCACAGGTCTGTGTCAGGGGCACAGGTGGCAAGCTACCTGCTTCCCAATCCTGAAGATGCCCCATGGTGTGACTGTCACGCCTGCGTCTCCCAGACAGATCTGAGCAGGGCCAGAGCCAAGCCGTAGGGCGGGAGCTCGGGCACCCCAGCTCTGCCTGACCAAGCTTCAGGGGCAGCAGCACCAGTTCAGGGGCTGCAGGGCACAGTGCCCAGTCAGAAGATCCTGGAGCCTTGAGGTCGGTTATCAGCTGCCCTGTTGGGCTGTAGCCTCATGAGGAGCCAGGCCCCTCACTCCCCTTGGCCATCCGGAGGCAAGTTTAAAAATTCTGCAGGGGCATAAGTAAAATTTATCAAGGGGCAAGAACTCGACAAAGTGCAGATGATTCAGGAATCAGAGATCTGCTCCACTCACAAGGCACCGACACTAAGCTTAAGGCCTCGCAGAAGTTCATTGAAAGTCCGTGATGTGTCCCCATGGTTTGCTCTCCTTGGAGCCACCTTTTACCTCTGGCGCTTGGTAAATAATGCTTTGCCATCCTCTCAAGCGGTGGTGCAACCCTTTCTTGAAAAATTATCCATAAGAAGGGGCAGGGAGTCACAAGGACCCTAAACCAGGGTAAAAAAGAAGGAATCCCTGGCCAGACAAATCTGGAGAAACTGCTCAAAGAAGATTTTTGTCTCTTGTAACTCTTAAGGTTTCATTCGTGATATTTTCAAAAACGTGAAATTTTACCACAAATAACTTGGCATAAAATTAAACTCTAATGCACTATTAAATTATTTCAGTGTATAAGTTAAATTAATGTGGTGTTCATTGTATACGAAGCATTTTTATATGTTAACGTGATTCTGGTCTTTTGGGGTGGTTATCAAATATCTCACTGCTTTAAATTGGTAAAGGTTTGTATTTGTTTTAAAGGTATTTGAGTGATTTCACGTCAATAACTGAGTCTGATCTGTAACGTGTTATGCTAACTTCAACAACAAAAAATCTTTCTTCAGATATTTTTAATCATCTTAAAAAGGCATCCAAGAGGGCCCGGCGGCGTGGCCTAGCAGCTAAAGTCCTTGCCTTGAAAGCCCTGGGATCCCATATTGGTGCCGGTTCTGATCCGGCAGCTCCACTTCCCATCCAGCTCCCTGCTTGTGGCCTGGGAAAGCAGTCGAGGACGGCCCAATGCTTTGGGACCCTGCACCCGTGTGGGAGACCCGGAGGAGGTTCCTGGTTCCTGGCTTTGGATCGGCGCGCATCGGCCCGTTGCGGCTCACTTGGGGAGTGAAACATCGGACGGAAGATCTTCCTCTCTGTCTCTCCTCCTCTCTGTATATCTGACTGTAATAAAATGAATAAACCTTTAAAAAAAAAAGGCATCCAAGAATTCAAGTTTCAAATTCTAGGGCTTCCCTTGGTATTCTTATGAGGCCTCAAGAATGCCAACGGATTAATCTCCCGTTTTGTGGAGACAGTTAATCAGGTTGATTGAATTATATTAAGATTATTGCCAAATGGGCGTGACACACATCCCAGAGTTTGGGACACTGAGATATGTGCATGTTACTGTTGATACCTGCTCTGGATTTATTGTAGTTACTCCTCAGGGGAACAAGTCAGGCATGCTCTGCCCATTGCTATGCATGTTTTTCCATCTTGGGAACTCCCAAAGTTATCAAAACTGATAATGGCCCCTGCTGTATCAGCAGTAAGTTTTGTGATTTTGCTGTCTCCCACCATATACAACTAATTACAGGCACTCCTTATAATCCTCAAGGACAAGGTATTGTGGAACGCACAACCTGTAGTATTAAGGATTACATTATTAAAACAAAAAGGGGGAGTATAGCACTCCCCGAGATCATCTGAACCTTGTATTATTTATCTTAAATTTTCTAACACTGGATGCTGAAGGACGGTCTGCTGCAGACCGTCACTGGAATCTGTCTCAGAAGCGGAAGGGGGGAAGGATCCCTTGACTGGTCAGCGGCAAGGCCCAGATCCCGTCCTCATGGGGGTGAGGATTGGTTTGTGTTTTCCCAGAAATGAAAATGGCCCACGGTGGATTCCTGAGAGGCTTGTCCGGCAAGCTCCTGCTGCGGAGTCTTGTGGAAGCTCGGGTACTGGCCACGGTGATGGCATCTGAGTCGGAAGATCGATGGGCCAAGCAGGTATATTAGGCCTTTATATATTATATAAGTAATTAGTACATTGTTAAGCACCCCTCCTTTTCTTTCTCCTGAGCGCCGAGGTCCCGATATTTCCCATCTTTTCTCTGTGGCACCTTTGTGGGGTGTGGACATGCACTGGCATGCGCCCCTCTTTTCCCTTATTAAGGGAGCCAGTTATTCCTATGGAACTTATCAGTTCAATCACTCTGGATTTGAGGACTCGCTTACGTGGGTGAACCTTAGCTCCTTGAATTTTAAGCCTGTGTCTGCCTGTGTTATCCTCCTGTTTTTCTGTTACATACAGAAAATGTCTCTGAAGTATTGTGCCGAGCTCAGCTGCACCCTAACAGCATGTTGGAATGGCAATGGTGATACTGCTGCTGTCATGCTGCTGCCTGGAATCCTGCCTGTGCCTGTTGGGGCTGATGGAGAGGCCTCTGTTGGCCTGATAAGGCGTAAAAGAGACTTTGACATAACATCGACCATCGTAGCCAGTGTTGCCCTGGCGTCGGCAGCCACCACCACAGCAGCGGTGACCCTAGGACACCCTACAGCGACCGCTGAGACCATGAACAAGCTTGCAGAACTGCCTGCCTGAGTTATGGAACAACAGAACTGTATAGATGAACACGTGCGGGTGGGCATGTTTACGTTGTAACAGTGAGTTGATTTGTTGACAGAGGAGCAGCAGATGCTGTGGGAATTGGTCAGGGCCTCTTGTTCTCCATCACATGTCTTTATGTATGTAACACCTGTGCAGGTGCAAAATGTTTCCCAAGCCTGGAGACTGCTGTCTGCTTATTGCTACCAAGCTAAAGATACCCCTAGCCATGGAACAGGGTTGCCAGCCTCCCCAAGTATGGTTTGTGCAGCTGCAACAGGCAACGTGTAGAATGGCAGCCAGTGATGGGTAAGATGGACCGGGCACTGACCAACCTAAGACAGGGGCTCCGTCCTGCTACGGAGATTCCCGAAGACGGGTAAGGCTGATAACCTGAGTCCACAACCTAAGACAGGTGCATTCAAGTCTGCTTTAAAACAAAAAAGGGGGACCTGTTGTGGGCTAAGGAGTTGATTAGTGCTTGTTAGCCTGGGCAGGAACAGGAACTGGGCTTGTGGCTAAAAACACCTAGACTAATTGGACTCATCTGTACCCAATATCCTGCAAAATGAGGACGTGGGGGGAAGAGTATATAAGAAGAGGTGAAGGAGCAATAAAGGGAGACTTTGCAGAGACTTCCACCGTCACTGGTCTCCTGTTGGTGCTTCATCCCCAGACCCTCTCCCTGTCCACGTTACTGGCTCTGCTGGCCGGAGCACTGGGGGACACCCGTGTCAGAACCAAGGACACTTTGAATGCCAGTTTGACCTGGTCTGGCTGAGGCCTAGGGCTTTCGCTTTGGAGCTGATGCTGGGATGAGGCGTTTCTGGAGGGAGCTGGGCAAAACGAATGTACAGAGAAGAGGGTGTGACCCTTGCAGGGTCAGAGCGGGGCACTGCAGGCAGGACACTCATGTCCCCAGCACCTGCATGCCAAAACGCTGGCTCCACAGGACAGTCTAGCGCTGGGGTGGAGGGAACGTGACTCGTGTCCTTCTGAGAAGGCTCCAGGGTGCTCCCTCTGTCCCCCGCCAGAGCACCAAGGCGCCCTGTGCATCAGGGAGCAGCCCCCAGCGGATGCCAGCTCTGCCAGTGCCCTGGCTTGGGACTCCAGCGGATGCCAGTTCTGCCAGTGCCCTGGCCTGGGACCCCCACCATATGCCAGCTCTGCCAGTGCCCTGGCCTGGGACTCCCAGCAGATGCCAGCTCTGCCAGTGCCCTGGCCTGGGACTCCAGTGGATGCCAGCTCTGCCAGTTCCCTGGCCTGGGATTTCCAGCCTGCTCAGATGTGGCCACCCAGTCCTTGGCACTGCTCCCCCAGAACACATGCACACTACAGCTTGTGGCTCCAGGACACGTGAGTGGTTTGCCAGGGAGAGCTTAGGGCCTGACAACACGTGCTTCGGGGCTCAGCTCTGCTTGTGAGGGGCTGGGGCTCCACCCTTCTTTCTTTGTCCAGAAAAGGGGACATTGAGGCCAGGCCAACAACCTGAGCCGTTGCCTCCTCATGACGATCCACTCCCACTCACAGCCGCCCCAGCTCTTACTTCATGGAGAACAAAGGCCTCTCTTGCACGCAGGCAGGCTGCTTAGCAATGGGCGTTATGATGGCTGCCTCGCAACTACTCTGAAGACAAAAGGATGGAAGAAAACACAGCAGTAAAACCCGTAACAGGCGTAACAGCTGACACCAAGTAGGGAGAGCGTCAAGGTGTCATCAGCGGCCACGTGACCAGAAGTCCAGTGTCAGCACGCAAAGCTCTGCACCGGCTGTGCACCTGTAGAGTGACACACTGAATGCCATAACTCCCTAGAAGGGACAGAGGACGAGCTGCAGGACTGTGGCCCATTTACCCCGGCTGGCTGACCCCCATGGTCACTGGCAGAGACCCCCGTGGCACTGCTGGGACCGGCTGATTCAACCGAGGGACCTCAACGGCCTGCTCCCTCTCAAGGTTTCCTATGCCGGTTCTGAGAGGGCTGACTTGGCAAGGAACACAGCTGTGAATGAGGAGAACGTAGGCGCAGTCTCCCGGGAAGACATTTCAGGCCGAGCCCTGTAAGCTGTGGGAGACGTGCCCAGCAGTGCCCCTGTGGCAGAGCTGCTCACATCATCACTGTTGAGCCTGGGGTTCTTCACACTGCACCTGCAGAACTCCCATCAGACCACTGCAAGTCTCCCTCACCAGATGGCAGCTGATGGCCAGGCCCCTGTGGTCAGACCTAAACCATGCCCGGCATGAGACAAGCACAGGGCACACGAGACAACTCTCTCAGAGCTGGGGCAGAGGTCAGCAACTGCCAGTACCAAGCAGGTACCAAAGCCTGGCCGGCACCACCCGGCACTGCCCCACTGTGAACAGAGGACCCAGGGCCAGAAGCCCCCAGGTGACATTGTGGTGAGGTCAGAGCTGGATGTGGCTCTGACTACTGTATTGGGCGGGGGATCTCAGTGTGGGCAGCACGCTGGGGACCCCCAGGAAGCTCTGGCCACTTCTCTCTCTCACATCAACAAACTGACACCCCAGGGCTGGCCCCAGGTGCCACATTTGGTGACCATTCCCCCAGCACTCGCAGCAGCGAGCAGTGGCTCTGCTCAGGACAGGATGTGACAGTCCCCGCGGGCCTCCTCGCTGACAGACTCGCAGGGTAGGGGACGCCTAGCTCCCAGCTACATAAGGTCCATGACATCATTTGGTCTCGTCATGCCAACGTGGCCTCAGAAGGGGCTCAGAGTGCCCACAGCAGGCTCTGGGTGAAGCTGGCAGGCTACCCAGACGGTACTATTCCCCTGGCAGGTGGGAGGCCACGGTGGCGAGGCACACGCCCTGGCATCCTCACACTGCAGGGTGCTTAGAAACTGTTCCCACACCTACGTTCACATGCAGGCATTTCCCCCAGGGTTGTGTAGGGGTCCCTCTAGGGCAGTGGAGGGGGCTCCCTTCCCTGGCAGGGCTCAGGGCAGAGGAAGTCCTGGTGTCTGTGTGACTGCCTGGGGACACTGGTATCAGACCAGAGGAAGCCAGCACGGCCTCATCACCTTCACAGGGACCCCAGGTCCAACCACAAGCTCCAGGCTCCCTGTGCCAGGGGACATGGTAAGTTGCCCTGCTGGTCTTTCGAACTCTGTTCCCTGCCAGCACCTGCCCTGACTCAAACCAGCCGGCTTCATGTCCTGCAGGAGTAAGGCCCTCCTTGGCCCCGTTGCTGTGGGGTTAGACTGCAGCATCCCCCAGGGGACTGCATTCTGTCCCCTCCTCCCAGACACTTCAGTCAGGCTCGTGGCAACAAGCTGAACCACTGCTGGGTGCAGGACACACCCCTTGCCAACAGCGTGAGCGGGAGGTGGTCGGGACACAGGTGTCTGTTGCCATGCAGTCACGGGCTGACCCTGGGACAGAGACATTAGGCACTGGCTTCTGTTTGGAGCCTGTGCATGGAGGTCGGAGTGCAAGGAAGCCAGGAGCGGGTCGTGGGGCTGCACTCCAGCCTCCCTGTCACAGGGACTGCAAGGGAAAAGGGCACCAAAGTGAACTGCTTGTCTGCCAGAATTGAGCAGCTCTGTCTGGTGGTGGCGGAGGGCTGGTCTGTTGCGCCACACTCAGGCGGAGCCACCTGCTGCCTCCCGCAGCACATGCACAGCACGCTGCCACCATCTGGCTCTCCCCGATGCTGCAGGCATGGCACAGGGTTGCCCTCAGCAGCCAGCAAGCTGACGCTGCACGGAACTGCACTGAGCAAGCATCGCAGGCCTCCGCCCCAGCTTCTGAGACGGCTGAGCCATCGTGGATACTGTGGGCACCTCACACGCCAACTGCATGTCCCCAGGGGCCCCCCACCATGGCCCTTACCCTTGAGGGTGGCCTTTCTGAGCACCTTCATGGCATACAGCTGCCCAGCATCGGAGCCCTTGACCTTCCGCACCAGGAACACCTGGAAGGAGAAGACAGGACACCTGACATGCCCAGGCTTGAGTTGCAGGGGGCCTACACAGGGAAGAAATGGACACATTGTTTTCTTCCATGCCCAGGCTAGCAGGGACGGTTCTGTGTCCCCTGACAGCTGGAGGTGGGAGCAGCAGCAGCTGCAGGAAGTGCCGGTCTGGGCTGCGGGCACCCATACGGCATAGGCAGCACTGTCACCCAGCCAGTTCCTGGAAGCTGGAAGGGACAGGTGCCCCTAAAGATCCCCACGGCAGGGAGCTCTCCACTGCCCACCACACAGGCCAGGGGTGCACTAAGCAGCCTAGGTGGATGTAAGCCTTCTCAGGCCTCAGGCCTCACACGGAGACAGCAGGTGGGTGGGAACCAGGCGAGGGCCTCAACAGGCCCTGACCACATCAGAGATCTGACAGGCGAGGGCAGGCTTTGTCCTCCTGGCCCGGGCCAGGATGAGCGAGAAAACATGTGAAAACTGGCTGATGACCTCCCAGCAACCCGGGCCTTCCTGTGTGGAGTTAAGTCAGGGTTCCTCAGTTAAGTCAGGGTTGGCAAGGGCTTTGCTCCTTTGCAGGGGAGTCTTCAGTAACATTCATTGTAACTTTATCTCTTCTTTTGTTTTTGGTCATTGTACATCTGCTTATCAGAATCTTCTCCTTGGGGCAGGTTTCTAAGCTGTGCCACCCACAGGTCTACAGTTCGATTTTACTTATTGCAGTTGATACACGGCTCTTTGTTTGCAGTCACTTGTGCCACTCCCTCCAGTAAGTTCCAGGTCTGAGATCTTACGTTAGATTTCCAGCATGGTCTCCGTAGCCCCAGCTCCTTCCTGGCTCACCACTCTCCACCTCCTATGACACCATACTGAGGCTGCACTGTTGTCTGTACAACCTTTCTCCCAATTCCGGTTGGAGCAGGTCCCAGGATTAGGGAGACACCAGGTGTCTTATATAGCTAGGTTGTTGGCGGTGCTGATCTTACCAGAACCTGTTGGCTGTTAGGTCTGGGGCCACCCAGTCCTATTTTGACCCTGAGGATGCCACAGTCGGTATTATTTTCTTGTGGGGCCAGTAGAATGCACTATGTTCAGTGAGTTCACTCCCAGCTCAGTGCATGCGCAGCTCACTGTTGTCCCTGCAGTCTTAACTTCTTTGCCACACTGTACAAAATGGTGCCTGATGTGCCACTACTAGAGTTCTTGATCTGCTGGCCGTCAGGTCTGAGAGTTACCTGGACCTGTCTTGGGTGGAACCTGTAGGATGCCACGTTGTTGTAGTTCACTGAGTCAGACATGAGTTCACTTCCAGCTCAGTTCATGTGCAGTCCTGTCCCACAGCCCTTGCCTCCTCAAATAAAACAGCACCCGATAGGGCTTTAGGCACCTGACGGGGCTGTGAAATCCACCCTGTTCTCGCACTGTCCGTCTGAGATCTGCTGCTCTGTCTCTGCTCCTGGTCAAATCAAACGGACCAGCAGGACGGACAGTTCTTTGTCTGGGTTCATCTCCCAAGCTCCCAGTGAAAGTCCCTTCCCACCTGGTTGCTGGTGGAGTTCCGGCTGCTGGTGGAATTCGGATTGCTGTTAGCTGAATGCCGCTGGAGTATCAGTCACTGCAACACCACCCCGTTGTGTCTGCTGCTTTCCTGTGTCTGTCAGTCTCCAGGTGCCCCTCTGCTGTTGTTCTGTCCTCTCCTATTTCCTGGAATGTGCCCTCTCTGCTTCACACTGGCTAATGTTTCTCCTGTCTAAATGTGTCCTCACCCTATTCTGCCATCTTGATTCTGGGACGGTCCTGACTGTGGTGCCCTGGTTTAAAGGGGCCATCTTTGCTCAGCCAAGAGGCCACAGGTCTGCACGTGCTTGGAGCTCAGGAAGCATCTCCCGGCCTGCAGCAGGCACTGCAGCACAGTCACCCTGGGTTGTCCAACTTGGGACTCATGGGCTATGGGGGACGCCTGGCCTCTCAGGAGGTGTCCCTGGTGCCCAGGAGGGAGGCCCATGGCGCCACCCTGAGGGTCTCACTCACCTTCCCGTAGGAGCCCTGTCCCAGCACTTTCAGCAGCTCAAACTGGGACGGCTCGGCCTTCTCAAAGCCCTCCTTCACATGGTGGCTGATGTCAATCTCCTTCACCAGCCCTTCCTCCTGCAAGACAGCAGTGGCCCGCGGTTAACGGGTGTGCCAGTCCGCCCTGCCAGCAGTGGCCTGCGGTTAACGGGTGTGCCAGTCCACCCTGCCAGCAGTGGTCCGTGGTTGACGGGGTGTGCCAGTCCGCCCTGCCTCTCTCCTGCTTCCTCCCATGGCCAGGCACACTGTGCACCCTCAGCACAGGGCTTCAGTATTGTGGTGCCCCACGGGGGGAGCTGTGCCTTCACCCTGCTGTTGGGCCACAGCCCTGGGCCTCTGAGCCCTCCCCCAGGGGAGGAAGGTGCCCCAGTAGAGCCCCCTCTGCGTGGTCACAGATTGGGCATCAGGGCTGGCAGAGCTGGGCATGGCTGCGACCAGGTCGGCCTTGACAGTGAGACAGCCCCCAAGGCCTGCACAGCTCCCAGAACTGAGATGTGAGCACCTAGTGGTGATCACAGAACTGCTGCCCCGTGCAGCTCCTCCAATCGAGACGCCAAGAGAAGCCAGCCCCCAGCTGGAGCAAAAAGGCCTGAAAAACTTCACATTTTCTGAAAACACGTTTCTCGCTCAAGCACTCCGCGCTGTCGGCTCTCTGACCGTTTTTCTTCTGTTTGCTTAGTGAGCCTTCAGGTGTACGTGGGATTGTCATTCAGTCTTTCACATCTATACTCAGCTGAGGAAGAGCCCTCTGAGCTCAGCTGCAGCCTCAGGTACCTGCGGCAACATGTGATAACACATGCCTGAGAACCGCTGTCCCGGTGTCTGCGAGCCCTCCGGAGGCCGCGGGTCAGCACCAGTGTGCAGGTGCCTGGGGAAGCAGACCCGAGGCCCCTCCTGTTTCTGGGCACCATGCCCCAGCCGCCTGGGGGCCCACCAAGGGCAAGGTGCGAGAGGGCGGTGTGCAGCAGGCGATAGGGACTCTGTTGGAGACACAACCCTCTCTGGGAGTCGGGACATGGGCAGAAATGGCTGCACCTGCTCAGCCTGGGGCTTCCCACACGCCTGTCACCCACACGCCAGTGCGGCAAGTGGAAAGATGGGGAAACAGGCTTTTCTGCTGGTATCACAGCCCAGCCATGGCTGAATCAATCTGTTTCTGTCTGGGCTTCCCCTCCACCCCATCCATCAATCTGGCTCTCGCCCTGTCCCGGTCCTGGCACTGGCTGGCGGGAAAGGCATCAGCAAGGACTGGCGAGCAGCGCTCTCCCCACAGCTGCCCCCCAGCTTCCCTGGGCACCCAGACCCTCTCTGCCTTGCAGCTGTAGGGGTCAGGGTGGGTTTCGAGCCATGGCCTGCCCAGAGCCACATCTGAGCATGTTTCATAGACTCTGCAAATAGGAATAAAAGACAAGACTATTTCGGGTGTCAAAATGCTTTGAAATCCACACACCTAAGGGCTTCTGAAGAGGTTCACACACATGAATACCACGAAAAAGCTGCATGGGTCCTGGGGTCAACACGGAATGTTCTAACACACAGAGCCCTGGGGGTCTTGGGGCACACACAGAATATTCTAGCATATGGAGCCCCAGGTGTGCTGGCGTACATAGATACAGAGGTCATCATCCATTGGTTCACTCCCCAAGTGGTCAATACGGCCAGAGCTGGGCCAGTCTGAAACTGGGAGGCAGGAATTTCTTCTGAGTATCCCATGGGTGCAGGGGCCCAAGCCCTTGGGCCATCCTCTGCTGCTTTCCCAGCACATGAACAGGGAGCTGGATCAAAACTGGAGAAGCTGGGACACAAACTGGCACCCATGTGGGGTGCCGGCACTGCGGGCAGAGGATTAGCCAGGTATACCATCGGACTGCCTTCTAATGAAGTTCTTACGGCTGCTGCCGTTGAGGTAATTCGTGCAGAACCTTGAGCCACTCCTTGTGTGATACGCTGCCTAGTGGCTACCACATCAGTGGGGACACCATGTCTCACAGAGCTGTCTTGAGTTCAGGCCCAGCTCTGGCTGCAGTCCCTGACTTGGCTCTCTGCCAGCAGGCAGCCCTGGGGACTGGCCTCCTGCCCCCGCACCAGGGGCCTGGCTTGGGTTCCAGCCTGTAGCTTTGGCCTGGCCCAGCCCTAGCTGTGGTCGGTATGAGACGTAAACCAGCAGGTGGGAAGCTCTCTCCCCACTCCCACCTCTCACATGCAATAAATGCTTTATAAAAATGACAACATGATGAGTGGACTCTGCTCCTCTCAGTGGCGTGTGGGAGTGAAGGCTGTGAAGTGGGCTGTGTGCTCAGCAGTGCGAGGAGGCCTGTGTGAACACCCACGGGGCAGACTCGGTAGGAACCAGCAGCACTTTGCTTCTAGCCAGGCAGGGAAAGGAGAAGAGGCAGGTCCGTGAGCATGTCACCAGGACCATGACATACGAGGGAAGGCAGCCCGCCTGGCCAGGGGGACCTGGCACCAGGGGACCTGCATTCCAGTGCCTGCTGCTGTTACTGCAATCTCTCCTGTGCCATTACGGAAACTCAGCTCTCAGGAATGCACCCTGTATATACCTTCAACTCAGTCTGCAAGGCCATGGTGTCTGCCACAGCCTCAGGCGCCCAAGGCAGTAGGGACACCCACACCGCATGAGTGGCCCTGAAGTGGACTGCGGGAGCCAGGGTACAGCACTAGCTGTGCGGGACATCAGGCCCTGTGCTACACTGTGCCTTCTTCCACAGACCTCTCAGCCCCAGGCAGGCAGGGTGAGCCCAGCGGCACATGGGGACCCGGCATGGGCACACGGCATTGCTGCTCAGTGCCACCCCTGTGGAGCTGGGGACAAGCCCTGGTGTGAGTCCCAGTGTCTGCACAGGAGCTGCAGGCTGCAGGGGGCAACTGCAGGCAGAATGCACAGCTGACAGCTGCAACACATTCAGGCCTGCGGGCCCAGGTCCTCCGTCCTCCGTCCTCCGTCCTCCGTCCTCCGCTGCTCCTCCTGCTGAGCCATGCCCCCACTCCCCCCTTCTGCTGAGCCATGCCCCCCTCCCCCCTCCTACTGAGCCGTCCCCCTTCCCCCCTCCTGCTGAGCCATCCCCCCTCCCACTCAGCTGTCCCCCCTCCTCCTGCTGAGCCGTCCACCCTCCCACTCAGCTGTCCCTCCTCCTCCTGCTGAGCCGTCCCCCTCCTCCTGCCCCTCCAGCTGAGCCGTACCCCCTCCCACTCAGCTGTCCCCCCTCCTCCTGCCCCTCCCACTCAGCTGTCCTCCTTCTTACTGTCCCCGACACTTGTCACTCAGCTCAGCTTTAAAGTGTCTCCAAGGAATGCGTCCAGGAGCTAACATCGTCCAAGCCGCATTTTGCCTTTGTGTCCATTGGAGTCCACCGGCCTGAGTTCCCCTAGCTGAGTTCTCCACTCCACACACAGAGAGCCCACGCCCTGGGAAATGGGGTTCTCGGGCCAGACCCTACAGCAGGGTCACGCTGCTGGCAGAGGGCTCCCAACCGGGTTCACAGAGGGGACTACATCAGGGACTTGCTAAGAGGCTTTCTCTGTTGCTCATGAGGGGAATGCTCCAGGGCCTTGGGACAAAGCCTCCTCCCCAGGGCTGAGAAAGGATGCCTGGCACTGCAGCAGGTGTGGGCATCAGCACCGCCTCCTGGCACACAACCACGTCCACACGCAGGTCCATCCACACCCACACGCGGGTCCATCCACACTCACACGCGGGTCCATCCACACCCACACGCGGGTCCATCCACACCCACACACGCGGGTCCATCCACACCCACACACGCGGGTCCATCCACACCCACACACGCGGGCCCATCCACACTCACACGCGGGCCCATCCACACCCACACGCGGGTCTATCCACACCCACACGCGGGCCCATCCACACCCACACGCGGGTCCATCCACACCCACACACGCGGGTCCATCCACACCCACACACGCGGGTCCACCCACACACGCGGGTCCATCCACACTCACGCGGGTCCATCCACACCCACACGCGGGTCCATCCACACCCACACGCGGGCCCATCCACACCCACACGCGGGTCCATCCATACCCACACGCAGGTCCATCCACATCCACACGCGGGCCCATCCACACGCGGGCCCATCCACACGTGGCTTCATCCGCACACACACAGAGGTCCATCCACATGCGGGTACAGCCACACCCACGTAAGGCCTGGCAAGTGCTGTAGGAATTCTGACCCATCCAGGGACGCCCTGTGGATAATGCCAGCTCTGAGGGGAGCAGATGAGAGAAAGCAGAAATTGCCACCTGCCCTTGAGCTGCGTACCTGCAGGCTCAATTTATTCTGGTGCTTGTTAGCCACAGGAGACTTCTGCCCTGCTCTGAGCACGGCATGGCACGGCCGGATCCCAGGAGCTGCGCCTGCACCTCAGCCCGGCTCCGAGCACAGCACCGCCTGATCCCAGGAGCTGCGCCTGCACCTCAGCCCGGCTCCAAGCACAGCACGGCCCGATCCCAGGAGCTGTGCCTGCACCTCTGCCTGGCTCCAAAGGGATCTGGTACAGCCTGATCCCAGGAGCTGCGCCTGCACCTCAGCCCCGCTCCGAAAGGATCTGGCACAATTTGCGATGCTAGGGAACAAGCTGATGGCCAGCATGTTCTGTGTAAAGGGGACGATATTTCAAATCAGAGAATCCGGGCTTCAGTTGGTACCTGCCTCTGCCTGCTGTTGGAATTCTGGACAAGCCTCTGTGTCTCAGCCATCATATGGTGTGTGTTAAAAATGGAGGAAAACTTCAGCTCATGTGAATAAATGTCTGTAAAGCCTTATGCTCTGGATTTGATAACAAACAAAATGTTTATTTGAAAAGCTAGAGAGTCTGCAAGTAAGACACAAAGAGGCACAGACATGGGAGCCACGGGTTGGCCCAGCCTCGCTCTTCCCCCGGGGCCTCTCGGGGACTAGCTAAGCTCACTAGGGGTAGATGACCAGCACCAGAGCCCAGCGCTGGCTCCCTCACTCCATGTGCTATCCTCTGAGGCTGTTCCTTCCGGGAAGGACCAGAGATGGGGCCCAAGGACACTGGAGCCATGTCCACACCAGGCTGCTCAGGCAGGGGCTGAGATGCCCCATCTCACCAGCCCCTGAGTTTTCACCTTCAAAGTGCTCCCTGCGGCCCCCAGAGAGTGTGCTGCAGGGTCACGGAGTTGTTTCATTCCATCGTGGGAAGCCGGTGCTGGTTAACGGATGCGGGTTCAAGAGCACCAGGTGGGGGCTCCACAGCGGCAGGCTATGGGGAATGGGCCTATGAGGCAAACCACCCAGACCACACGTATACCCTGGCGCCACGCATGGTCCCCAACCTCGTGACATGGCTCAGAGTCCAGGCACCTGCCCCCCGACTTGATGGCCTTGGCTGCTCATCACCCTTGGAGTCAGAGCATCATTCCACATGGGCTCCTTCCCCTGTTGTCTACCCACGTGAGAGCTGGAAGTCAATGTAATTGACTGCTCTGACACACGTTGTGTGTAAGCACAAGGCAACTACAAAACCCAGACCTGCCAACTCCCACATGGCTTCCCTGTCCCCCAGGAGTCCTCCGGCATGAAGCAAGCACAGCCACAGAAGCGAAATCCATTGAGGGCTCAGGGCAGCAGCCGGCATCAACACAGGGCTAGGAGGACGGAGCAGGGACACAAGCTAACGTCCTGTGAACTGAAGCCTGTGAGGCCCGACAGTGTTCGGGGCAGTAAGGACGGGACACTCGGCTCCTAAGTACTGGACAATGATATGAAAATCTTACAAATGACAACTAACGGCTCCTTGCAGAAGGCAAACCAAAGCATGAGACAGGTAGAGAGAGGGCAGCCCACTTAGACCCAGATTCCAAGGGGCTTTCGTAGTGACTTAAATATGAGAACAACTTGCTAACCTCAGCATGGAATGCTCCGAGACAGCACAGAGATCCAGGCGAAATGGAAAGCTCGCAGAGGGACGCTGCCCTGCCGCTCGGGCCTGCCGTGAACCGGGGCAGGGACAACTGCGCCACACAGCTGTGGTCATCAGCAGGTCGCAGCCACACGCAGAGGTAACCGAGGCCTGGCCACGTGACAGAAAGCAGGACAAGCCAGCCCACCTCCAGTGACGCCATCAGACTCCCGACAGTGGAACACTGACACACACAACAGGGACACACGGGAGACAGTCAGCGCTGCAGGCTCAGACAGCACCCGGCCTGGAAGCAGCGATGTAAGTGGAGAGACAAATGTTTAACCACACAGAAAGTTCTGCACTTTACTGGCTCGCAAACACAATGGAAAGGCCAGCAAGAAACAGGGCAAAGATCGGGAGTCAAAACAACAGCGCGCGTGTACGTGTCTACGTGACGTGTGCACGAGGCAATCATCCGAGGCAAACACAAAGAAATGAACGGAGAAGCTGAGGTGAGGAAAACCAAACAGCCAAGGCACATGATTCTGAGAAACAAGCGTGAGATGACACACAGCTCCTCGCCAAGAGGACAGCAGGGAGCAGCACCACCAGGCAATCTGCTGCCCTCATATGCAAACCCCACTTTCAGGTCGCTGAGTTCACCTTGGGCTTGTGAACACTGGGTCTCAGTCCAAAGGCCGAGAAGTGATAACGAGTCCTTTGTACCGTCTTCAAAAGCCGTATGACAGACGACACAGAACAAAACTCCCCGGGGTGGTGCGTACCAGGTCAGTGCCAGCATCCCAGTCCCAGCTGCTCCACTTCCGACCCATCTCCCTTGCTAATGAGCCTGGGAAAGCAGCAGAGAATGGTCCACGGGCTTTGGCACCCACACAGGGGACCCAGAGGAAGCTCTTGGCCCCTGGTTGCAGACAATGAGGCCATTTGGGGAGTGACCCAGCAGATGGAAGGTCTCTCTCTTTGTCTCTCTATAAATCTGCCTTTCAAATAAATAAAACAAATCTTTGGCTAGGGCCAAAGGGGAAGCATGGAGTACAGCAGAGGCTGGGCGCAGAGGGGCCAGGGCACAGGTGATATGGAGCCACCCCTGCACTCACAGCCCTGCCCTCACCATGGGGCAGTGATGACCAGAAGAGCCCAGCAGTGTCTAAGAGCTCTGAGAAGCCACCTTCCTGTGGGACAGTGGCCTGGCAGGGACATGGTGCAGATGTGGACAGGAGAGCAACAATCATATCAAAGTCTACCTCACTGCTCCTGGCACTGCCACCTCAGGGGTGCCCCACGCTGGCCCTGCCATCTGAGAGGTGTCCCACACTGGCACTGCCATCTGAGGGGTGCCCCACACTGGCACTGCCACCTCAGAGGTGCCCCACGCTGGCACTGCCACCTCAGAGGTGCCCCACGCTGGCACTGCCACCTCAGAGGTGCCCCACGCTGGCACTGCCATCTCAGAGGTGCCCCACACTGGCACTGCCATCTGAGGGGTGCCCCACACTGGCACTGCCATCTGAGGGGTGTCCCACACTGGCACTGCCATCTGAGAGGTGCCCCACGCTGGCACTGCCACCTGAGAGGTGCCCCACGCTGGCACTGCCACCTCAGAGGTGCCCCACGCTGGCACTGCCACCTCAGAGGTGCCACACGCTGGCACTGCCACCACAGAGGTGCCCCACGCTGGCACTGCCACCTCAGAGGTGCCCCACGCTGGCACTGCCACCTCAGAGGTGCCCCACGCTGGCCCTGCCACCTCAGAGGTGCCCCACGCTGGCCCTGCCACCTCAGAGGTGCCCCACGCTGGCCCTGCCACCTCAGAGGTGCCCCACGCTGGCACTGCCACCTCAGAGGTGCCCCACGCTGGCACTGCCACCTCAGAGGTGCCCCACGCTGGCACTGCCACCTCAGAGGTGCCCCACGCTGGCACTGCCACCTCAGAGGTGCCCCACGCTGGCACTGCCACCTCAGAGGTGCCCCACGCTGGCACTGCCACCTGAGAGGTGCCCCACACTGGCACTGCCACCTCAGAGGTGCCCCACGCTGGCACTGCCATCTCAGAGGTGCCCCACGCTGGCACTGCCACATCAGAGGTGCCCCACGCTGGCACTGCCATCTGAGAGGTTCCCCACACTGGCACTGCCATCTGAGAGGTGCCCCACGCTGGCACTGCCACCTCAGAGGTGCCCCACGCTGGCACTGCCACCTCAGAGGTGCCCCACACTGGCACTGCCATCTGAGAGGTGCCCCACACTGGCCCTGCCATCTCAGAGCTGCCCCACACTGGCACTGCCACCTCAGAGGTGCTCCACACTGGCACTGCCACCACAGAGGTGCCCCACACTGGCACTGCCATCTGAGAGGTGCCACACAAGCCTTTGTTGTTGTTTTTTTAAAGAACCATATTACCTTTTTTTAAATTAAAGATTTATTTATTTTTATTGGAAAGGCGGATATACAGAGAGGAGGAGAGACAGAGAGGAAGATCTTCCATCCCGTGGTTCACTCCCCAAGTGACCACAACGGCTGGAGCTGAGCCAATCCGAAGCCAGGAGCCTCCTCCAGGTCTCCCACGCGGTGCAGGATCCCAAAGCTTTGAGCCGTCCTCAACTGCATTCCCAGGTCACAGGCAGGGAGCTGGATGGGAAGCAGGGCTACCGGGATTAGAACCAGCGCCCATATGGGATCCTGGCACGTTCAAGGTGAGGACTTTAACCACTACGCTATCACGCCAGACCCTCAAGCCTTTGTTAGCGTGTGTTGTGTGTGCAGGGAAGGCGCAGGGCACGGGGCGGGAAGATGAAGGGGCTGTGGTTGGTGAGCTTGGCAAGGTCTGCAGGACAAGTGCAAGGGTGCTACGGCTGGAGGCCAGGGTTGTGCCCGTTGAGGGAGCAATAGACCCCCGTGGATGGATACGTTGGGGCCTCCTGCAGGGGACGCTCAGCCAGTGTCTTCCGACACAGGGCGGCTGCGGGTGGCCGCCCTCTGCCACGTTGGATCCCCAGAGCAGACACAGTCCCGGACCTTGATGATTTTGAAGGAAAGTCAAGGTCACTTGTAAATGACAGGAGAGAGAGGATGGCACCCCTGACCTGGTGTGGTTAGTAACGTGGCACCCTGACCGGGCACCCCTGACCTGGTGCTATGACTGATGCGGTGCCCCTGACCTGGTACCCCTGACCTGGCACCCCTGACCTGGTGCTATGACTGACGCGGCGCCCCTGACCTGGTACCCCTGACCTGGCACCCTTGACCTGGTGCGGTTAGTAACGCGGTACCCCTGACCTGGCACCCCTGACCTGGTGCAGTTAGTAACGCAGTGCCCCTGACCAGGTGCAGGAGTGATGCAGACACTGGAGACCCAGAGCAGAGTGCACTGGCCCCACCACAGCCCTCAGCGTCCAGTCTGGATGAAGTGAACACAAAGCTGCTCCATGCAGTCCAATCAGCGCCACACGGTCAGCACAAGCTCTGGCACCCGGGAGTCCCTGGCACCTCTCTTCCCAAGATGGCTGAGCCAAGCTCACTGCACCAGAGATAATGAAGGGGAACAGGAAGTGGGAACAAAGACACAGAAATCTACCAGGTGGCTACAAGAGACTGAGCCTATCCAGCAGCTGGGAAGCGAGCGCTACGGCAGCAGGATCTCCAGGCGACTTCCGGTGCGGCCAGTGCTTGGCTACAGGAGGGTTATCGTCACAGCCAACGTGGAGAGCATGTTTAAACGAGAAAGCTGGGAGCAGAGGCCTGGTGGAGAAGATGGACACCCTTGGGTGCCTGGACTCAGGGCCTGACAGTGGGAATGAGGCAGAGCTGTGGACTGCAAGAAGGCTACTTGAACATTTTGTAACATTCCTGAATTCCATGATTAACACCCTCTGAAGATCAGGCTATTCAAACCACATTTCCAGGTGGAGACGGTCCCTTTGCCTACAGGGCCTGTGCCAGGGCTTCTCTGGGCCAGGCTGGGGCGGGGAGGTGGCCGTAATGGCCTGTGATACTGGCAAGCGACCTGTGCTTGCATCTCATAATGGCCGGGCGTGCTTCAGGACCCGATCTCAGGGAGCGGAGCCCATGGGGCTGTGGCCGGGCCTCGGCAAGCACGCTGCCTAACAAGGTCGCCTCCGTCGCCGATTCCCGCACAGAGGTGACGAACGTACCCAGAGGCACTGCAAGATAAGCCTGCCTACTGCTCTAACCCAAGCAAACACCCCAAACACCTCTTCGCAGGGCAGAAAGCTAACGAGCCACACTTGCCACACACCAGGGCTGCCACACTCCAAGCACATGTTTCTTTTGTTTTTTTTAAATCAGTGCAAATTTTTTATTCTTTTTTCTTTTTTTAACCATTTTTGGATAAGCTTACATAGTTGATTAGGGCACAAAGGGTCAAGGGATACAGGAAAGTGGGCAAGACCACTGTTTCCACACTAATATCACCATTTTTCCCCCTGTATCTGGGGTCAGGGGAGAAACAAAGGGAGAAGCCCCACCCAGCCTCCCACCCATCCCAGGTCCCCGATGTGAGGCACGCTCCGAGGGTCCTGCTCAAGCAGGTCTGATAGTTCAACAGCTCTGAATTACTGCCAATCTCACTGTTCCAAGCGTGATGAAATCTCTTCAGAATCCACTGGCTGACAAAGTCTCTTCATGGTTTGGGTTCTGAGGTCAGCGGTTCAATTGGAGGGATCTCCAAAGAAACTTCGTCTGAGGTGATCCCAGACCTGATTCTTATGTGTGCTTGCCGGTACAGGGTCTGGCACCATCCAGCACCCCAGTCAGCTTATGCACATGCTGGTCGTTACAATTGCTGGGTCAGTTCTATTTCCAGCCCTGTCTTCCACGCGAACCAATGGGTGTTGCAGTCCAGCCCAATCCTGCCCACTTCATACTCAGCCCTCATGCAAACCAGTGAGAGCTGCAACCTAGTTGGGGTGACTCCCTCCCCATAACCCCCACCAGGCCTGCCCCTGCCCTGGTTCCCATGCTTGCCAGTATGTACAGCAGACGGGTTCAGTCTGTCCCACATCCCATTCAGCTCTCATACATGTCAATGGGCATTGAAGCCTAGTTCAACCCAACAAGCCGTATTATCCAGTCCACACACATACTGGCGGGTACTGTTCTGTCTAGTCACCCCTGCCCAGTCCCGGTTTTTGTGCTTTCCAGTGGGAGTGGTAACCCAAGTGCCCACTATCTCCCTACTAGGCCACTCCCACTTCCGGATCATGCACTCTCCAGGTGGTTCTGGACTTTAACTTGACAGATTTAGCCTCCAGTGCCAGCCTCTGCCAGCTGATGCTGCGCAAAGCCCAACCAACCCTCACCCACTCTAATTTTTGTTTACACCAGTCAGAACTGTCAGCTCAGCCTGGCTTCTCCCTGATCTAGCTCACATGAGGTCCACAGGTGTTGTAGCCCTGCCTGGTCTGGTCTGCCCCCATCCCAACTCACACTCTCCAGTGGGAGTGGTTGTCCAGCAGGGGAGCCCACATTCCCCCTGCCGGCTTTGCCCCCTCCCCCGTGGTTCTCACGTGTGCTGTTTGGGTGCTTTGGCCACATCTGGTACGGCTCACCTCACCTTGGCATTCCGTAATGTGCTCTGGCTTGTGTCATGACCGAACCTGGCCTGACCCACACTCTATTCTGGTGCTCGGATTCACCAGCAGGTGATGTGAACTGGTTCAGCCTGGTCTGCCCCTGATCTGTGCCACATGCATGGAGTGGGTATCTTTCTCAGCACTGGTTCTGGCCCCACAGCCACCACACTGCAGCGAGCTGCTTTTGCCCCAACCCCAGGGCCGAATCCAGATGTTGATTTTCTTCCTGCTTTTTCTCTTGACCCTTTCTGGCAGGAGAATGCCTCAGCGAGATCTCATACAATATTAGATGTTGATGTGTCCTGTGACGCCGATTTTAAAAAGCCTACAGTTGCTTTAGGTAATCTGACCACAGGCCAAGTTCTACAGCAGTAACTCAAGCCCATGGATGTTCTAAGGCAGCCATGGACGGTCGACAGGCCTTAGAACCTACACTTGGAGGACAATGAGGAGCCTGTGCAGGGGGAATGGACCCTGCCGCCTCTACTCCTGTGCCTGTCTCCTCCCTGGAAGGGATATTCAAGGTCTAGACAGTTCTACAATCAGCACTTCCACACAGCAGTTGGGAAATCGGCTCTGTCCGGCTTGAAGAGCTCTCCAGCGGCCGCCAGTCTCTGTCCAGTACTGCTCATGCTGGTTGACACACTTGCCTGTTTCAGAAGCCAGCAGCTTCACAGTGAAGAGGATGACGTGGGTACAAGCCATGGGCAATGAATGGAAATCCTTTAGTTCCTGAGAAGGAACCATTAGAAGAGAGACAGTTCCGAACACACCATATGCAAGGCTTGCGCCCGTAATCAGCAGCAAGTAGCTACGAAGATGGGCGAACCCACAGCCTGCAGCAATCCTCAGATTAAGGGCCAGAAAGCTGAGGAGGGAGTGAAATGGGTCAGCTGTGGAGCTAGCTCAGGGTCCCAAGCTGGACGCCACACCTCCCCCGCCCTAGGTAGATCCCACCGCCTACCTGCCAATCAAATGACCCCTCCTGCAGGACGGGGACCTGGCACAGTTTTATGAAACCACGGCCCTTCCCAGGCTCCTGAGAAGCCTTCCCACAGACACAGGATGGAAGGAAGAAACCTTCCTCTCGCTCCCCTTTCCCCTCGGGCCACGCCACCCTGGAACGTGGCCCACGTGTCTGTGATCACGTCACCTTTAAGAAAACTTTATTTAAAAACAACAATGGGCCTCGGTACATCTACTCTTATGATGATGCAGATAACACACACCCTGTTTTGAGAAGGAAACGGCAGACAACTCAGCAGTCAGAGGGGGGCTCCGGGCTGGCTCAGCCCACAGACGGCATCTCACAGCCATCTCAGCCTGCACCTCACATTTCCTGCCTCTGAGGCCCTGCCCCTGGCTCCAATGACAACCATGTGCTCACTCAGCACTCACTGAGGCGGGCCCTGGGGTCACTCCAAGTCCAAGCCTGACTTGGCTGCAGGATGCAAGGGACGAGCCGGAGATGCAGGTGCTGCACATGGCAAGGCTGAGCCTGCCGATGCTCAGCAGCGAAGGCTGGGGGATGCTTTCATCTCAAAGTGGAGGAAGGAGAGGGGGCCCCAGAATCCCACAGCACATGCTCACTGCCCGACTGGAGAATCACTCCACCGTCAACGCACTTTGGTTATACTCCACTGTTCCAACCACCCAGAGACACGGATGTGGGGTCAGACAGCGACCATGTGCGTCTGTCCGCAGCTGCAGCCCATGCCCACCTGGATGCCTGGGTCAGACTTTGCTGTCCACTGGTCTGAGGACAGAGGTATCCTGGGTGGGAACGCACAAGCCACGCATGGAGCTGGCTAGCCTGGTTGTCGGGGTGAGGAGCACAGGACAGCCCTGGGATGGGGTGGGGAGCACATGATACTGAGTGTTCCGTCCCCTTTCCCTTTGTGCAGAACTGAGTGACCAGGAAAGCTCTCAGGACCCTGCGTTCTCTCGAAGGATCCCCTGGGGGTGAGGACTCCTGCGGAACAGGCGCTTGGGGGAGGGTGCGGGACAAGGCAGATGTACCAGCTCACACAGACCACCACGTCCTCTGGCGTGATATGATCATGCGGCTGCCTTCCAAAGACATGCCTTTTTTTTTTTAAATGAACCTTTTTACTTATTTTAAGCAGGGACTTGTTCAACATAACTGGACTTCTTAGGAGAGTGGGAGAATTTGCAGTTAGCAGTTACTAACACACAGACCCGCCGTGCGCAGCGGTCACAGAGCTCTTGCTGTCATCTCACAGCGTTCCATGAGGCAGGCATGCAACTGTTTGCAGCCACCACTCTTCCAGCATGCAAACAGGCTTTGCCAGGTTCACGACATGAGTGCATGTGTCTTTTGCTGGGAAATGAGATACTCATTCACTTTCTCCACAGACACAAAGTGTGCAAAACAGTACTAACATTTCCATTCTCTTCTTGCGGCTCTGCGGAAAGGCTGGGATGCTGAGAACGAACTATTAGAAAACAACGGATACTAGGCTCCCTCTCTGAAGGCCAGGAAAACACAAAAAGCTTTTGAATTAACAAGAGCCACAAAATACAGCAGTGCAATAGTAGCTTGCTTTAAAATGCAAACATTTCTTTTCATTTTATCAGAATAACCGTAATTAAAGATTCAAATTTTAAGAACAAGTAATTATTTCTTGGCCATCATGCTTTAAAAAAATTTTTGCCTTGCCTAAACTGAGCTGTCTGCTTTTACTTGTAATAAACTCCCTGAGAGCAAAGAGAATTGAAGAATATCTACAAATTAAACTTGGAAAAAAAAGTTATTTTAACTAGAGTGTTGAATACAGAGATTTGATATGACATCATGGAGGAGATGGCACAGAATTAGCTCCTAGAAATGAACAGATGCCCCAGGGTATCCTGCACCTGTTCCCAGGCACACAGACCTCACCCACAGCCTGCACCTGCTCCCAGGCACACAGCCTGCACCTACTCCCAGGCACACAGCCTGCACCTGCTCCCAGGTACACAGCCTGCACCTGTTCCCAGCACACAGACCTCACCCACAGCCTGCACCTGCTCCCAGGTACACAGCCTGCACCTGTCCCCAGCACACAGCCTGCACCTGCTCCCAGGTACACAGCCTGCACCTGTCCCCAGCACACAGCCTGCACCTGCTCCCAGGTACACAGCCTGCACCTGTTCCCAGCACACAGACCTCACCCACAGCCTGCACCTGCTCCCAGGCACACAGCCTGCACCTACTCCCAGGCACACAGCCTGCACCTGCTCCCAGGTACACAGCCTGCACCTGTTCCCAGCACACAGACCTCACCCACAGCCTGCACCTGCTCCCAGGTACACAGCCTGCACCTGTCCCCAGCACACAGCCTGCACCTGCTCCCAGGTACACAGCCTGCACCTGTCCCCAGCACACAGCCTGCACCTGCTCCCAGGTACACAGCCTGCACCTGTTCCCAGCACACAGACCTCACCCACAGCCTGCACCTGCTCCCAGGTACACAGCCTGCACCTGTCCCCAGCACACAGCCTGCACCTGCTCCCAGGTACACAGCCTGCACCTGTTCCCAGCACACAGACCTCACCCACAGCCTGCACCTGCTCCCAGTGCCCACAGCCCTCACCTACAGCCTGCACCTGTTCCCAGGTACACAGCCTGCACCTGTTCCCACGTACACAGCCCTCACCACAGCCTGCACCTGTCCCCAGTGCCCACAGCCCTCACCACAGCCCTCACCACAGCCTGCACCTGCTCCCAGGCACACAGCCCTCACCCACAGCCTGCACCTGCTCCCAGCACACAGTTCTCACCTGTACCTGCACACGCTTCTGTGCCACGTACTCAGAGCCTTCTGTAGGGCTATGCCCTGTGTGCTGATTGAGCATGCACAGGTGCTGCGTCCTCCTGTGTGCGATCCTTAGCTGTGGTCACTTTTCACTGCAGCACACCTTTCTAAATGGGGTCCTATCTGGAGCCCCATGTTACAAGAGAGAGACAGGTGAGAGACATATGTATGAAGACCAGAGCGCAGGGCTGCCATCATGGGGATGCGGCTTCCTACTTGCGTGGACGGCAGCAGGTTTTCAGCTGGTCTAGGAGTGGCTGACTCACACCAGGAGTAGGACCCCAGCACAATCCAGTCTGTGTCCCTCAGGCTTGTCTGTCCATGGCGTCCCTCGGGGGTGAGTGTGATCGAGTCTCCATACTCGTCACAGCTCCTGGGTGGGCGATCATCAAGAAATGCCTGGGTGTGTGACGGGTACCAAGTAGCTCATGCCAACCATTTCTATCTGCTGCTGTGACGATTTCCATGGCATACTAAGGCAGCTTCAGGTGACAGTTTACCTGAAACAGAGGAGCACTGTCTGGCCAGACGTTGAGTGAGTGAATGACCCAGGAGCTGCATGCGTACACCTTCCCAGCAAGCCTGCCTGTTCACTGGGAGATCACAGGCAATCAGTGCGAAGTGATCATGGCTGGGAAACCAAGACAGCCTGGGGGACACTGGGAGTCTTAGAGCAACAGCACTGCTCCTTAAGAGCTTGCGGGCGCACCCCTCAAGTGTCAGCTCTGGAAGTCCTGCAAACACATGGCTTTGCACTACAGCAACCTGCTCGCAGACTCCAGTGTGGAAACCCTGGTGTGGAGCCCTCACGTGGAATCCCTGGTGTGAAGACTGATGGCTGCCCAGGGCACTGGTCTGCTCCGGACCCGGCATGTCCCCCAGGCTTCAGCCTGGAACAAAAGGGCCACAGGAGCCAGTTACGTCACTGACCTGGCGGGATTCCAGTTGACCAATGGCACACCGGAATGGACATTCCTTACATAGTTGGGGCAGACAGCCCCTTTGCCGGCCCACGTGTCTACAGGGGTACAACACTCCTCCACACGGATCTCAGCTGCCCTTCTCGCCACCCTCTTCCTGCCCCTCTGCGCGAAGGGGGCCCAGGAGCGGATTTTCCAATAAAGCTTCCCTTACAACTCTGAACAACTTGCCGATATTATTCCACCAGCGGGCGGGCAGTCAGTGGTCATCATCTAACAGAGACCTCACGTGAAATCCCTGGTGTGAAGACCCTGTATGGAGACCCTGGTGTGGGGACCCTGTGTGAAGACATGTGGGGAGCGGGGTGCTAAAGCCGCTCCTGGGACTGGGAGGGGCTGTGGCAAGATGGCGGCTGGCCCAGGGCCAGGAGGCGGAGTTGGTCTCGCCTGAAGGTAAACAGGAAGTCACAGGGATAGGCTAATGCCCTCGCTGTGATTACTGGCCTATCATGTAGCACCAAGTGGACCCACGGGGAGAAGTGATTGTTGGAGAACGATATAAAAGTAGCCGGTAAAAGCTGGGCAGTGACGAACGGACTGGGACTGGGACTGGGACTGGGACAACAGACGACGGATGGAGAAAGACGGGGACGAGGGAGAAGGAGGAAGGGTGCTGGAGAGAAGAAGCGGGGAGGAAAGCTTAGACCAATGCGGACAGGAGCAGCGGAGAGAAGGTTTTAAATGGAGCCGCTTTTAGCAGGGAGGGGTCCAGTTACGGTTCCGGCTTTTCCCAGACCCCCAGAGTATGCCTCGTCATTTTAGTGTCGCTGTGGGACAGCGGCATAGACCTCACACAGAGATCCTGGTGTGGGGACCCTGTGCGGAGGCCCTGTCTGGAGATCCTACATGGAGACTGGCTTCTTGGCATCTCCTGAATGCTGGTACCTGCCAGGAAAGAGCGTTCACTGTGCCACAGGACACAGGGAGCTTGGGTCTCTAAGATGCTGACAGTGAACACACGACCACGTTTCTTTCTACTCGGAATGCCCCACAATAGGTCATGGATGCAGCTCTGGTCGAGAGCACAAGAGGCACTGGGCAGCAGGTGCTCAGGGCAGTGGATGAGGCACCTGCGCCCCACACTGGGGTACTAGATTGGAGCCCCAGTTTCCTGCTGTGCAGAACCCGGAAAGCAACAGTGATGGCTCAGGGCAGGGGCCTCTTGCCATCTGTACTGGAGACCCAGATGCCGTTCCTGGCTCCTGGCTCTGGCTCTGGTGGGTGCCTGGGGAGTGACCCAGGAGAAAGATTTGTCTATCTCTCTATCTTTCAACTCAAATAAAAACAAGTGATAAAAATTTAAAAAGAGAAAGGCAAACTGGTTTTAAAGGAGTTTTCAATAGCCAACTGCTAACATCCTTAATACGTCAAGAGTTCTGACAATGCAACGAAGAAGATGCAATCAGGAGTCGAGCAGATAAGTAACACAAACAGCAGAGCACATTTCAAACAATCGCCACTTGAAGAACAAATTCTTCAAGAGTTTCCTGCCTGTGTCCCAGCAGCCCCATGCAGGTATGGAGAAAAGCCCCGGAGAGAATCAGGAGCTTAGCCCAGCTGGCGGGGAAGATACTTGGTTACCTGGGGCGGTTTCCTTTCCTTTTTTTGCTTATTTCCCTCAGACTTTTTTTTATGTTATTTTAGCAAATATCTTATTAAAAACATTCCAGTGAAATGTAAGGCTGTCAATCCAAATCCATGGAAGTTTCCAGACTCAACCCAGTCTCATGCCCATGTCACTTGTCTTGCGTATGGATGGGCCTGGGTTGTAGAACAGGCTGTTTCTATCCCATCTGTGTCAGGATGGAAATGAACCCCAAAACGCTGGTCAGCGGGTGGTTTAGGGAGGGTCACAGCACCCCACCCTGCACATGCCCAGCCTGCAGCACTTGGGAAAGCTGGGCACTTGCACTCCATCATCCTCGGGTCTTCCTCCCAGATGTACACCCTCCAGGAAGGGCCTCGCATCCTGCGTTCAGCCCCCTACACCCTGGGCCCACAGCACCTTTCGGAACAGACAGAGCAGTGGGGATGTCAGAGCTGTAGCTCAGAACTCCAGCTCGCTGGCTCAGCCCCCACCCCATGAGAGTGTGGGGTTCACATTCACAGGTCTCCAGCAGATACTCATATCACAGTTTCCAGATCTACTTTCAACCTAGACTCTGGGAGGACCGAAGAGCCTGCCAGGACCGAGCTGCCACAGGCCTCGCAGGGAAGGCCTGCACGCAGCGCATCCTAGAAGAAGGACGCCCCTCATGCTATACAAACGCAAATACCCCACAGACCTGGCTGGCACCTCCCCAGTATGAGCAGGCAAAGCAAGGCTGGCACCAAGCCACCTGTGGGCAGGAATAATAGCAATGCGACACAGCACACGCAACATGAACATGCTAACCAGCGTTTGTTTCATTTATTCAAAAGGAAGAGAAAGACCATCTGGCATCTTCTAGTTCACGCCCCGGATGCCCAGCCCAGGCCAAAGCCAGGTCCCCACCCGAGTGGCAGGGACTCCAGCACCTGAACCATCACCTGCCACCTCCCAGCGGAACTGGGCGCTCCAGCCCGTGGCTTCAGCTCTCACAGCTCCCACCGCCCAGGGCTGGCCGGGGGCCTCCCTCCAGCTCTCAGCTCCCACCGCCCAGGGATGGTCGGGGCCTCCCTTCAGCTCTCAAGGCTCCCACCACCCAGGGCTGGTTGCGGGCCTCCCTTCAGCTCTCACGGCTCCCACCGCCCAGGGCTGGTCGGGGCCTCCCTCCAGCTCTCAGCTCCCACCGCCCAGGGATGGTCAGGGCCTCCCTTCAGCTCTCAAGGCTCCCACCACCCAGGGCTGGTCGCGGGCCTCCCTTCAGCTCTCACGGTTCCCACCGCCCAGGGCTGGCCGGGGGCCTCCCTCCAGCTCTCAGCTCCCACCGCCCAGGGATGGTCGGGGCCTCCCTTCAGCTCTCACGGCTCCCACCGCCCAGGGCTGGTCGGGGTGCTCCCTCCAGCTCTCAGCTCCCACCGCCCAGGGCTGGCCAGGGGCCTCCCTCCAGCTCTCAGCTCCCACCGCCCAGGGATGGTCGGGGCCTCCCTTCAGCTCTCAAGGCTCCCACCACCCAGGGCTGGTTGCGGGCCTCCCTTCAGCTCTCACGGCTCCCACCGCCCAGGGCTGGTCGGGGTGCTCCCTCCAGCTCTCAGCTCCCACCGCCCAGGGCTGGTCAGAGGCATCCCTTCAGCTCTCCAGGGCTCTCGTGACTGGCACACCCGAGGGCGGACTCCCCCAGGTGTGTGAGAGAGTGTGGGAAGCCACGGTGGGGAACGTGCGTGACGTTTGTGCTTGCAGGACGTCGGTCACTGACAGCTCCGCCCACGCGTGTTTACTGGATAGAGCTATCATGGAGCAGTTTGAGGGTGGGAAAGCTGAATACAAGAACTAAACAACTCAATACACAATCACTTCTGGTTCCACTTGCTTTTCTGAGCCCTTATTTCTTCTCAACCACATATCCTGCCTGAGCCTGGGAGAGGAGTGTGGCAGGAACAGCAGGCAGAGAGGGAACAGACCACGCAGGACTCAGGAAGCACTGGTGCAAACAACACGACGAATGAAAGCTGTCCAGAGTGACATGTTAAACTGGTCATTTTGAAAATGGCATTTCCACATTTCAAAACATAATCTTAAAAAATCAGCCCAGCATCGTGGCCTAGTGACTAAATCCTTGCCTTGCATGCACCGGGATCCCATATGGACGCCAGTTCATATCCCGGCAGCTCCACTTCCCATCCAGCTCCCTGCTTGTGGCCTGGGAAAGCAGTCGAGGATGGCCCAAAGCCTTGGGACCCTGCACCTGCATGGGAGACCCGGAACAGGCTCCTGGCTCCTGGTCAGCTCAGCTCAGGTTGTTGCAGCCATTTGGGAGTGAATCAGCAGATGCAAGATCTTTCTCCCTGCTTCTCCTCTCTGTATATGTACCTTTGCAATTAAAAAAAAAAAATCTTTAAAAGAAAATAGTAGTGTGGGGCAGACACTGTGGTGTAGGGTGTTCAGCTGCCACCTGCAGTGCTGGCATCTTCTATGGGCACTGATTTGAGTCCCAGGCCACAAGATGTGGGTGCACTGTTACACTCAACCGTGCGTTTTGGTGCCCATGCGACACGGTAGCCACATGGAGTTCAACCCAACCACGGGGAAGCACACGCGGAATTATTTTTTTTAAAGATCTCTCTCTGCTTTCCCACTCTCCGTTGCTATCTGGGTCTTCAGGCAGCCATCCCCGGCGTGCTGGTGGGGGTCCCACCGGTGCTGAGCAGGGCTCAGGGTGGCCGCAGGAACCTTTGGCACGAGAACACAGGAGGTTCACTGCCCTGATTCTCGCTTGCACAGGTCTCTCTGTGGATCAGGATGCCGACAGCACTGTACCCACAGAAGCCTTCTTCCCGGACGGGAAGCAGTCCTCTCAGCCTGCCACGCCTTGTCAACTGGGGTTACGCCACACTCCAAGTCCCCTGCTGCGCTGACGCCACTGGCGGCACGCTCACCAGGAGCAGACCCCACCGGAGAAGCCGCTCGGGCTGTTGGTCCAGGCAGCGGTCCCCCAGCTGTGAAGGCTACAGCCTGAGGCAGAGCGGCCCCCCAGGATCCTCTCCCCCTCCCATGCCAGCCTCTGGAGAGGCGAGTCCTTTCCAGCGCCCAGCTCCATCAGAGCGATCCCGGTGTCTAGCAGGTGCAGCCTGATGGGATGTGTCTTCAACAGGAAGATGCTTATTTAAGATGTGGCCCACAGGTTGGCAGCAGGGAAACAGCACAGGTCTGCACCCCTCACAGTGCACAGGCGACCCAGCGGGTACTTGGCAGGCAAATGGCCCTCTTTCCAGGCCCCGGGCTCTTCCTGCGCTGTAGGTCTCAGCAGCGGGTCTAAGCCACTCAGAACATTACAGTGTAAATGCACAGGCCATCCTCCAACAGGACACTACGCTGGTCATTCCACGCACAGGCAATGAGGGTCATAGCCTCAGAGGGGGGAAGATGAGTGGAGTGTCCGAGGTGGGACAGACAAGAAGCTCCCCTAGGACAGGAGGTGAACTGAGCAGGGCTGGCTCATGGACCCACTGGTATGCGCAAAATCTGGCACTGGGAGAGTTTCTGATGGAGGAGCCTGGACAACTCCTCTGGCAGGACACAGTCCCTGCAGGTAAGCGCAATAAATACAATAGGAAACAGCCCAGAACAGGCTATGGAAATTATCCCACTGGCATACACATGGCATGGATTGGGGGCAGACCAGGCTGAACCTGTTCACATCACCCGCTGGTGAGTCCGAGCGCCAGAACAGAGTGTGGGTCGAGCCAGGTTCGGTTGCGACACATACTAGTACACATTAAGGAATGCCAAGGTGAGATGAGCAGTACCAGATGTGGTTGCAGCGCCCAAACAGCACGTGATAATCAGGGGGAGGAGGCAAAGCCGACAGGGGAATGTGGGCTCCCCCGCTGGACAACTACTTCCATTGGAAGGCGTGAGTCAGGATGGGGGCAGATCAGACTAAGCAGGGCTATAACACCTGTGGGCCTCATGTGAGCTAGATAAGGGAAGGGCCAGGGTGGGCTGACTGTTTCGACTGGTGCAAGCAAAAACTAGAGTGGGTGAGGGTTGGTTGGGCTAGCCGCAGTACTAGCTGGCAGAGGCTGGCACTTGGAGCTAATTCTGTCAAGTCAAATGCCAGAACTACCTGGAGAGTGCATAATCTGGGAGTGGGTGTGGCCTAGTAGGGAAATAGTGGGCACCTCCCTTGAGGCTACCACTCTCACTGGGCAGCACGAACACCAGGACAGGGGCAGGAGTGGCTGGACAGAAGGGCACCTGCCAGTAGGTGTGTGGGCTGGATAGTAGGTTGGTTGGGTTGAGCTGGGCTTCAATGACATGTACGAGAGCTAAATGGGATGTGGGACAGACTTGACAAGCCTGTGGTGCATACTGGCAAGCATGGGAACCAGCGTAGGGGGCAGAACTTGGCGGGGGTTATGGGGAGTCGCCCCAACTAGGCTGCAGCTCCAGCCGATTTGTGTAAGGACCGAGTATAAAGTGGGCAGGATCGAGCTGGACCACAACACCCGTTGGTTCACGAGGAAGACAGGGCTGGAAACAGAACGAACCCAGCAATTGCAACAACCAGCAAGTGCATAAGCTGATTGGTGTGACGGACGGTGTCGGACTCTGTACTAGCAAACTCGCACAAGAATCAGGCCTGGGATCATCTCAGATGAAGTTTGTTTGGAGATCCCTCCAACTGAACTGCTGATCTCAGAACCCCAACCATGAAGAGACTGTCAGCCAGTGGATTCTGAATACGATTCATTGCGATTGGAACTGAGAGATTGGCAGCAATCCAGAACTGATGAACTATCAAAACTGTTTGAGCAGGACCCTCGGAGCGCGCCTCCCGTTGGGGATCTGGGATGGGTGGGAGGTTGGGTGGGGCTTTTCCATTTGTTTCTTCCCTGACCCCAGATACAGGGAAAAACGATAATATTAGTGTGAAACAGTGGTATTACCCACTTTCACCCTGTGGCCCTTGACCCTTTGTACCCTAATCAACTAAGTAAGATTTTAAAAAAAAGAAAAAAAAAAGAAAAAAAAAAAAAGAAGCCACTCATCACAGATGCCAAAGGCTGCGGCAGCCACGCTGGCCAGCGGGAAGAGGAGGCACCAATGTGGACATGTAGAATGACCCCAGATGCCCTCAGGCCAGAAGGGCAAGACCGGCATCCAGGGCACACTTCGCCCTCCTCTGCACATGACATGGCCAGGCTACTTTCTTCTCCTAGGGCTGCCATGCTGGTTCCTCAGCAGCCTCCAGGGCAGAAGCTGGGGCAGAGGTGCCCACACCTGTCCGCTCCGCCACATGCCAGCAGCCTGGAGAGGCCGTGGACGGCCTGTCACTGGGTCCATTCGGGCCATGCTCCCCCAGACCGGACCGAGCCTTGCACTGGAACGCAAGCCCAACAGGCATAGCTGGTCCGGGCAGCTCCCTGGGCCGTGGGGGTCGGAAGTGGCTGTGGGCACCACTCAGGCTCCAGCCGTCCTTCTGTCCTGCCCTCTAGAAGTGCACAGCCGCTGTGAAGCCCAAGGTGTTCTCGAGAGACGCTCTTCTCCACCTCGCTGTGTCCTCAGGCCAGCAGTGGCTCCACACACACGCCATGCGGCCCTGGCCGCTCGGGGCCCACCCTCTGCCCGAGGAGCCGCCGGCCACCAGCCATGCAGCTGGCAGCCCCTGGGCTCTGCTGGCCTGGGTCTCACCGAGGGGTGACAGCAGCAAGTGTCCTACCTGTGCACCCTAGGGAGAGACAGCAGTGAGAACGTGGGGAACTTCGGGCTCTAGCTAACCTGACACCTCAAGAGGTCCCAGTCACCCTGGGCGACAAACCCTGACGCCAGAAGCCACATGAGCGACGACACAAGCACCCAGAGGACTTGCACCCGGAACACTCCAAACAGACTTGTAGGCAAAACTCCCCCACGCTGTTCATTTAAACTCAGCCGCCTGTTACAGGGGCAAAGCTGGGGGCACCTGGGCTGCTGACCTGCCAGGAAGAAGCCACAGCCCCGACACCTAACACCACGTGTCACCCCCTCAGGCCGCACCGCCTACAGCCCCCTCACGCTGCTTCCCACCCAAGAGGGTGAAAGTACGACATTCGATGCCCCACGGGGGAGGTGTCTCTCTCCTGTCTCAGCCCTTCCTTGCGTGGCAGAGCCGGGAGCACATGGCCGGCTGCAGGGTGCTCAGCCTGAGGTTTCTGATCCCCTCACTTCCTGGGGGAGACAGGGTGGCCCCAAGGAGAGCCACTCTTGGTCGTCTCAGCCATCTGGCGGTTTTCAGGGCTGCTCCCTCTGCCTGCGGTGCTGGCTTGGAGGGCAGCAGAAAGCGCCCTGCCACCTCACCCGAGCACGCCTGTGGCCGGGGAAACGCTGGTCTGATGGACATGACACTAAGGGGAAACACGGCGCTCAGACGGCGCCAGGGGAGGCAGCTGGCAGAAGGTTCCCGGAGTGCCACGTGAGGAGGCACAAGCACCTCCCCGCGCCGGCAGCCCCGGCAAGCCCACGGGAAAACGGGACCCTGCACAAGCACCTCCCCGCGCCGGCAGCCCCGGCAAGCACACGGGAAAACGGGACCCTGCACAAGCACCTCCCCGCGCCGGCAGCCCCGGCAAGGCCATGGGAAAACGGGACCCTGCACAAGCACCTCCCCGCGCCGGCAGCCCCGGCAAGGCCATGGGAAAACGGGACCCGAAGCCAAGTTGACTTCGGCGCCAAGGAAGTTTTGAGATGAACGTGACATGCTTCACGTGCATTCCCAAGGCCCTCTGAGGGACCCCACGTCTCTCACGTCAGGAAGCCAAACAAAAGCACCTTGTAGCTCCCCTTTCAGTTTCTGGGTGCCCTCCTTCTCCCCGGTCTCACACAGGCAGCCCTGGCAACGGCCAAGCCAGCTGCTTCTCCAGAAGCACTCTGTGACCTGGGCACAGCTGGGTCTGGTGAGGCCAGCAGAGGCAGGGCGGGGCAGCTGCTGCGGCACGGAGAGGGTGCAGGCCTCGCTCTGTGGGGACACCCCACTGAGACCAGTGAGGGAGCTCACAGTGCCTGGGGAGACAGTGTCACCGTGTCTGCTCAGGTCTGCGACTCTGCTGGAACACCTGGAACGGATCCAGGGAGCCCGTGGCCACACCGCAACAGGTGCATTCCCGGCCACCCAGCAGCAATAATCCCAGGATGTGGCTGCTCCTGGAGGGCGGTGTCTCCTGCCCGGCTGCAGTGACACAGGTGGCAGCCAGGGTCTCCCCCAGTGGCACTAATCATGTCATCTGGGACGCGTTGGTGCCTGACCCATGTGCTGGACAAGAGAGCACTATTGCCAAATAAGCCACCTGTGGACGGCCCCTATCTGCTGGAGCTTGAAGTCATGTCAGCAGGCAGAGAACACCACGGGGTCCAGCGCCATCGGAAAGCGGGGCAACCGGGGAATGTCGCTCACGTGGGACCAGCTTCACCTCCTTCACGGGCTCCTGGCTGTGGATGTGCCAGACAACCGGCAACCCACCCTACCTCCCACCAAACAAACTGGCCCCCAGCATCCTGTCGGCAAAAGCGCCCTCCCTGACCGGTGGCACCTGAGCATGGCAAATGACGCACCAGTGCCCTGGCCCTCCAGCTCAAGCCCCAGGACTGCCCAAGGGGTCAGATTCTTCCTTCCTGCTTTTTGGAAGTCGTTCAACCACACAGCAGACACACGAGGGACACACTGGGCAGTGGGGTAGGTCAGGACGCAGACAGGTGCCTTTGGCATGCAGTACCACGGAGCCAGGCGCACGAGGCACTCACCCGGTCCGACGGCGGCTGTTCCGGTGCTCGTCAGCCCACCGACAGAGCACGCCCTGGGTCTCCTTCTGCCTTTTTAAAATGACAAGTTCATTTTCCTTTTGATGACGTCTCATAGTTGAGAGGGATGATGCCCGTGGGGGCCATCGATTAGGGTGGGGAGAGCTGAGCAATGGTGGAAAGTGGATGAGACAGCTGTCTCCAAGCTGTTTTTCTTCCCGCATCTGGGGAAAGTGGGGAGAGGGCTGCCTGGCAGCCCACCTGATCAGCACCTGGGATGGGGGTGGCTGGCTGACGTCATCCCAGGGCCCCCAGTACGGAGCACGTTCTGAGAATACTGCATAAATCAGGTATAGGGAGAGGAGGAGAAACAGAGAGGAAGATCTTCCGTCTGCTGATTCACTCCTAAAGTGGCTGCAACTGCCAGAGCTCAGCCCATCCAAAGCCAGGAGCCAGGAGCCTCTTCTTGGTCTCCCACGCAGGTGCAGGGTCCCAAGGCTTTGGGCCGTCTTCCACGGCTAATCCAGGCCACAAGCAGGGAGCTGAATGGGAGGGAGGTAGGTTTTGCCAGGACACAAACCAGCGCCCCTATGTGATCCCGGTGCATGGAAGGCAAGGATTTTAGCCACCAGGCTACTGCACTGGGCCCGAGCTGTCCAATTTGTTCTGCTCTCCATAGGTCTCAATGAACTGGTTGTCATGTCCCCTATGAGCATTCGTGGGCATGCCGTCCACTGCACAGGCCTCAGCAACCATGGAGACCCAGTTGTGACACATGCACTCCATGGTCAGGCCACATACCCTGCGATTTTTTCCCAATGGTTGGAGTTCTGAGTTCCAGTTGGGAGGGGGTGGACAAAGAAACCTCACCAGAGGTGACCCCAATCTGACTCCCATGTGTGCCAGCCAGTGTTGGGTCTGGCTCAGTCTGTCACACACGTCAGCCTACACACACACTGGTGGTTGCAGTGACCTGGTCAGTTCTGTCCCCAGCCCCATTTCATACGCAAACCAATGGATGCTGCAGCCCAGCCTAACCCTGCCCACCACACGCTCTGCCCTCACACACACCAGCAGGAACTGCAGCTTAGAGCAAGCCCCAGCAACCCCCAAGCAGGCCCTTCCCCAGCCCTGGTTCCTGCACATGCCAGTACATGCAGCAGACTGGCCCAGTGTGCTCTGCATCTCATTTGGCTCTTGTACACATGCATGGAGTGTTGGACCCTAGATCAGCCCAATTGACTGCACTGTCCAGCTCACACATGCTGATGGGTGCCACTGCCTGGCCAGCTAGTCCTACGCCCAGCCCTAGTGCTCATGCTCACCACTGGGAGCTGCAGCCCATCAGAAGGGTGCCCACAGTTTCCCCACTGGGCCACTCCCAGCCCCGGATCTTGCACTTTCCAGGTGGTTCTACTGGCTAGTCTGACAGGACTTGCCCCCAGCCCCAGCATCTGTTAGCCAACACTGTGGCTCTTGTTACAACAGTAGATAAGGTCACTTAGCCCAGCCTGGCTCTCCCCCTAATCCAGCTCACATGTAGGCCCTGCCCAGCCTGGTCAGCTCCCAGTGCCAGCTCTCCCACCCACTCAGCTCAGCAGCGGCAGCAGTGGCCCAGCGTGGCAGCCCCTGCGGCTCCCTTGCTGGGCTTGTCCCACCTCCCCCATCCCGGGTCTTAAGTGTGCTGGTGAGAGCTGTGGCTCAGATAGGCATGGTCCTCCTCACCTCAGCATTCACTGGTGGGTGCTGCAGTCTGGCTTAGCCCAGTCTGCCCCAGTTCCAGCTCATGCTGGTGGGTGCTACAGCCTAGCCCAACCCAGCCAGCTCCCCAGTGTCAGTCCTAATGTGAACTGGCTGGTGTTGTGGCCCAACCCGGCCTGTCCTGCATCCTGTCCTGGTTCTCACATCTGCCAGTGGGTGCTATGAACTGGCCCAGCCTGGCCACAGCTACTGTAACCTGGCTTGCTCTGGGCTGCTCCCCATCTTAGTTCTTGCACTCACTTGCAGGGACTGTGTCCTGACAGAGGAGTTACATACTGGATTTCTCTGACAGCCCCAGAGAATGGAGCTCACTAGGAGGAATGGGATTCCAGGGAGGCTCAGCGCTGCCTGGGTGGGCACAGCTGGCAGCCACTGGTGGCAAACACTTGCCCAGGAAGCCAGGCCCACCCTGCTGCCAGCACTTGCCCAGAGCCCCTGGCACAACAGGTCAGGTCACCTCCTGTAGTGCCAGCACTCTCCCTGCCAACGTGCCTAGGAAGGCAGGGGACGGCGGCCCACCCTATGGACGCTGCCACCATGGGGGAGGCCGGGACAGTCTCTGGCTCCTGGTTCCAGCCCGACCCAGCCCTCGCTGTCCTGGCCATCCAGCACATGGAAGATCTCTGGGACTCCCCCTCTCCAGGTTTCTCTGCCTTCCACATAAACACATATATACCTATAATATATTAGATAGATTTTAATTGGGTATGCGTCGAACGTGCATGTGCACAAAGCTAGCCTCCAACTGGGACTCACCTCTGGCAGCAGCCCTGCCCGCAATGGCCTCTGTCATTGGGTTGTGGAGGGCCAGAGTAGGGGTGGGCACGTGCACACCTCAGATGCTTAGCACAACGTATAGGGTCCACACTAGACTGTTTTTTGAGTCCAGAATCAGCTGAGCAAATGAGTAGATGAGCTTGGTCTTCACTGTAAGGGCTCCACACCATGATGCTGGGCTAAGTAACGGCCCTCGTCAGCCCTCCGGTGGATGTGTGCATCACCCAGGAGCACTCTCAGCTAAGTGCTCCCTGCTTGATACACTGCCCTTGCTTTTCACACCCTCGGTATCTCTCCCCAAGTAAATGACCACTGCTCGTAAACTGAACGCCCACTCCCTCTGGACAGAGGGGATGCCAGACTGCGGTGCCCCTCTGTGGGAGGGGGTGGGGTCGAGGAGCGCCTGCCAGTCTGCCTGGGCTGGGAGTAAGGCAGTGACTCCCGGGGAGCACTGCCACCTCGCCCCCTCCCAAGCACAGAGCTCTGCCTTGGGCCGGCCTGCCCCGCAGCACAGCTGGGAGAACTTGCCTCCCGCCTGTCCTTCCCTGGGCATCAGGAAAGGCGCAGAAACCATGAACTCTGTATTCACCACTGAGACGCAAAAGCAAAACAAAACAAACGCCATGGGGGCTGCAAGGCACAGGGACAGCCCGGGCCAGGCAAGAGCAGCTGCTGAACAAACAACTCTCAATGCCCGGAAACGCCTTCCCGTATCGGGAGCCGACAGCCACCAGCCGAGCCACATTCCCGTCCCAGGACGCACTGATCTGCTTCAACCCTGAGCGTCACGGTCCCGTGGACCCCGCGTGCAGGAGGAGGCGGCCTGAGAGGGTGGGCAGGGCCCTGCTAGCAGGAGTCCTCGACCGCTCACATCTGACCCTGTGCACCCAGGACCTGCCAGCCCCCGGGGTACGGTCCTCCAGAGTGGCTCTGGGTTGTAGACCCAGAATATTCAAAATATCCCTAATTTGCTTTCAACCTCACACGTGTCCCTTCATGACTGGCCTAATAATTGTCAATACCGATAACCATACAGCCCCGGAAGGCTGAAGCTGGGGACAGAGCACAGCAAACCACATAGCTTCCCTGGACCTTTACTTCCAAATCTGTGAAATGAACGCTCCACTGTGTTGTGGCACAGAGGGTTAAGCTGCTGCCTGCAATGCAGAATTCCAATCCAGCTCCCTTCGAATGTGCCAGGGGAAGCAGCAGAGGATGGTCCCTTGCACCTACACGGGAAACCTAGACGGAGCTCCTGGGATCCCGGCGTTGTGGGTGAACCACTGCATGTAAGCTTGATTTCTCTGCGTATCCCTGGGCCTCTGCCTTCCAAAGAAACAAAGCTTGTTTTTTTTTTCTTCTTTTAAGGAAGAAAGGAAGAGACTACTGGTTGAGGCAATTGCTCCACCTCTCAGCTCCAGCTTCCCAGGCTGTGGGGGTCTGCAGCCCAAGAGCAGCCTGTCCCAGGCCTGCGGTGGCCATCACACAGGAGGGCTACCTTCTCTCTAGCACCTGCAAGGGCTCCTGCAGGAGTCAGGCAGGTGACAGGGAAGCGACTTTCCCAGTGGCCTGGCTGCACAGCGCAGGGGTCCCCAGCACCAGGCTCTGGACTGGCGGCGAGTGGGCCTGCTCGGGCCCAAGTCTCCTGCGAAGCCTTCTGCACATGAATGATCGGAAACTTTCTGTTCGTGTCTCTAGACTGGACTTAAACACCTGTGTCTAGGGCCTGGCGTGATGACCTAGGGTTAAATCCTTGCCTTGCAACTGCTAGGATCCCCTACCGGTGCCGATGTGTATTCCGGCTGTTCCACTTCCCAGCCAGCTCCCTGCTATGCCCTGGGAAAGCAGCAGAGGATAGCCCAAAGCCTTGGGACCTGCACCTGCGAGACCAGAGGAAAATCCTGACTTTGGACTGGTTCAGCTCTGGCCGTTGAGACCAGTTAGGGAGTGAACCAGCAGACTGAAGATCTTTCTTTATCTCCTTATCTCTGTATATCTGCCTTCCCAATTAAAATAACTAAAATAAATCTTATTTTGAAAAGATAAAAAACAAGCCCAGAGTGGATATCACAATGCACATGCCATAGAGACTACTTAACAATGCAGCTTTTCACACTGATTCGTCTTTCTGATTCTCCCCAGGGAAGGAATGTACACCCTGCGAGCCTCACAGCTCACAAGTCTGTCCTGCAGGAAGGCGGCCGGGGCGGGGGTGCCCCACCTTCCCGGGCTGCAGGTCCGGAAGGGCTGAGAGGGCCGGAGAGCGCTGCCTTGAGGCCTGGCCTTGGCTCTCAGGGATCAGCCTACGAAGGCCAGGACCTGTGGCCGGTTCTGCCACTGAGGAGTTCTCAGCAAGACTCTCCAGCACTCAGAGCGCCGCCTGAACTGTGAACAAGGCCTGCAACGCCAGATGCCTGCAACACAGCGCCAGTGGTGGGACGTCACTGAGTGCCCACCTCTCACCCCGCTCAGCCTGGTGCCCACTGACATCCACCCACCTCTCACCCCGCCCAGCCTGGTGCCCACTGGCACCCACCCACCTCTCACCCTGCTCAGCTTGGAACTCACTGGCACCCACCTCTCACTCCACCCAACCTGGTACCACTGGCACCCACCTCTCACCCCGCCCAGCCTGGTACCACTGGTACCCACCCACCTCTCACCCCGCACAGCCTGGTGCCCAGTGGCATCCACCTCTTAACTCACTCAGCCTGAAACCCAAAGGCACCCACCCACCTCTCACCCTGCCCAGCCTGGTGCCCATGGCACCCACCTCTCACCCTGCTCAGCCTGGTACCACTGGCATCCACCCACCTCTCACCCCGCCCAGCCTGGTACCACTGGCACTCACTCACTTCTTACCCCACCCAGCCTGGTGCCCACTTGCACCCACCCACCTCTCTCCCTGCCCAGCCTGGTGTCCACTGGCACCCACTTCTCACCCTGCTCAGCCTGGTACTGCTGGCATCCATCTCTAACCTCACTCAGCCTGGAGCCCACTGGCACCCACCCACCTCTCACCCCACTCAGCCTGGTACCACTGGCACCCACCTCCCACTCCTCCCTGTTTCTGCACTTGCAGCCTGCCTACACCTGCTAAGCAACCCCCTTTTCGGCCCCTGTGAGCTTCTGCACACCGGCAGCTCAGGCAAGGCCTCTCAACTTTCCCATTAAACACAGCTCTGCTCACCTCCAGCCCTTGGCTGGCTGTCCCGGGAGGCATTTCCAGCAACCTGCAGCCCTCGGGTGTCTGAGCTGCCCTGGGCAGGGGCGGCAGAGGCAGAAGTACACAGTGAACCCAAACAGCGTCTGTTCTGGTCACTTCTGACACTCCTGGGCCCAGCCGGAAGCAATGGCCCACCTGGGAACGTGGTGGCCACAACAGAAACTTCTTTAGCGGGCAACGCCTGCCTCTGTGGCCGCCACTCCCTGTCTTGTCACTGTCACAGCCGGCTGCGGGGACAAAGGCGCCAAGGAAAGTCCGAGCCATTGTTCCAGCAGGCTCGCCGCTGCCCCCGCGGGGCTCCAGGCCGCGCTCAGGCGCCGAGGCCCCTCTCCAGTGCGCCTCAACCTGGCCACGGGCGCAGGGCTGGGCGGCCGGCTGACCTGCAGGGCACGCTTGCGCACGACTTCGGAGACCGGACGCCCCTCGAGCTCCGGGCGGAGCCAGCTGGGAGGCCGCGGGGCTGCAGCCTCAGGCTCCCCGCCGCCCCGGGCGGCCCCGCGAGGGGAAGGGCGGACGCCGTGCTGCCCTCTGCGGGTCCCGGGCGCCCCGGCCCCTGCACACGGCGGCCACGTGGGCGCCACCGCGCAGGAACCCCCGGCCCCGGAGAGCCGAGCCCGCCGCCCCGGGCGCACCTGCCCGCGCTCACCTCCAGCCGGCTGAGGCTGGCGCTCTTGGAGCGCGACTTCCTGCGCAGGTACACGGAGAAGAACCTGCGCACCGTGAACTTCTTCATGCTCAGCTCCATCGCCCCGCGCCCGGCCGGCAGGAACCGCGGAGCCCACGCACGCGCATCCCCGGCGCATCCCCGGCGCCCGGCGCGGCGACCCGGGCCGCGGGCACAAAGGGCAGGCCGCGCAGGCCACCGCGGCCCCGGCCTCCTGCCCGCGAGCGGCGCTCCCGGCCGCGGGCCCGCCCACCGCCGCCTCCGCCAACCAGCGCCCGCCGGGCGGCTCCGCCCACGGGCCTGCGACCAATGGGCGCCCCGCTCCGCTCCGCCCCCGGCGCCCCATCCTCCTCCGCCGCACCTCTTTCCCCGCGAGTACGACTCCAAGCCGCCCGGCCCCGCCCGTCGCCCCGCCCAGATCCGCCGCCGCCAATCAGGGCCAGCCTCCTGCCCAGGCGTGCCCCGCCCTCGCCGCCAGCCCCAATCAGCGCCTGCCTCGGGGCTCACACCTCCTGCGCGGCCCCGCCCCTTCCCCGCGGCCAATCGCGGCGCGCGCCCCCGCGTCCTGAGCCGGGAAGGGCGGAGCCGGGAAGGGCGGGCTGCTGCAGGCGGCCCTCGTGCCCACCGCGCTCCTCGTGCCCACCGCGCTCCTCGTGCCCACCGAGCTCCTCCCGCGGCCCTCGTGCCCACCGCGCTCCTCGTGCCCACCGAGCTCCTCCCGCGGCCCTCGTGCCCACCGCGCTCCTCGTGCCCACCGCGCTCCTCCCGCGGCCCTCGTGCCCACCGCGCTCCTCCCGCGGCCCTCGTGCCCACCGCGCTCCTCGTGCCCACCGCGCTCCTCCCGCGGCCCTCGTGCCCATCGCGCTCCTCGTGCCCACCGCGCTCCTCCCGCGGCCCTCGTGCCCACCGCGCTCCTCCCGCGGCCCTCGTGCCCACCGCGCTCCTCGTGCCCACCGCGCTCCTCCCGCGGCCCTTGTGCCCACCACGGCCCTCGTGCGCACTGCGCTCCTCCCGCGGCCCTCGTGCCCACCGCGCTCCTCCCGCGGCCCTCGTGCCCACCGCTCTCCTTGTGCCCACCACCCTCCTCCCGCACTCCTCGTGCCCACCGCACTCGGCTGCCCGGCACCCGCTGCCTCGTGCCTTGGCTCGAATGGACTCCAGCTCCCCGGCCCACCCTGCTTCTGGTGCCGCCAGGGCCCTTCCGACACGCAGAGACTGACTGTTCACGAGAACACACTCGGGTTGGTGAGGCCGGACGCCCCGCAGGGACTGAGCGGGCTGGGACGTGCACCTGGGGTCAGGTGCCCACCTGCGAGGGCAGGGCGCCATCCACCCTGCTCAAGATCGCGGCGGGGGTCCCTTCTTCCCTGCAGGACTAAGCTCAGGGGCCCAGCTCCTCGTGCACTCTGTCCAGTGGTGACCTCGCTGGGGCTGCACAATGCTGCCTGCAGCCAGCCTCCGCTGCTGGTGAGAGGCGGACAGACCCCACCTGCTGGACCGCAGCCTCCAGGCTGTGGCCTGAGCGCCAGCTGACCTGGAGGGATGTTGAGGATCCAGCAAACGCAAAAGCAAGGAAGCTGTTAGCCTCCAGGTACCCTGCGCTGCGCGATGCTCAGCAGCTCAGCCGCCAGTGCACACCTGGTGAGGCAGGAACACGGACAACCCCAGCATTTCCCACTGCCCGTGGGCTGGTGGCAGGAAGCTCTCCAGACACCTGGGCCGGGCGAGGTGGCAGGGACCCACATGCCAGCAAAGACCACAGGGGCTTCATCAAGGCGCATGCCAGGGGTCGGCTGGGGAGCACCCGAGTTCCTCGCCCAGCGGCTGCTGCCTCTGAGGACACCTCGCTGGCCGGCAGGTGTTGTCAGACCTGAGCAGCTCCGGCTCAGCTCAAGCAGCTTGCCGTTCGGAAGGGAATGCAGGCAGAGTGCACGTGTCTTCTAACATGGGAGCGGGGTTGAAAAACAGTCGGTTAACATAAAGAGTGCATAAACCGGGACAGAGAGACCTGGGAGTGAAAAAGTGGGTTCCCCCTTCTTGGGTCACTATTCCTGTGGGAGGGCATGAAAACTAGGACGGGGGCTGGGGTGGCTAGACAGAGAGGCACTCAACAACACCCGTGAGGGCTGGATGGTTGAGTTGGTTAGATAGAACTAAGCTTTAATACCCATTGACAAGTACAAGAGCCAAATGGGATGGGGGACAGACTGGTCTTCTGCTACACAGACTGGCAAACCAGGGTAGGGGGCGGGCCTGGTGGAGGTTATTGTGGGTCGCCCCGACTAGGCTACAGCTCCCACTGGTTGATGTAAGGGCCGAACCAGACTGAACTGCAACACCCATTGGCTCCAGTGCAACTCGGGACCGAAAACAGAACCAACCCAGCAATTGAAACCACCAGCTGATCGGGGTGATGGACTGTGCCGGGCCCTGTGCTTGCTAGAACATACAAGAAACTAGTCTGGGAATACTTCAAAGTTTCTTTGGAGATCTCCCCAATCGAACTGCTGGACTCAGAACTCTAACCAAGAAAAGACAGAAGACAGAGCAGATCAATCATCCATCTCAGCTATATGTTGGCAGCGAAATATGGGGCAAACGGAGACTTTATAATGGACCATATCAATCAGTGGACGACCTCATCGAGCGAAACTGGCAGCGATTCATAACCAGAGAACTATTAACACCACTCGAGCACATATCTCAGAGCATGCCCCACATCCGGGACTCGGGGTGGGCGGGAAACCGTGTGGGGCTTCTCCCTCAATATCCCCCTTTACCTCAGATACATGATGGAAACAATATGGACATAATAGTATTACCCACTGAACCTTTTTTTTTCTTTTTCTTTCTTTAACTGTAATTAACTATGTAAAGATTGTCAAGAACAATACAATAAAATAGATTTAAAAAAAAAAAAACAGTCGGTTATCATTAGACGAGTCCAAGAGGAAGTGGACTTCGTCCCAAACCCCAGGCAACGAAGATGGCCCCTGGGCAGGTGGGAGTCCTGCAGAGGGGATAACTGTGGACTCCCCGTCTCTCTAGGCCTGGGCAGCATGGGTGAGCAAGGTTGGTGAGTTCTGAGCGCCCTTCCCGGGACGCTCCTGGGAGTGCTGTTTCCTGGCGGCTCGGTGCCAGGGCAGGAGCTCCTCAGCCAAGGAGCGCCAGGCCTGGCCGAGCGCAAGCAGTCTCACCAGCTAGCTGTCCAACACTCGCAAGTTACTAAGCGCAAATCTTTGTGCAAATTATGTCAATATTATTTTAGTAATGTAATACATAGGAAACGTAACCATGTTATAAATTATATTATCTTGAAATAATTCACGTCATACATTGTTTTTTATTTGAAAAGCAGAGAAACAGAGAGGAGGAAGGGAAGGACAGTAAGTGGGGCTGACTTTCTCCCTGCTGGCTCACTCCCCTGAGGCCCACACTAGCTGGGCCTGGCCAGGCTCAATTCAGAATCTGAGAATTCCAGCCTGGTATCCCCCAGTAGGTGGGCAGCAGTTCTTGAACGTGGGCCATCCTCTACTGCCTTCCCAGGGGCATCACCAGGAGCTAGACGTGCCAGCTGGCACTCTGATAAGGGGAGGAGGTATCCCACGGGATGGCCACGTGTGTCGAGCCGCACACTCCTCCCTCAGAGTAGTGCTTCCCATCGGGGCCAGGGGGCCCTGCTCAGGGCCGCAAGACATGGACCCCCCAGGCCAGGACCCAGAGCAGGCAGCAGAAGGCAGACCAAAAAGCCATCCCACGTGCCATGTTTAAGGATGCGGAACAAGAAATCAAGATACAGTCAGACAGACAGGGCCAAGCAGACGCCAAAGTGTAGTGAGAACGTGTGGACCGGACAAGGAGAGGTCCTGGACACAGCTGGGCACAGGCTGCTGGTTCTGAAGCGAGCAGAAAGCTCTGTTTGCAAACCTGCAGTGTGATGGGCAATATAGCAGGCAGCTAAAGGCCTTGAACTGTGACCAGTACCACAGAAGAGCATGTTCAGTGCCACCTGTTGCATTGGCATCCCATGCGGGTGCCAGTTGGACTCCTGGCTGCCTCCCTTCCCTCCAGCTCCCTGCTAATGCACCCAGGAAAGCTGAGCTCCTGCACCCGTGTGGAAGTCCTGGATGAAGCTCCTGGCACTTGGCTTGAGTCTGGCCCAGTCCTGATCATTGTACCAAAGTGAGGGGCCAACCAACATGTGGGGAAGAGCCCTCTTTCCCTCTCTTTCTCTGCCTTTCTCTGTCTCTCTCTGCCACTTCCTCTCTCCAGTTTGTCTTTCAAGTCAATAAATCTGTAAAAACAAAACAGAAAACAGAGAGCATCATCCGGAGCACAGGACTGCTGCCGCAGGTCACTTCCCGCAGCACAACCTGACCCGTACAGCAATAGGAAAAGGTGGCTTCAATTCAGGTGCTTCCAGATGAATTAAACATCCACCCACTGTTCAGGCCTTGCTGAAAGCCTGGGTTTCCACAGGGGAATTCCTGGTGGTCAGGACCCAGCGGGGGCTTCTGATGTCCGAGGAGGTTGAGGCCGGCAGCTGCTGCAGCTGCTACCAGGAACAGGACAGCCGTGTCATGGAGAGTAGCCCTCAGCACCCTGACAGTCACTGCTCCTGCTGCTCCACCTGCTTGGAGCCTCAGTCCCTCCCAGGAGCACAGTCTCTTGAAGAACCCCGCGGATCCTGGGGTGGGGCACCCTGCGGTGTGTGGTGGGGAGCAAGAGGAGGGGCCCTCCTCACAGGGCTGAGCTGTGCAAGTGAGCCTTCTCGGAGTGCACCGGCCACTATGTGGGAGCGCTGCAGAGCTGCCCGGTGCTGGGCAGGGCTCCTGGGGCCTCATGCAGAGCCTGGGCACCTGGCCAGGCAGGCCGCATTCTCCCAGATCCTGGACTGCACTGGGAGCCCCCTCTGTTATCTGGGTCGTGGAAAGCAAGGTGCACCAGCTGTGACTGCTGCCAGCTTCCAAGCCACACAAGTCAGGCCTCCCTGACCTGCCTTGGCAGGACGTACCCCGCAGCCAGCCCTGGGCCGCTGCAGGCAGGATGCATCTTTCCTGGGAAAGAAAGAGAGGCTGGGGGACTCACCCCCACACCCCAAGCTCCCCGAGGCTTCCAGAGGACAGGCAGGCAGGGCTCCTATGCCTGTCCAGCTGAGCACCTGTGGGAGGAGACCGTACCCCCCGCCACCCCAGGGAGTGTGGCCTTGGCCTGGGGCTACCTGTCTGCCCTCCTCACCCTCACTGCTCACCCTCCTCATCCCTCAAGACTGTGGGCAGTTCCCAGGGTCCCCCATTTTGTTTACTGAACAGGACTGCAACTTCCTACCAAGGCTGGACACTTCAGGGAAGCAGCTGCCTGCAGCCTCCCAAATCTCCTCGGATTCTCTTCTGGTCGTTTCCAGGCAGCTACAGCTACGAGGAGCTGAGGCCTGCCCTGTCTCGGACCTCAGCGGCATCTTGCCAGGCATAGGGAGTGCACAGGGACCTCAGAGGCCAGGGCTTTCCACAGCAGCCCAGACGAGGCATCAGCTACCCAGGAACTGGGAGAGAAGGCCGCAGCGGTGGAGGGGCTTCCAAAACCAGAGAAGGCCCTCCACACCTGCCACCGAGCCACACACCTGACACAGCAGCACTGCTCCGACACCAGCAGCATCAGACGCTGACTGGGCTCATAAAAGCGAGGCCAGGGCAGCTGACCACAGTAATGGCGGGGCAGGCAGGGTACAGCCCTAAGACACGCAGTCCCCTTTCCCCTCCCCCTCTGCCAGGGCTGTGGGAGGAGGTTGGGGCTGGAAGCGGCGGAAGCCGGTTCATCCCATGGTGGAGAGGGCCTTCTGTGGATACAGGCTGACAAAACAAGCCTCAAGGAACTGCAGGTAGGAGGGAGACAGACCCACCTCCACTGCAGCATGGTTCCCACCGGGACCCTGGCCCCGGTCAGCACTCAGGACCTAGGCCAGTGCCCACTCCCTGCCCAGCAGTCTGTGCCTTGCAGGCCTGCTCGTCCCAGCATCCACACAGCAGCACGTGCAGGACAATTCACTGTGATGCCAGCTGAACCGCGTCCCTCGCAGACCATGCCTGAAGGTCTGCAGGATCTGATGTGAATGACAGGATGCATAGGGAACGGGAGCAGGGCTCTCTCAGCAAGCTCAGTTACTCACAACCGCGATGGCATTTTGGCAATCAGCCAGAGCTGGAAGCGCATGCTTTTAAAATGACGCCGCTTAGCACACCACAGTGGACATCTCGCCCAGGGCACAGGAGCTGGTGGAATGCAGTCCCACAAGGCCTAATGAGAGGCCAAGAGTGGTCACAGAGTCTGGAACAGCAGATGGGCTGAGGGGGCCCTGCCAAGTGCCAGGGTTCCACGCAAGCTGCTCCCGGGCACACTACGGGCCTGGAGGGACAACACCCACGCCGCCAAGTGCCAGGGTTCCACGCAAGCTGCTCCCGGGCACACTACGGGCCTGGAGGGACAACACCCACGCCGCCAAGTGCCAGGGTTCCACGCAAGCTGCTCCCGGGCACACTACGGGCCTGGAGGGACAACACCCACGCCACCAAGTGCCAGGGTTCCACGCAAGCTGCTCCCGGGCACACTACGGGCCTGGAGGGATAACACCCATGCCCCCAGCAGTAGCTGGCAGGCATTCTCCGTAAGAACATACTCTGCATGCAGAGAGCGTACTGACAGCCACTTCAGACAGGCCGTCCAGGTCCCCGGGCAGTGGGTGACAGCTGGGCACTGTGCCTGTCAGAGGCTCCTGGAGCTCTGTAGGCTCCTGCAGACTAACACGGACCTGGGACCTATGGTCGGACCATGTCTTAGGCTCCATTCTCTTTCCACAAGGATGATAGGGCCATGAGCCTGAGCCAGACTTGCATGTGGGACTCCCTGGCACAGGTGTGAGGACTTGTGCTTGGCCCTGGGAGGCTGCTGGGGCCTTGCTCCAAACCCCAATCCTCCTCACTGTCCCTGGTCATCATGCTTCCCCTTACCCAGTCTGGGCCACAAGGCACCCCCTATTCTGCTCACTAAGGTTTGTACCAGATCCTCCTCCAGCTCTGGTCACCAAGATGTGTCCTTCAGGGACACTGTCCATGAGCCCGGCACTAGCCAGGTCCCTGGTGAGTGATGGGACCACACAGACCTTAGGCAGGTATGCGAGTGATGACTTGGTTGATGACGGGTCCCTTACAGGCCACTGCGCACCGTGGCTGTTAGTGATGGCTGCCTGCACACTGCGCATGCATGCTGGATGGGGAAGGGGACCAGGGTGCTCCCTGGGGCAGGACACCATGGGGAAGAGAAGGCACTGGGGACACCTGCCTCCGGCACCTCCCCTCCTTCCTCGCTGTAAGCGAGTGGGGCGGTAACTCAGTGACCCTAAATAGGATGTCTAGCTTTACTAAGGATCTTGCACATACAGATTCCCGAAGAATGGCAATCTGCAGGAGGAAGCAGGTGCTGTCAGCACAATGGCACATCCTGAGGCTCGGCATTGTTCAAAGCCCACGATGCCGGGGCCACTGTGCGCCCACCTGCCGCACCTGCCCCCTCCTGTGACATCACTTCCTCCCCTTCCTTCCCGGAAGAGCTGCTGGGGTGGGGCTGGGGATTCCGGTGACTCTAATGGACCACACTCTACCCCACGCTGGTGCCGTCTCTGTTGAGCGATTGTTCACTGAGTTTCCAACTTTGGGGTGTCCTTCAGATGGGGGACACTGTCAGGAAGACCTAAAGCCCAGTGGTGTGTCAGTTCTGTGCCCTGGCTTCACTGAACCCCCAAAGTGAGAAGCTGAGGTCCTGCCCTCTGCCCGCCGACGTGAACTGCTCTGGGTGCTGGGGGTTAGGCTGAGATCATGGCTACGCCGAGCAGGGTTCTCATGTCCCACGCATGGGGTCCTCCCGGGAGAAAGACAGAAACACACGGTGGGAGGAGGCCGCGGGGACTGGATAAAGTGTCCACTCCAAGGCATCTGAGGGCACTGGCAGCTGGGGGCAGGCACGGCATGGACGGATCCCTCTCCCCCTTCCCGGCTCCCTGGGGGTTAAGGTGCACTGTGTGAAGCTGGCCAGCATGGCCACTTCTGTGCCAAATCCCGATGCTGTCACAGTGGTGGCCACAGTGCATCCCTTTCAATCTGAAGATGACAGCTGCTGACAAGGCCCTGACAAGACCAACAAACACGGGACCAGAATGAGCACCACATGCTCGTGTCCCCACTAGTGTTGCGTGGGACCCCTCGCCCACGAGTGGTGCGGCGGGAGGACCCTGGCGTGCACTCCAGGGCGGCCACTTGATGCATTTTCCCTGAGCTCAGGCACCTGCCCATTCAGCCTGTGATAAACCCTCCTTTCTTACCCTCTGCTTCCCTCTGCTCTGCCATCCCTGCCAGAAGGCCCCAGCTCCTGGCACCCTGGTCACAGTGACGGGATGGACCCCTTGCTTCCCTAGATTCATGACGGGGGGTACTCTAAAGAACCCAGGTCCTGACCTAGCCTAGTGCGAGCTGCGGGCAAAGTTCCTGGCACACAGCGGTGTGTTTGTCCCCTAAAACACAAACCTGTGAATTATACAGTGCTGCCAGTTGCCATGGCTTGCACCTGTCAGCACTTCAACTCCCTAACTTTTGGTTCCAAGTGTGTGTGTGTGTGTGTGTGTGTGTGTGTGTGTGAGAGAGAGAGAGAGAGAGAGAGAGGTGGGGATTGAGGGACCTTTTATCAAGATAGTGGCTGATACCCCAGGAACAAGCTTGCCTCCTCGGGGACATGGGGGACATTCGTGATTGTCAGAATGTGGCTCAGTCATGGAGACCATCTGATGCTGCTCATCCCAGGAAGCTCTGGGCAGAGCCTGTGCAGCGCTGCCAGGCTGCCGAGTCCCACACTCACCCCCAGCGCTCCGTGTCAGCAGGAAGTAGAGCTATGAGCTGTGAGCTGGCGCCTGGGCCCAGCGCTGTGAGCTGCCATTGCTCTCCCAGCTCTGGCAGGTGAGTGTTGAATATCACTCAGGACACTCAGAAGAGCCAGATTCCACAAGAAGAGACGTTTTCTTGTAACTTTGAACTCCAGATGTCTGTGAACAAGCCCAAAGCATGTTCTCTTGCCACACCAGGCATTTGTGGAGGCAGCTCAGTCAATACTTCACTGGGTCGCTTCCCTCGTCCCTGGCCCCTCTCCAGGGCCAAGGGTGACCTCAGCCCACCTCGCAGCCCAGCAGCACGGCCGATGGCAGCAGCGGCGGCTGAGCCACAGGAGGCTGGAGGTGGGAGCCAGGGACTCAGCTCTGGGCTGGCTGTGTCACTCCTAGGCTGGCACAGTCCGCCTGGTCCTGATAGGAAGAGGGAGATGGTGGGCACCTGGGCCTGTGTGTGAGCCGCTCTCGGGACGCCGAGACCCATGCGGGGAAGCTGATTTCCCCAGACCCTGCACACCTCCAAACTCAAGTGCTCTGTGTCCACGACCGGAGAAGGAGCCGCTCAGGCAAGCCGGGCCTCAGCCGATTAGCGGGCAGCTGGCTTAGGTGGCCACTCAGAAAGGCCCTTGGGCAGAAGACCAAAGTGTTCTCGTGTATCCACGGGCCGAGCACCTGACATCTCGGCACCTCCTCCCTCACTGCTCACACCCGACCTCCAGGCCTGTTTCCTGCTGCAGCATCCCTAGGCAGCTGCACCTATGTTACAATCCGCACTCCACCGCCTGCACTCCCCTGTAGCCCAGCTTTGCCCTCTAGGAGGCCAGGAGGAAGCTCTTTCTGCCCTGTGCCCTTCACAAGCACGCAGACACCGCAGCTCCAGCTCGCCCATGCCTCTGCGACCCTGGACGACACCCTGTGGGTGTTTGCAGCTGTTTGCAGCACGGTGAGCACTGAGCAGGGCAGCATTGCCCAGGAAGGAACTCAAAGCTTTCATCTTCTCACCAACCCATGGCAAAGTCTCAGTGCACCTGTGCCACAGCTCCTGCAGCCGGGAGCTGGTGTGCTGCAGGAGCAGGCAAACACACTGGTGCCGCCAGACTGCAGCAATGTGCCTGCTGGGGACCGACACTCCGCTTCCAACTGGGCCCTGCTCCTCAGGCGCCCGGAAGGAGGTAGATGCTGGTTCAAGCACCATGGCTCCTGCTTCCCCCACACACTCAGATTTCAACAGAGGCCGAGGCTGACTGTGCTGCTCACACGGGCAGTGATGGACACACGGGCAATGATGCTCACACGGGCAGTGATGGACACAAGCCAGGTGCGTGGACGCTCACAGAGCTTACGTAAGCTCCTGAGGTGGTGGAGGAGGCCTTGTGGCACACGGACAAAGCTGTAAGGGCAGGCAGCCATCCACCTAGGGGCAGGGAGGCAGGCCTCCAGCAGAAGGGGTCACACCTTGCCAGTCCCCAGGCCCCACGCCCAGGCCTTGGGAACACAGACCCACCAGGGACACAGGCAGGACTGGAGCTTGTCCTAGGGCAAAGGTGGGGGAGGGAGTGAGTGTGACCTGATGCCTGGCCTTCCTAACCTGGCTCGGCAGGGTGCGTGCTTAGTGGGGGAGCCACTCACTGGGGCAGCAAACGCAGCCTTTCAGGAGTCTGCTGCACTCTGTCCCACTTTCCCACCTGCCCCAGGGCCTGTGGCTGAGGCAGCATATGCAGGAACACGTGTGGACAGGCGCGGGCAGTGCATGCTGTGCCCTGGCACACCGCATGCCTCCTGGAGCGGGGTGGGAGGCTCACAGGCCCATCTGTCTGCCTCCCTTGCCCATCGGCCAGCGAATGAGCAAAGGAGGACTCTACTGCGTGCTGACCCAGAGCCGGACGGCCAGTTACACAGATTGGACAGATGTCCAAAACGAAGCACTAATGAGCAGAGAAGAAACAAACCAAATGTGCTAAAAATAATCAGAGAAAATGCTCTCTCCCTATTTCAGCCTTATTAATTAAAAACCCAAATTAAAGTGGTGAGGATCACTCATTAAGTCTTTAATTTAAACACGGGCTGACAAAGCTAATTGCACGAACGCTCTGCCCCAGCTGTTCACTGCTGGCCCCACTTGGTTCTGACCGAGAAGCCGTTGGGAGAATGGATGTGGAGCAAGTCAGCCGCTGAGGGACGGAGGCGGGGCCACCAGAGAACAGCCAGTTTGACTTTCCCATCACCAAAGGAAGGGCACTGCGGCCATGTTTCATTGTGGCACCCTGGTGGGAGTGCTTTCTATGGATCCATGCTGTGATAAAATGGCCAATGACACAGCTCATTGTGCCCCTGGCTACGCAACACGTGATGGTCTGGGCTCCCAAATCTGCTGCTTGTTTCCTAACCAGGTCTGGGACCCTGAGCTCCAACCAAGGCACAACCCGCAACCCTAACGTGCCTCCTCTGAAAGCCTGCTCCGCACAGCGGGGGAGGTTGCTAACACCAGGGACTGCAAATCGGGGTTACTTCCTGGAAAAGCTCTTGGGGATCATGGCCAGTATGAGATGAGCTGACCTGTCGGCACAGCCAATGGCTCTGGTAGTGACAAGGGACCGTGTGGCTGTCCTGGCATGACATCTGCCTGGCGCAACCGTAAGAGGCTGTGAATGTTCCAGAATAGCGTCTGGACTGTGTCAAGCACGGGTAGTCTGACATGCTGGTGCTTCCCTTGGAGACCAAGGCAGGACAGCTGCCTTCATGTCTTCCCCGGACCTTTCATAACCACAGGGAAATGGCCATTGTTTCTAAAATAAAGAATCCATGATCTTCCTGCCCCTGGCGTCAGTGCTATGGCTCGTGCGTGGGAGTCAGCCGCGCTGGCTCACCGTGCACGTGGAGGCAGCAGAGCAGTTACGGAGCGGCATGCCCATACCCCAGACCACGCACAAGCTGCCCAGTGCACTCAGCAAGGGACGCTAACCTGGGACCGCTCATCTGAGAGGACTGCGTGGGGCAGGGTCGTGGTGCGGAGGGCTTGCCTGGAACGCCCACATCTCTTAATGGGGCGCCAGTTTCAATTCGGGCCCTATCAAAGACAACCACGGCAGAGCAGGCTCAGAGCCTCCTCTGCTGGAAGGACACTGGAGGTGGGGCTAACGGGCGGGATCAAAGGTCACGAAGCCCACAGACAGTGGGGGAAGGGCCATCGGGGGCCTGGGCCTCAGGCACCCCCCCATCTGGCCCTCCCAGCCCAGCTGCCTTTCTGCTGGAAGGAGCAGGGTGGGGCATCTGCAGGAGCCAGCTGCTGCTCTGAGCCACACTTAGCCTGTCTGCATCTGACTTAATACCCTCCGAGCAAGGCCACTGCCACCCATCCCACAGCCCCTGGGACGTCGGTCACCGCCGAGAGGGCCACGTGGCTGCAAGCGTTAGAGGAAATCAGCTTGTCCCCCTGGAACTGACCCGTCCACCTGCACGTGCCAAGTAGCTGCGGCCATTGGTTCTCACACAGGGCCATTTCCTTAGCACTGTCTGGCTTCTGAGCCACAGTCAAGAGTGGGATGGTCCTGGTCTCATTTCCCTGGGTCCTCAGTGCCAGTCAGCTTTGGGCCCACAAGATGCCCTCCCTCCTCTAAACAGCCCCACGACCCCATGGTTGGTGCAACTCTCCAACTACATGTGAAGGAGCCCCTTTCCAGCTGGTGAGTGGCAGAGCTGCCCATGGCCCTGGGTGGCATCTTCGCTTAAGAACGAGTTCTCACAACGTGGGCTTCAGTCAGCGTTTCCAGGGCAAGGGCAGGAGGCTGCCTGGCTCCTGCTGTCCCTGTGGAGCCTGGGAGCCTGCCCACAAACTCGACACCACACACATGCCTCCCTAGGGTCAGCCTGTGGCTCCCTCAGGACAGGGGCTGCCGAGCTGCTGCGATGGCTCAGCAAGCTAATCCTCTTCCTTCAAGCACTGGCATCCCACACGGGCAATGGTTTGTATCCTGACTGCTCCACTTCTGATCTAACTCTCTGGGAAAGCAGCAGAGGATGGCCCCAGTCCTTGGGACTCTGCTCCTACGTGGGAGACCCAGAGTGCTCCTTGTCCCCGGTTTTGGATCAGCCCAGGCAAGGCCTTTGCAGTCATTTGGGGAGTGAACTAGCAGATGGAAGATGTCTCTCTCTGTTTCTCCTTCTCTGGTCAAGCCCACTCCTGAACACCCGCATCCTGTTTGCACACTGTTGATGCAGCTTCCTGTCCCTGCACCTGGGACAAACAGGGGCACTGGCCTGGAGGCCCAGGCTCCTGCCACCAGGAAGGGAGCCCCTGGCTCCTGGCTTCGGCCTGGCTCTGCCATAGCCATTGGAGACACGGAAAGAGAGGGAACCAACACATGGAAGACGTCTGTTTTTCCTTCAGTAGCTCTGACTTTCAAATAAGTAACATTTTTAAACAAAATAATATCAAATGGTATTAAATAATTAAGCTGTACAATATGAAAATGCAAACTCCTGACCTTTTCAGACTACAGATTTTCAACTTTATTCATTGCTTATTAAAAACCTACTGAATAAGATATAATCTGTTCAGTAGCATTTGCAAGAGATTATTCTGATAGGGTGTAGAAAAAATAAGGAACAAGTCACAAGTGAGAAGATACCCAGAGGGTGTGGAGCACTCAGGGATGTCCCTCAGTCACACAGCCTCCCCTCAGTCACACAGCCTCCCATAGTGCACACAGCCTCCCCTCAGTCACACAGCCTCCCCTCAGTCACACAGCCTCCCCTCTGTGCACACAGCCTCCCCTCGGTCACACAGCCTCCCCTCGGTCACACAGCCTCCCCTCGGTCACTCAGCCTCCCTTCAGTCACACGGCCTCCCCTCAGTCACACGGCCTCCCCTCAGTCAGTCACTCAGCCTCCCCTCAGTCACACAGCCTCCCCTCAATCACACAGCCTCCCCTAGTGCACACAGAGGCTCCCCTCAGTCACACAGCCTCCCCTCAGTCACACAGCCTCCCCTAGTGCACACAGAGGCTCCCCTCTGTGCACACAGCCTCCCCTAGTGCACATAGCCTCCCCTCAGTCACACAGCCTCCCCTCAGTCACACAGCCTCCCCTCGGTCACTCAGCCTCCCCTCGGTCACTCAGCCTCCCCTCGGTCACACAGCCTCCCCTCGGTCACACAGCCTCCCCTCGGTCACTCGGCCTCCCTTCAGTCACACGGCCTCCCCTCAGTCACACAGCCTCCCCTCAGTCACACAGCCTCCCCTAGTGCACACAGAGGCTCCCCTCAGTCACACAGCCTCCCCTCAGTCACACAGCCTCCCCTAGTGCACACAGAGGCTCCCCTCAGTCACACAGCCTCCCCTAGTGCACATAGCCTCCCCTCACTGACACAGCCTCCCCTCAGTCACACAGCCTCCCCTAGTGCACATAGCCTCCCCTCACTGACACAGCCTTCACCTTATAAACAATGCTGAAGAGTACCCTTGGAATATGATCCCATTACACAGAGCTGGAGCCTGAGGTGAGAACACATTCTAACATTGCAGTTAGTAGGTGCAAGGCCAGAATTTGAGTTCTGATGTGATCTTAGCATTGGAATTTCCTGCACTAGAGAGTGAGGCACTCTGGGGGCTTGGCGGGCTGTGGGAAGCAGGGTCTCCCTCTCTCAGGGACCCCATGCTCTGCACAGGCCAAGTGCAGCCCTTGGGAAGCACCTGCTTGCTGCTGACGACTGCTTCCTGCACAAGTGGATGGCCACGAACTTGAAGTGAAACGGAAGTGACCGTAGACAGCCTGGCTCCAGGCGCGACTTTCCTGCAGGGATCTAGGAATGCTCTGTCGCGGCTCCTTGCACCCACCGAGGAGCGTGGCACTCTGTGTCTGCACAAAGCAGCTGTGCGTTGAGGGCCTCCTAGCCCAGAAGATGCTGGGCGCTGGCCCTTCATGACCCCTCGCACGGCCTCTGCGTGGTTCCAGTGCCACAAGCCTCTCCAGGCGCTGAGAGCCTCCACAACAGCCAAGGGACGCCTGCGCACACCTTTTCCCAGGAACACGTGGGGGAAACCACCGGTTCACACAGCTGCGTACACGGGGCCTTGCCCACGGGAGCCTGTGTCCAGAACCGCTCGTGTCTGCTACCAGGGAGCTTCAGGGCTTCCAACTCGGGTTGTTAATGGCCAGAGGGACAGGGCCCCTGGCCAGGGGAGGTCTGACCTCGCACGTGAAGGTTGTCCTACTTGTTCTGGCACCTCCACCGAGTGGACACCTGGACTCAAGCAGAGCTCAGCGCTTTCTTCAGGCCCAGTTTCTCCAGCCCCACCATCTGCACCTGCTCCACACTCATACTGGCCCACACAGCCAGGAAGCACTGGTTGTTTGAACCCTTCTGGCAGCGGCTCCCAGCACAGTGCCCGCTCCGTGCTTGCCTGGCCTCCTATCCCCAGGCCTTCACACGGCGGTGGGAAGGTCTGCCTGCGTGGGCGCCGGGGCCACATGGCAGCAGTGGGCTCCCTGTGAGCTGTTAGGACACAGAGTGTCTTGGACGGTAGATACTGTGTTCCTGATCCCAAAGAGGCCCTGCTGCTGCATCTGGGGGGTAACCCTGCCTGCTTGTGGCCACTTTCATCCTAGTCCATGGGGCACCCAAATACCAGGCTCTGCCGCATTGCCAGCCATGGCCCTGGCATCTGACGGACCCAGGAAACCGTGTCAGCTAGCTAAGAAGCGGTGCTGTAAGACCTAGATGGCCACGGATGCAGGGGTCCCAGGTGCTAGGAGATCAGTGTGTGGTGCTGCTCGCACTAGCACCAGGAGCCCAAAGACCATGGTCACCCAGGCAAAGACAGCCTCTGTGGAACCTTCCAGAGTGGGGCCTCTCCACCGAGGGCTGTCTCCTTGTGTTCGAATGTGACAGCTGTGTCAGTTCTGACAGCTGACAGGAGACTCTCAGACCTGGGCTGAGATGTCACCACGTGCTGAATGTGGCATTTCGACACAGGCCCTGCTTTAGCAGCCTCATGTGGAGGGCACAGCCAGCCAGACACTGCGGGCTTGCAGGAAGGTGGCTCAGGGGCCAGGAGCACCAGCCCTGGCAGGGCAGGACAGTCAGGGTGCCCGAGGACTGCTGTGGCTCACACATGTCTCCACCCTCATGGCCACGGTACCTCTGAGAACCTGACGACAGGGTCAACAGGCAGACACCCACAACACAGTGGGGCACTGGCCAGCGGAAGCTGGGGCTGCAGGCGCCAAGGTGAACGGGACTTCTCACTCCCATTAGGAGTGGGAATCGTCGGGACGCCAGCCGCAGGGATGCAGCCGGGGTTCTGGAGGAAGGAGGGGCTGTGATCATGAGATCAGGTGGTGCCCGCCTCGGGCAGACTCCAACATCAGCCTCGCTGCCCCTGGGCAGTGCTGCCAGGCCCCTGCGGGGTGTGAGGCTGCATGCACCTTCTCGAGTCTCCCTGGGAAAAGCGTGCCTACGCAGTGTAGTGCTAGTGCCACTGAGGGTGAGCAAAGCCACGTGGGGCAGCGATGATGGTGTGCTTGGCGTCAGCCTGAGGGCACCAGCGCGGGGGCAGGAACCCATGTGGAACACACACTGCTTGCCACAAGCCTCGGGAAGCACCAGGAGAGCCAGCTGACGTGCACCTGCTGCCGGGCGCAGAGAACACGCACAAGGGCCGCCTGCAGTTGCGCAATGAGGAGGTTGGAACTCGCATCTCTGACACCCTGCCCACTGTGGAGCGCGAGCCGCCTGGGGGTGGGGCTTTCAAGTCAGCATCTTGGTCCCCTGGGTGTGAGTGACTTAGCCTGTAGACAATGATTGCAGCTTATTTTCATCTACCTGTAGGCAGAGCGACACAGGGAGAAAGAGCAAGAGATCTTCCATCTTCCACCTATGAATTCGCTTCCCTAATGGTCACAGCAGCCAGAGCCAGGAGCTCCCGCTGGGTCTCCCATGTGGGTGACAGGACTTAAGTCCCTGAGCCATCACCCACTGCCTCCCAGGGGCATTAGCAGGAAGCTGGGACTGGAGCTGGTCTGATGTGCGAGGCAGCTGGTACCACGCCCCCCTGAGATGCTTTTTCTTGATGTTTCTACTCCGGACCTGAGTCTCCCTGCAGAACACCGGGGAAGGAGCTGCTCACTGCTCACTGCTCCGTGGGAGGAGCTGTTCCTCCTGGCTAGTTCCCCCTTCCTGAGGACAGGCTGCCCTGTGGCACCACCCACATGGCGGGTCCAAGGAGAAGCTGTCTTCACCACCGCAGGATGCCCCAGGGGGACTGCAGCCCTGAGTCCCAGACAAGCGGCTCCAGAATGTGGCGCAAGCTGGGAATTCCTGCCCCTTCCCAACACTGCCCTCTAAAGGAAAGGAAGCTTGGCCAATAGCTGGGGGAAAGCCCTCACCTTTAGAGTCATGCCAGTTTTTGCAGGTGTGGGTGCTGGTGGCGTGCACGGACACTGCTCAGGGTGCGGGTGAGGGGCAGGTGTGGGTGCTGGTGGCGTGCACGGACACTGCTCAGGGTGCGGGTGAGGGGCAGGTGTGGGTGCTGGTGGCGTGCACGGACACTGCTCAGGGTGCGGGTGAGGGGCAGGTGTGGGTGCTGGTGGCGTGCATGGACACTGCTCAGGGTGCGGGAGGGGCGGGTGTGGGTGCTGATGGCGTGCATGGACACTGCTCAGGGTGCGGGTGAGGGGCAGGTGTGGGTGCTGGTGGCGTGCATAGCCGTTGGCCAATGCAGGTCAGGATGATACACTTTGAGTCCAGTCCCCAGCACTGTCCTCTCCCACCCAGGTCCGGATTAGCTGTGCACTCATGGCATCGCAGTGCGCCTGAGACAAGTTCACCTCGTCTGCGTGTAGGACCCTGAGGGCAGTGCCGGGCTGGCCTTGGACGCCCCTGCAGAGAACTCACCCTGTACTGGCTGCAGACTCAGCAGGCCCCAGGCAAGAGCAGAGTTTGCACACCTGATTCCGGCCTGCCCTGGCCTGGAGGCCTCCCCACCTCTGTCTACCTGCTGGGACCCTCACAGCACGGGCCGCCACCTTCAGGGGCTCAGTCTTGCCTCGCCATCAGATGAGTGCTAGCACAGCCCTGGCCATCCCTGCCCTTAGTGAAATGCTCTCCAGTTGCTTCCGCCTGTGTGGGCACCAAGGCAAGCCAGGAGCAGGGCAGACAGGGCTCTGGGGGCGGGGCTGGTGGCTCCCGGCCTGATAAAGAGCACCCCGCCCAGTGGGGAGACCCTTGCCCAGCCAGCCAACAGGAAGCCGGCCAACAGGAAGTGAGTTTCTCACTGAGACAGCCTTTGTAGGGTCAATAATAGACCAGGTTTTAAATAGAAAGACACGTGGTGCCTCCAGGAAGCTCTCGGTGGTACAGAGGAAGTGGACTGCTCTTCCCTCAGGCAGGCACACCCGACCCCTCCTCTCCCGGCCGGGCGCACTGGCGGGAGCAGAGCTGGGGAGAGATGGGGTTACGGTCCTGGAGGGGAGCAGGCAAGAAGGGCCAACTCCGCTTCAAGGACGCGGTGTGAGGCAGGAACAGACATGCTCTCCACATGTGTGTTCAGGAACGTAGCTGACAGCTGTGACAGATACATGTGGCAAGCATACGCTGCACACGTGTGTTCCTGGGACCACAGCTGTGACATGGAGGGTGTGACAGCAACACAGACGCTAATGGTCAGGGTGTAAGTGAAACCAGTGGGGGAGGTTCCCACTTAAGCTCCTTCCTTGAGAGGGAGCCTCTGTCTTGGGGACAAAAGTCCGTCCTGACCCCCAGAACCTGGCACTGGGCCCCGACACCCAGCAGGCCTCCCAGAACGCTGGTGCCACCCACCTGGCCACGTCCTCATCACAGTCCACAGAGGGGACCCTAGCTCATTCCATTCCACGCCTCATGGCGCCTTCCTGCTCCCTGCCCTCTTTCGCCTGTTCTTAGACTGGGCGCCAAGAGCCCAGGGAGACCACGGGATGACTGCATTCACTCCGGCTGGCATCTATGGACACCCCAGGTGCCCCGACCCCGCCTGTGTGTGCAGACTGCTGGTGGCTAACCCAAGGCTTAGCGTCCAGCACAGACAGGGCGCCCCGTGCTGCCCGTCTCTAGTTCACACAGAGGGTGCCTGCTGGGCTGCCTCCTTCCCGCCCCCATCACCGCACTGCTGAGCGCCGGGCAGGGCAAGGGCAGGAGAGGGCTGGGTCCTGAGAGCAGGTCAGGGAGGGAGTGGGGGCCCACAGGAGCGTCAGGACAAGGTGTGGGGAGGGGGCCAACAGCAGGGACCGCAGCCTAGTGAACGGTGATGGCTCTCCTGGGGTTGGCAGCACCCCAAGCCAGAGGATGGGGCGGCCTTGCACCTGGAGCCGCCTTGGCCTTGCCTGTCTGTCCTGGACACCAGTCACCCGGCCGGCCGACCCCCGGAGAACCAGAAACTGGCTCAGCCATGTGCTGGGCCTTCTGTCTCCTCCTGTCTCCTCCTACCTCCTCACAGCCATGAAGTAGCCTGAATCCAAACCTTTGCGGCCAGCTCCCTGCTGGTTTAAACTTCAGAAAGTAGACAAGAGACAAGGCCACTGGGGCCGAGGGGGTGCACAGGTGCCTCTGTGGGGCTGGGCTCCCTGAGGCTGTGACATTCCCCAGACCCACCCCACAATGGGCAGGAACACGTGCCCACATGGAGGCCAGTGCTGCCAACTACAGGTGCATTTCTAAATGGTCACATCTTTTGTGCAATTGTCAGAAGTCAGACTCATCAGGAATGACTCCCTGGTGCAGGTCCAGGCCCGACGCCATGACTCGGCTGCTTTCCTCCACTGCTGGTGACCGCTCCCTTCCCAGCACTGCCGGTGCCCAGATCAGGCACCTGTGCCAACTAAGGACCAGGGAAGGACGCTGCAGAGTCCCGTCCAGGAGGTGTGGGCATGCGGCTGGCATGGGAAAGAGATATCAGGTAGCTTGTCCCTGGGGCACCCCTGGCCAGTCCAGGCAGAGGGTTGTAGCACCAAGTTCTGCCACGTTACCCCATGCACTCCTACAGGAGCCGACAGGGCGCAGGGGTCTGCACAGGGCGCTGTCTTCTGGGGACAGCACTCATAGCTGTCCTCTGTCCAGGCCTGGGGCACCTTCGTGGAATCCACAGGGGACAGGAGTCCTGTCTGAGGAGGGGCCTGGGCCTCCTTCCTTCCCTGTCCACTTCCTGCCTTGCAATGAATGTCTCAGGCAGGGGCTTTGAGAGGCCCATAGGTACAGGAGCGCCACGTGGCGTGTGACCACCTGGGTGTCTGTGATGACTCAGGGAGGTGTCTCTGCAGGTGACGGCAAGCAGAGAGCAGCCAGAAGGGTTCCTCAGGAACCCTGGACAGGTGACCCGGCTGGGAAGACCACACTGACCTGTCTGTCATGCTTCTCTTGGCATCCAGGACCAGCACTGAAGGACTCCACCCCGGGCTTCCTCCCAACGAGTCGTGGGACAGGAGTGATGACAGATGGGTCCCAGGTCTTGGGAGAGAGCACTGACTGACACATGCGTGTGGGGAGGGGTGTCAGCTGGCACCCGCGTGTGCCTGCACAGCAGCAAGTGGCCACACCGAGTGGAGCCCACAGGGATGTGGCCACACACACAGCTGCTCTGTGGTGTGGTGTGCTACACCGAGGCGGCCAGCAGCATTGTGATCCAGCGGCAGCAGCTTCCGTCCATTGGAATGGCGTGAGTGTGGCCTGCCCCATGCCACTGGACCTGACAACAGTGAGGAGGAGGAGGAAGCTGTCGACTGAACAGAAAACACCTGTGTCCATGGCTGACAGCGGAAAATGCCACCCTGTGGTGCTGGGGGCTGCTGGCTTGTCCATGGGACTGCACAGAGCTAGAGGGAAGGCAGAGGTGACCTGGAGGTACAGCAATTTGGTAAAAATTCTTTTTTTTTTTTTTTTAAAGATTTTATTGTTATTGGAAAGCTGGATATACAGAAAGGAGGAGAGACAGAGAGGAAGATCTTCCATCCGATGTTGCACTCCCTAAGTGAGCCACAACGGGCCGGTACGCACCAATCCAAAGCCAGGAACCTGGAACCTCTTCCGGGTCTCCCACACGGGTGCAGTGTCCCAATGCATTGGGCCGTCCTCGACTGCTTTCCCAGGCCACAAGCAGGGAACTGGATGGGAAGTGGAGCTGCCGGGATTAGAACCGGCGCCCATATGGGATCCCGGGGCTTTCAAGGCAAGGACTTTAGCCGCTAGGCCACGCCGCTGGGCCCAATTTGGTAAAAATTCTGTAATGCTGTTGGGCCTCAGCTGGCTTCCCTGGATTTATTTTTCTATTAAGAGAGCTTACTGGGGGGCTGGCATGGTAGCCTAGCAGCTAAAGTCCTTGTCTTGCATGCGCTGGGATCACTTATGGGTGCTGGTTTGTGTCCCGGCAGCCCCGCTTCCCATCCAGCTCCCTGCTTATGGCCTGGGAAAGCAGTTGAGGACAGCCCAAAGCCTTGGGACCCTGCACCTGCGTAGGAGACCTGGAAGAAGCTTATGGCTCCTGGCTTCAGATCAGCTCAGTTCTGGCCACTGCAGCCACTTGGGGAGTGAATCAGTGGATAGAAGATTTTCCTCTCTGTCTTTCCCCTTCTCTGTATATCTGACTTTCCAATAAAAATTTTTTTTAAAAATTTTAAATCTAAGAAACGGAGAGTGAGCTTATTGGGTTGTCCATGTTCAGTTGCATGGACGTGGCCCACACACTCGGGATCTCCGTGCTGAGAGGCACAGACAAAGGGCTCCAGGAACATTTCCACAGGTCAGCCACAGTCCTATGTGTGATGTCACCACAGACCCCGAATGACCTGGGTGTTCCTTGCAAGAATCGTGAGTGTGGATCTCCTACCCCGCCTCAGAGCTGACCCTGCAATGCAGCGTCACCCACACAGACAGCAGTGTCTGCCCCTGGAGCAGGCCCTGGGGAGCCCGGCTGCTGCGGGTATCCCTGGGCCACACGCCTGCAGTGTGGGAACCACGGCCCATTGGTGCTACAGCCCTCACCGGGACTCTTCCCTGCTGCTTGTCAGCCCCGGCCAGGTGAGGCCTTCCCCTCCTGCCTACGACCCACTCCCTGTACATCCTCCACAAAGAGCTCCTGGAGTGACCTCTCCTGGGTGTCCAATGCCAGAGCAGCCAGGCTAACTCCCAAAATAACCCTCCTCGGGTGTCATTCCCTGCCCGGCCCGGCCCGCTCCCCCATGCCTGCCTTCTGCCAGGTCCATGAGCCATGGAGCCTCAGCGGGGTGTCCCTGGTGACCTCCTTGCAGCCCACAAGGTCTTCTCATGCTCCCATGCACTTGAGTCCCAACCCCGCATCACCCGGCCAAGGGGGGCATGGTCCTCAGAGAGGACCCCAAATGCTTTGTCTTCTAACCAACGGGAGGCTCCATGGACGGAGGCATGCCAGTGCTGCCCAGGGTGGGCCGGGCTGTGTGAGTTCCTGCCTGCCCCTCACGTGCAACATGTCTGAGGAAAGTGGAAACAGAGGTTGGAGCAGGGCCCAAGCAGGCAGCATGGAGGTGCCAGGGGGCACAGGCGCTCACTGGCCATGCGTCTGAGCCGTACCCCCAGGTGGGCACAGACAAGGTTTCCTATGCCGAAACGGGCACTGCAAACAAACTGTGATGTGCTCAGCAAAGCAGAAGAAGAGCTGGAGAAAGAAGCATGTGCTGGCCCAGGTCCTGGCCCGTGAGGACCCGCGCCTCCCAGCACCTGCTGGCCCAGGAAGGGAGAGCTGGGAGGGGCAGAAGAATGGAGCGGACGAGGAACGAGGAAGCACAAAAGCCTGAGTGCCACTCAGAGCTCGCCCTCCGACCCCCAGGCTCACTCCCTGCGTAAGCCATGGTCGCCGTCGCTGAGGACGGGCCCAGGAGAAGATTGGAGGGACCCTTTTCCAGTGAGCCCAGCAGGTAAGTGATGCGACCACCTCACAGCCAACCGGAGGGGAAGGAACAGGAGAAAACGTGTCACCTGATGCAGGCAGGACAAGAACTGTCCAGGGCAAACTGCACGCCAAATCGCGTGTGCAGAATGGCCTTGGTGGCCGTGTGGCTTCTGCCTGGCATCAGGTGCCACCTTCAACACAAGCCACAGCTGTTCCACACCTGGAGCTTTCCACAGATACCGGCAAGGTACTTACTAACAATATCCCGTAGAACTTAGAGAAGGCGTGGCGGAAGACGGAAAGCATGTCGCCTGGGGAGAGATGCCGGTGCCATGGGCCTGGGAGCGACACCGTGCTAGCCTGCCAGCACCGAGACGGGCTCCACTCCACTCTGCGTGCCAGCCAGAGGCCTCAGGGGCCGCTGCGTAAGCCTCGGGGCTAGTCCTTGCTCTGGCCACTGCGAGGTTCAGCGCAGGCGAGGGGAGCGGCTTGCGCGAGGAGATGGCCATCAGTTTTAGCAGCTGACTCAGCCCAGCACCTCGGGTCATGACTTAATATAGGCCCCGCTCTTGGCCTGCGTGCCCAGCAAGGTCGGCCACCTGTCTGGCTGCCAGGCTGGCCCTCTGGAGGGACTCAGAGGGCCAGCCTGTAGGGGCGCAGCAGCTGCGGGCGCAGGTGTCACCGTCCCAGGCTGGCGGCTGCAGCTGTGGGATACGACTGCTGCCGTCAGCTACAGCATCGCGCTTCTCATCCGCTTGCTGAGACACTCGGCTTCACAACCTTGACTCTCCAATTTCTCCACTAAGGAAACCCGACACCGAGTTCAGGAGTCATGTGGCTCAAGGTCAGTGGCTGAGTCGCAAAGCTTCCAGGGATTCACTGTTCCTTACTTGGTGGTTGTTCCCAATAGCTCCAGGCACCCACGCCACTGGGCAACATTCCGGGCGGCTCAGACGGAGGCGGCTCCCAGGACAGGGATGTGCAGCCTGGCTTCCTGGCCCTGCACACATGGCACGTGACGCAGCTACTGCCTCCAGGGCATGACCTCCCTGGCTGCTGCTGATGGGGTCTCATGGGAGGATGGACACACTGGTGGGCCCGAGCTCACACCTGGGACGCCCTTGGTTACCCATGTGGGCGAGTCTGCCCTGTGGAGGCCGGACGCTGGCTGAAGCACATCCCCTGATGCCCATCCGACCTGCCCAGAAACTGGCTTCACCTCCCACGGAGCAGAGGCCGGGACAGGGGAGTGGCTGCAGGCCTCCTGGGAGTCGCAGGGGGCCCCTTCTCACCAATGGTGTGTCTATGCAATGCCTCCCCCTGCAGTGGAGCCAGCACCACTGAGCGCTGACTCATGAATGGGCTACACCATGCACAAGGAATAGGTGTATTTGGAGGAGCCGGTGGCAAGCTTTTATGACAAAAAGGGGAACTTGCCAGGGGGCTCCTGTCACATCCTGTGAGCATCCAATCAGTCTGGGTGGCCGGACAGGGGACATGCTGAGACCTCCCAAGACTCCAACCATGAAAGTTCTAGAGGGAATGTGCTGTCCTGCAGCACCTGCTGCTGTGTTCTGAGGCTGTGCAGCTACAGGAAGTGGAGCCGTCCTCCTGTGCGCCCACTCTGTCTCTCCTTCGGGCTGTGGCTATGCCCATCCCCTGCCTCTCAGGCCCACCTGCTGGCTTGGAGCACTCCAGGGTCTCCCATCTCTGCTCCCAGCAGAGCAAATGTCCTAGCTCAGGAGGGAACCACACGAGTGCCTCCCCACCCAAGCTCCTGCACAGAGACCCTTGGGACAAAGTCACATTCCCTGGCTCTGCTGTCTGCTTAAACCTCCCATGCCAGCCCCGCCCCAGGCTCGTCTCCCCAGCAGGGGTCCATGCCAGCCCCGCCCCAGGCTTGTCTTCCCAATACAGGTTTCCCCACCAGTCCCAGTCTTTTTAGCTCTAGGAACATACACCTCTTTCTTTCTGAGCCCACTCCAGCGAGGCCCCACTCCAGCCCCACAGCACCCAGTGCAGAAGGGTCTGCTTCCTGCTCTGCACCCCCTGGTCCTAGGGTGCCTGGAGGAACCTTGTGCACACAGCAGCCCTAGGCCCAGGGAGGGAGCCCCACACCTCACACATGGCAGTCATGGGGCATGTCTCGGAGGTCTGTGTGCACCTGTTCAGCCTGCACCTGGGGACCGCACTGGTCAGGAGCCAGCAGGGACTTCCCCAGGCCCTGACCCAGTGTCTTCCAAACCCAGCAAGGAGAACATTGCAAAGCAGATGTGTTGCTTTGCAGAGCCTGTCCCTGCCTCGGAGGCCAGGAAGCTGAGAGGCCGAGAGGCAGGGCAGCTCTGAGAACGTGACTTCGGAGCTGACACCCGTCCTGTGAGTGTCAGGGAGTTGCCTCAGGGCCATCTTCATGTCTCCAGGTACCCACACTTCCTGAAGCACCTTGGGGTCTGCAAAACCTGCATGTGGCGGCTGAGCAGGAGCTGGCCACTGACATCTGCTTGAGCCAGTGACTCCCAGATCTCTGCTGGGCGGAGCCGGATGCAGAGGTATTGACAAGAGAGCTCAGTGGGTACCATGGGGCACAACATGCCCACGCATTCTCCCCTGACAGTAACAAGTCACAAGGCCCTGACGCAAAGTTGGGGCATGCAGAATCCAGTTGACAGCCGGAGGTGAGTCAGAGACCCTAACAACAGCCTCAGGCTGGTGCACAGCTTGAAGATGCCTCACAGCATGTGACGTGAGCCTGCGTCCACGCATGTCTCCAGGGCACCACAAGCATCGGCGCTAGCTCTCCCTGCGCACTTACCCTGGCTAGCACACGTGCTCAATAAACTCTCCCTAAGTGAATCCTGACTGGCAGAAGAGGAGCGGCGGTCAGCTCACGCAGGGTACCTGTAGCTTCGTGGAACTGCCCACTGTCTAAGGGGCTGACCTTCCTCTCAGCTGGCTTCATCTCCCGGCGTGATCCACGTGGAACTGCACCATTCTGCTTCCCTGCCTGCTTACTCAAGAATGACACGGTGTTTGCCTAGACTATAGAATAAACTCTGGGCAAGCACGGGTGTGTGAACACTGCGCCAGCCTGCGGGGCTCACCTCCTCGGTGGGGAGGGATCTGAACGGATGAACAACGCCTCGACATAGAAATGTGTGTATGCAGGGGGCGGGGTAGCTGCTGAGTGGGGTTCCAGCAGAAGCTTGGTGGGGGCAGGAGAGGGGCACACCTTCTCTGAACACCAAGGGGACCCTGGAGGTGCCTAGGCACAGCGACAAGAGCAGCCCACAATAGGGCCCCAACGAGAAGGAGCCCCAGAGCACAGCCTGAGGCGAGGATGTGTGGTGGCCAGGGCTGTGAGGCTGGGCAGCTGGCATCCTGCTTAAATGCAACAAGAACCATGAAGTGCCTTACTTAGAAGGATGTGCTTGAAAAAGTTCATGGAAAATATATTTTTAGCAAATGTGTTGTGGCACAGTGCATGAAGCCTCACCAGGACGCCATGCTGCAGCACTGGCTGCGACACTGCACAGGCAGCAGGGTAAGAGGGTATTTGCCATGTGACTTTTCCATGTTTACCCCCTTCAGACTGCCAGATCCCCCTTTGTTGCATGCTTCATTCTGAGATTCACCTGCGAACAGCTCCCCGGGATAACACATCAACACTCCCTGGTAGCAGCAAACCTGCCTCCCAAATTCGCTCCTCAGCTGGGGTGGCCAGCTTTGTGTCAGCTTAGCTGGGCTGCAGGGTCCCCAGCCCATGGCCCAGCCTCCTGTGTCTGTGCACCCACCACCTACCGCAGGCAGGTCCTCCGCGACATGGTGAACCACACCATCAGGTGTCGGATGTGCTGGTCACGGGGATGTGAAAACTTACAGGATGGAAGGGCAGGGGAGGCCGAGATGGAGTCCATCCCCAACACATGCCCCACAGTGGCATGAAGCTGAGGTCACAGCTCCTATAATGAGGGAGGTGTGTGACAGCCGGGCTGCAGCAGACTGAGGGAAGCCACCTTTCCAACATCATCTGCAAGAACTGTGGCCTGGAAGCTTCCCGAAGGGCAAGGGTGGTGCTGACGCAGAGGCCTGGCACTAGTGACAGCGGGGAGGACGGACAGCTTCCGGCTGGACACTGCAGGAAGTGGGCTCACCGGACGATGAAGCAAGCAGGGAGGATGCCAAGAGGAGAGCCCAGAGAGGCAGGAGGGGTGACCAGGGAGAGGGGCGGCCAGTGGGCCAGCCTGAGAGGAGGGAAGCTTCCTCTGAGTGATCACCAAGACAAAGGCCTCCCCAGCCCCTCGCCCTAGCCCCACAAAACCCCAGCTGAGTAATACACCGGGGCTCCATCCCCCACAGTCACAGCACCCCACACTGAGATGCATGTCACTGAGGGGAGGCCTGTTCAAGACCAGGAGACGGGGACTCCCAAGGACAGCCCGGGAGGTGCTCTGCTTTCTGGCTGCTGTCACCATGCTGTGTGCCCCAGAACCTGACAGCCCCTGAGCCCTGGCCCTGCCCTCGTAGTGCTGTGCTATTGACTTGTCTACGCTGGCTTCAAGCACAGTGGGTAAGGTTGATACTTGCAATGCCGGCATCCCATGTCCCAGCTACTTCACTTGCAATCCAGCTCCCTACGAATGCTCTTGGAAAGCAGCGGGGGATGGCCCAGACGTGCCCTGCCACTCATGAGAGATGGAATTCTTGATTTTGGCTTGGCCCAGCTCCGGTCATTGTGGCCCTCTGGGGAGTGAGCCAATGGGTGGCGGCTCTCTCCTCTCCCTCTCTCTTTCTGTTACTGCCTTTCAAGTAAATAAATAATTCATTTTTAAAAGAAGCCTTCGCATAAGCCGGGCTTGTCCACCTGAGCCACCTGTGAGGTGTCCTCTCCCCAGTCACCTGGGGTGTGCGTCTTGCCCTTGGCCCTGGTCTTTCTGAGCCTCTGCTTGGATTTCACTGTCTATACTTCCTTTGTGTTAGGGCTACGTGCAGCTGCGGCACAGGAGCCAGGCCGAGGACGCCTTGGCTGTCCTAGGGGACGTTCTCCTGACTCGGCCAGGGCGTCACGTCTGCTTCATGCAGCTGTCGCCTTCCAGCTTGGGCCACATCCAGCTCTGCTGGTGCTGACGGGGTGGTCACCTTCCCTTCTTCTAGACTGTTCTCCCCACTCCTTCCCTTCTTCCAGGGTTCCTCTCTGTGGCATGACCTGCATCCACACGCCTTTCCTGGGGGAGGAAGAGGGTGCTTGCTGCACGGCTGGGCCAGCTCCCCCTGCACGTGCGCACCCGTCTCCGTGAAGTGGCCAGGTCCTCCGATGAACACTTGCTAGCCGGGCCTCCTCCCCAGACAGAGCTCGCGAAGTTGTGACTGCCCAAGCTCTCACCCTGCAGTCCACTGGGTGCTGGTAAGGGTGTGGAGGACCACGCGTGCTCACTAAAACTCAGCTCCTGGGAGTGGCAGGACGCACTCCACGTGGGAATTATCTTTCGTGTCACACCTTAAGTCGTGGGGGAGGTGGGATTCCCCGTAGGAGGATTGAAAGCTCCATTTGCATGCGTGTTCCGTCTTGCATGCCTGGCTCAGTGACTGTGAACTGGGACTATTTATTTGTACAAAGAATATACACATTTGCTGCCTGCCAGTGCACCTGACAAAACAGCAGAAGATGGCCCAGGTATTTGGGCCCCTCTGCTCACACAGGAGACCAAGCTGAAGGGCTTGCTTCAGCCTGGCCCCGTCCTGGCTAGTTCAGCCATTTCAGGAGTAAACCAGTGGATGGCAGACATCTTTTTCTCTCTGTAACTCTGCTTTTCAAATAAATAAGAATAATTCTGGGCCTGGTGCATTGTCCTAGCAGCTAAAGTTGCCTTGAATGTGCCAGGATGACATATAGGCATCGGTTCTAATCCTGGCAGCTCCACTTCCCATCCAGCTCCCTGCTTGTGGCCTGGGAAAGCAGTCGAGGACGGCCCAAAGCCTTGGGACCCTGTACCCGTGTGGGAGAACCGGAATAAGTTTCTGGCTCCTGGTTTCAGATTGGCGCAGCACCAGCCGTTGCGGTCACTTGGGGAATGAATCATTGGACAGAAGATCTTCCTATCTGTATATCTGACTTTGTAATAAAAATAAACAAAAATCTTTAAAAAATAATTTCAGTGTAAACAAGACTCTCACAAGCTCCATTCCTCTGTCTTTGGCTGTTGGCACGAGATGAAGAATCTCCAAGGTGCTCTCTGTCCTCCTGAAGGTGGGAACGGCATCTCGCACCCCGTGAGGGCCTCTCCCGTTAGCCGGGCCGGTCCCCTACCGACCCCGCAAGGAGCACTGCCGACTGCTCCTCTAGGCCCACTGCAATGCTCTAGACCTTTCTTACTCTCAGAGTTAATGTTTTTGAGCAGCTGACAGCCCAACTGAAGTCTCCATAGGCAACACAAGATAGAATGGTACATGAGCCCAGACGGGGTGGTGAGTGCTCTGGGTTGGGTGGGGACAGCAGGCAGCTAACAGGCCACTCTGTGTGGTTAGTCACAGAGGGAAGACAAGGCAGGACAGCCCGCCGCTGTCCTCACTGCCCTGGGCGGGTCTCTCTGGCGCCTCCTGCTCAGCGGGATGGGAACTCGTGCCCTCCACTCAGCTCCTCGGGGTCACGGGGGCGGCCTGTCCCTAGAGCGGGGTGCTGTTTCAGGCGTGGAAGCATGGGACAGGCCAAGGGCTGATGACAGGTGTGTGACAGAGGAGAGGACAGCGCTGAGGGTGCTGTGTGGCTCACCTTCGTCTCAAGCCACATTCCAGTTCTAAGCACAGCTATTCTGTGCACCTTTTTCCCCACGAAAGTGAGTGCCTCACAGGCCAGTGTCAGACAACAAAAAAGAAAGAAAAAAAGGAAGAAAAAGACAAAACCAGGCCCGGCGACATGGCCTAGCGGCTAAAGTCCTCGCCTTGAACGCCCCAGGATGACATATGGGCGCCAGTCCTAATCCCGGCAGCTCCACTTCCCATCCAGCTCCCTGCTTGTGGCCTGGGAAAGCAGTCGAGGACAGCCCAGAGCACTGGGATCCTGGACCTGCATGAGAGAACCAGAAGAGGTTCCTGGTTCCCAGCTTCGGATCGGCGCACACCGGCCGTTGTGCTCACTTAGGGAGTGAATCATCGGATGGAAGAGCTTCCTCTCTGTCTCTCCTCCTCTCTGTATATCTGACTTTGTAATAAAATGAATAAATCTTTAAAAAAAAAAAACGAAAAAGACAAAACCAGACCCGTCATGCTCCTTTTAGCCTCCCTGGTTCCCCCAGGCCTGGACTGACAGCCTCCTCTGCCCCGGGGCAGCCTCCAACACTCTAGGCTTAGTCACCATCTTGCTGCCTGCTGCCTCGACTCTTGGTAATTCAGAACAAATTAGGGATGGCAGGGCACAGAAGGCCTGTGACTCCTGATTGCTCAGATGCCAGGCAAAGCCTCAGTCTGGCCGTGGGCTGCAGGCCTGCACGAAGCCAGGGGCTTCAGTGTGAAGAGATCACAAAGTCCGAGACAGCACTCCTCTACGAACACAACTATGTCCAATCATTGCATTTCTGGAATCATCACCTCTGGTTGCTGCAGTAGAAATGAATGCAAGGGAAGCCTGTGTTCCATCCATACATCACTTGGGTGGTGCCCCTGCATCACACACAGAAGGACCCCAGCCTCTCCCCTGTGCCACGAGGCCAGCCCTTCCGGTGGTATCAGTGGGAGCCACATGGGGAGTGGGATCCTGCCCATCACACAGTAATAGGCATGAACCCCCACCATGCCCCCACTCTGTGTCAGGCAGAACTGTGGGAGCGGGGCCCTGCAGAAGGCCGGAGTTTCACAACAGGGTACCCCAAAGCCCAGGTTCCAACACAGGGTCACTCATCATAGCAAGAACCAGGAGGATCTCAAACAGCAATAGACAAGCACAGATGTAAAACCCAGACAGCAGATGTTAGAAGTGCCGTCAGAGATGGCACTGCAAACAGAATTAAAGTGCCTCTCCAGTGATTTTAAACAGGTTTGAAATACATGGAAAAATGAAGAGCTTCTGGCAAGAACTGTAGAGTCAGGGTGGGACACACAGTCAGACTCCAGAGAGGATGCTCACAGGCCACATCACAGAGCCTGTGTTCAGCACACAGCTCCCGTCCTCAGCCCTGGCTGATGCAGGCTCGGTGCCTGGGCCCTAGAGACCTGGACTGGGGCCCTGGTAAAGGACAATGTAAATCAACATGAAAATCAATGAATAAGAAACCAGTGAAAATGAAGACAGAAATAGAGATCAATGAGACAGAGACTTATGCACTCCTGTTTGACCTTGGGGCGCTGGCCTGGTGCCAGAGCGGGTACAACTGCCGCCCGAGACACTGGCATCCCATGTGGGTACCAGAACCAGGCCCAGCTGCTCTACTTCTGATCCAACTCAGCTTCCTATTAACCCACCTGGAAAGCAGTAGAGGATGGCTCAAGTGCTTGGGTCCCTGACACTCCTGCGGGAGATGGAGCTTTCGGCCCTTGAGTTCCATCTGGTCCAGTCTTGGCCACTGTGACCGTTTGATGAGAGAACCAGTGGACTATAACAGAACAAGGGTAATCATCTATGTCACCTTTTGATGGACACAACTTTTTGAAGCAACTACATTTAAAACTTTGAGGTACAACCTGTCATCACTAAAAATGTAAGTGAATAGCAAAAAACACACCTGCACCCTGCCTACCCAGGGCTAGTGTTCTGTGGTGAGAGAACACAAAAGTTGCTTGTCCACTGAGCAGTGAGTCCTGAACGGGATTTCCACAGTTAGGAGGGAAAGGGCTGCGAAGGGAGACGGAGATGAGGCTGTGGACGAGGGGCTGCAGGGCGAGGGTTCCACTGTGAGGGAGGCAGGAGGTCGGCCGGGTTTCACACTGAGACAGAGGCAGTGCCAGGGCCTAAGGGCAAGGAGCCGGGTGCACAGCGTGGGCATCGGAAGTCCCTTGGCTGTGCCTGCTCGCATACACACTAGGACACAGTCCTGTGGTATGGCCACAGGTGGCAGCCCTGAACAGATGGCTTAGTGTGGCTTAGTGTGGCTCTGATGAGTTGTGGAGACAGAGGGGGCAGGGACCTGTGTCGCTAGAACAGTGCTGGTGCCCGGACACCCTGCGGGCCCACAGAGTGGTCTCTCCAGCCCTGCTGGGCAGCCCCGACGCTGAGAAGGGAGTAATGGGCTTCTGGAGGTGGGGCACCACACGGCAAGACAGGAAAGCGCCAGGGATGGGGCTGACAGGGTGGGGGCAAGGCAGGGTGCAGAGGGGCAGCGCGGAGAGCTCTATGCCAGGTGGGAGTATTGGGTTTTAGGTTGTAGACATACAGTAAACACCCCTAGGATCCAGAACATTTGAGAGATGAAATGTCCGGCATGGCCCTGCCCTGGCTGTTGCAACCATTTGGGGAGTAAACCAACAGGTGAAAGATCTCTCTCTTCTTCATTCTTGTCTTGCCCTCTCTCTAACTCCACCTTTCAAATGAATAAATAAAATCTTTTTAAAATGTATCATCAGAACAAAAATATTATCAGAATACAAGATAATGGGGATTTTAAACTATATACAAAGTTAACAACTGAGAGAAGCATGCAGCTTGAGCAAGTGGCCCATAAGGACGCGCAGGCCCACTCACAAGGCCCCACCGTCCACGCCCAATTCCAGCCTGTGGTGCTCCAAGCCAACGCACAGCCTGTCCTCACAATCACACCAGCAGAGAGCTGGAGGTGGGAACCCCACGGGCACGGCGGTGAGTGACCAGCACAGGTGTCCAGCAGACAGCTGGAGGTGGGAGTCCCGCGGGCACGGCAGTGCGTGACCAGGACAGGTGTCCAGCAGGTCAGGCAGTTAACATGGAGGACAGTGGTGGCGGCAGGGGTGGAGCAAGGCCCATCATTCTGAAGACAAGCCGGCCACGGCTCTTGGCTCGATCAGGGCGGCAGCCACGGCAGACTCAGGGTCGTCTGGGAGCTCAGAGCTCCTGGCACAAAGGGTACACCAGCTTTGGACTTCTCTCCCATCCCCTTCCTCTGGAGTTCCCGAACCATGGTGCTGCGTGTGGTGGGTTAAAACGCTAGGCCACACTGCTGCTCCCGGTGCACTTTGCTTTAAAAGAACCCTGTAGAGTGGCCTGATGCCGTGATCCTGCTGATGGCTCTGAGACGGCCACACTGACCTGAGCCCCGTCCATCTGAGACAGCCTCGCGGACCTGAGCCCCGTCCATCTGAGATGGCCTCACTGACCTGAGCCCGTCCATCTGAGACGGCTGACCTGAGCCCTCGTCCATCTGAGATGGCCATGCTGACCTGAGTCCCGTCCATTGTGCCCTCATGGAGATTATCATTGTCCACCTTTACCTGCTTTCTGAGTCCTGGCTGTGTGTGTCTCTATTCTGTTGGCTTGGCAAGAAATTGCCATGAGAAGCACAGCCATCCGCCTCTGCCCTCAGTCTGGCCAGCGTGAGCCACGCCCCTAGGGAAGCCCTTACCTGCTCCCCATGTTTGATCAGATGGCAACAGACAGCGCTTGTGCCCGCTGCGGTGTTGGTGGGAATGCCTCCGACTGCTGCCATGGCCTCATCGGGCTCCAGCCATGCACCCATCAGGCTGTGGCCATGGGTTTACTCAGACTCAAAGTTTCCTTCACAGTTTCCTTGCTACTTTTTAAAAGACAAGGGCATGCACACTCCTCTATCTGCTTTCTCTTGTCTGTCTGAGGACACCTATGGCTAGGCATCAAATCCTTGTGCCTTATACCAAGCGGCATTTTCTCTTGGAAAACACCTTTGGGTTAAATCCGTGGTGAGCGTGGCCTAGACGCTGGGGCTGACCTATCAGCCCATTCTCTGCAGCAAACCAAGAGGTGTGATCACCGTGTGCTGCGGTGAGGCTGTGCTGAAGCCCCTGCGGTCCCAACTCACACACGGTCAGAGTCAGAACACGACTCCGATCCCCAGCTCGTCTGAACGTGACGCTGGGTGACCGCCTCCGCCCGCTCCCACATCCTGTCACTCTGCAGGACTTCTTTGAGCTTTCTCAAGACGCAGAGCCTGCCAGACACTAAGATGCCTTTCTGTCTCCTCACGTTAGTGATGAGCAAACGTCAGCACTTGCAGAATACCAGCAGAGCTCTACCCTGACCGTGGGAGGCAGAGCGAGCCCCCCGGCCGGCTGTCTGCAGTAGGAGCCAGAGGCGTGCTGAAGGTCACATGCGTCTCCCGTGACAAGCTGAGCTCACAGAGCCCGGCTGGGATAGGCCCGGTGTTTCTCGCTGGGCAGCTGTTTTGGGGCCTGCACGGAGAGGTGGAGTCTGTGTCCACACCAGGTCTATCTCGGTACAAAGGCTTTCCAAGCCTGCGTTCAGCCTGGTTCAGCATCCCACAAGCCTTCGCTCACATGGCGTCAGGCCAGAGAAGTCAGGATGGGCTCAGCAGGTGCTAGGCCGCAAAGGTCAGTGTCAGGGAAGGGGATGTGGGGACGCATGCTGATCTGTGGGGAGACAGGAGCAAGAAGAGGGCCTGCACGGGGCACGGGCTGCGCGACATGCCACTCCGGACCCCAACCCTCTGCCCCGCCGTTCCTGGTTTTCTTGGATCACCCTGCTCTCCTGCGACGGGGTCTTCCACCTACTCAGCAAGAACCCATCCACACTTCATCTTCACTGTTGGTTTTCCTGGGTCCCTGTTTGTTTCTGCATTCCCCTGCCACCCACAGTCTCATTGCATGGCACCTCTCTGAGGTCTCCAATGGCCTCCCTGCCATTGACTGCCTCGTCTCAGCCAGGTCACTGTGACCTCTTTGTCACTGGCCTCAGATGCAATGTACCGCGAGCTCCCTTCCGGCCCCACACATCCACCCAGTGGTTCCTGTGGCCACCCTCCCCAGGACATTCAGTCTGTCACTCACACCCGGGGCAGGCACAGGCCTGTGTCCTGGAATCTGTGTGCCCAAGCACCCTGAGGAGCCCTGTGGGCCACGTCCCTGGATCAGAGCAGCTGAAGCCTTGTCACTAAGTGAAGGGCGTGGTGTTGATTTCAGGTCTGATGGCTGAAAGCCCACAGAGCCAAGCCTCGTCTTGCTGGGGCTGGGAGGCAGAAGGGGCACGTGGCCGTCTCCCTGTATCCACTCAGGTTGCTCCCTTCCCAGAGCCCACCCATGCCCCCAGCCCATCTCTGAGTCTGCCAGCCTCTGCCGCCCACACAGTAGCGAGTGTGTGGCAGCTTCTGGCAGGTGATACTGTGACCTGAGACTCATGGCTGTCCACTGTGTCCCAGGTGACAGCGGCGCCCTGGCAGGCTGCTGCCCTGGAGAGGCCCCCACTTGCATCTGGGGTGCCACTACAGTGAGTCATGGAATGTTTCCCAGGGAGCCCGCAGGGTCTCTCACATGCACTTTCACCCCACACCGCAGGTCCCCGCCCAGCACCATGCCCACCCCTTCCTGGGACCCGGGTACAGTGTGCACGCTGCCTAGGTGCCTGAAAGGGATGGGGTTTCATCCAGATTTGTCAAATGGAGAAAGTGGCAGAGAAAGTCAGGAGGGGTGGCCGCCGAGCTGCGCCTGGCTCTGCTTGGGTGACCAGGAGCCCAGGGAACCGCTGTCACCTGCACCCTGGGCTCCACTCAGGACAACCCAACCAGGGCAAGTTGCTGGCCTGTGCTGGGGCTGTCAGAGCATGGCTGCTACTGTTCCAAAACGGTCAGCATCCAGGAACAGGAGGCAAGGGGTTACTCGCAAAGCAAGAAACGCACCTTTATTAGAGAGAGAACGCTCTTCACTGGAAAATGAGGCTAAAAGTCCTTTGGACATTTTACTGCTTTGTTTGAAAAGTAGAGGTGGGGGCAGGAGGGAGGGAGAGAGAGAGAGAGAGAATGAGTCTGCTAGCTCATTCTCACAGGCCGACGTCAAAGCAGGAACAGAACCTGGGTCTGCCACGTGGTGGGCATGGACCCAGATGTGGCTGCCCTCAAGGTGGACATGGTCAGGAATCTGGAATCATGGTGGAGCCTGCCCTTGAACTCAGGCCTCTACCAGCACATGCAGGTGTCCTGTGGTGTATCTTAACCATGAGACCGGATGTCTGCCCTAGGCCCAAGTGCCTGCCTGGCACGCGGGGATGGCCATCCATGCGCCTCGCTCCCTGGGTCTGCAGCTCACTGCACGCAGCTGCAGCCATTTCTCCGGAAGCTGGCTCGGCGATGGACACAGCGGATTACAAAGCTGGTGTGGTTGTGCTTCTAAGTCAATGTCTTTCCTAGCATGTTATGTAAGACCAAATTGAGTCACGCCATTAAGACTGCTGCTATCAACAGAAAGACCACAGTGAGAGCTGCTAAGCCAATGCAGACACTAGACCCGGGTCACTGCCGTGGGGATGTCAGGGGCAGTGAGGGGAGAGCTGCAGGGCAGCTCGTTAGAACCCAATCGCAGGATCAGCACCCAGCCCGGCAGTCCAACTTCCAGAAACAGATTCAGTGCAGGTGACAACAGGGACTCCAGACTCTGTCTGCCCCCTTCAGTCAGACACGCAGACCATTCAACAAAGGGCAGAGACATCTCAGGCCCCCAGTGTGATGGACAGATACACGGATGTGACACACACACGGTGGACATGCACATGTGTGCACCTTGTACATTCCCACACACCTACACACAGGTCACACTAATGCATACACACACTCACAGGGCACACCCACATACAGAGGGCACACTCACACCCCCCCACACATACACACAGGGCACACTCACACCCCCCCACACACATACACACAGGGCACACCCACATACACAGGGCACACTCACACACACCCCCCCCACATACACACAGGGCACACTCACACACCCCCACACATACACAGGGCACACTCACACAACCACACACACACCCAAAGCAGCACACAGGCTCGGAGGACAGTTAGTACTGCTGACCCAGCGAGATGTGACCATCTGAGCGGAGTCCAGCCCCGTGGACCAGCCCGCAGCGCCCTCTGCTGATGTGCCTGCTTTCAGCACTGACATGCTTGGAACTCCTCAGGACCCATCCCACCCAGCATCCTCTCCAGTACCAGGTGCCGTGGGATAATCCATGGCAGTGTAGGAGCATTCCCTTGAGTTTCCTGGGGGGCACGCACAGTGTCAGGTGCAGAGCCAGACGGCGGCAGAAAGTTGTGGGGTGGGCAGGGGTGAGTGCAGCTGTGGCAGAGCCCTCCAGACCTCTGTGGCGGTGTCTCAGCTGAGAGGGCAGGAGGCGGCCTTGGCATGTGGGGAGTGAGGAGTGGGCTCCCATGGCACAAACCAGATCTGCTTGCTTTGTGGGGCTTAGGGCTCCCAGGGAGATGCTCTGCTCTGCTTGGGGCCAGGCCAGCACACAGCACACAGCACACAGCACAGGCCTTCTGAGCACAGTGCCAAGGCAGCGTGGATGGCACCCTTGGCCACAAGGAGAAGACCAGCCTGATGAGCTCTGGCCAGCTGGACTGCTGTCGGGTCAATGAGGATGCTCTCTGTACTGCCGTCAAGTTGGAGGTTTGGGAGCTCTGGGACCACACCCTAGGGGTCCTGGCTCCATCTGTCCTGCGGGGGGGGGGGGCTGTTTTCCTTCCTGCACCTGACACTTTTGGGCCTGCAAGCAGTAACTATGACAACCTTCTGAAACTCTTTCAGGGCAGTTCCTCTGGCCTGGCCAGGTCCGGCTTGCAGTTCAGTGGGTTCTGGGGCTGACTGTATGGGGCAGGTCATGGGCGCCCCTATGATTCCCCACCCCCACCCTGGCTGCTTAGAGGGAAGGGAGTGGAGGAGCTGCACGAGGCTGCAGGCTCGGTGCCAGGTCCAGTAGGGCAGGACCACAGGCAGGTGACAGCAGTGAGCAGGTCAGACTTCCAAGGCACCTGTCGGGGAAGGTGGAAATGGGGTGGCTTGCCTCTGGGGAGGGGTCCCAGGTGGGAAGAGAAGCCGCTCCTCCTTTGAGGTTGTAGGGGGTGGTGTGGGCAGGTGCTGAGGTCATCAGGAAGGGCCTTGGAGGGAGGGGTGAAAGCCAGGACAGCCAGCAGCAGTGGGGAGGGAACTGGGTTGGCGTGAGCTTGGAGTTGCAGAGTCATCTCAGTGCTGGACTGACCCTGCGAGAGAGCCAGTGTTGCCTTGTCCTTGGCCTGCCTGCTGGCTGCTCTTCCTCCGAGCAGGTACAGTGAGCCTGTGCCATGCATTAGTCACCCCAAGCATTGCTGTCCAAGGGGAGGCAAAGGAGTCCTGCTTCTTCAGGCCCGGGAAGTGAATGTTAGCACAAGCCCTTCCACCAGTGAGCGACGGCCCAGCACCTGCCAGCAGCAGCTGACCCTGGTCATCAGGAGGTTCTGGCTGTTGGAGGTTACACTCAATCACCCCCTAGACCCTCGTGCCTGAGGAGCGTGATGCAGCTGAATCAGCTTGGATGCATGCGCAGGGGACCTGGTCGTCTGGCAGGACCAAGCCCTGGCACAGCTGCCCTCCCGGGATGCCCACACCACTCCTGGAGAAAGAGCATGCACTCAGCCAAGCTGGCGCTGGGCGTTGCCTTGTTTTATTGACAAAGCATTTCTCCTTCAGGGCATCTGAATATTTCATGGGTTTGTCTCGTGAAATATTAACCCCCTCGCAGTCCTCGTGACAGCCTTGGGCCTTTCCGTGCCGAGGGCATGAGACGAGTGCCTACCCTCTCGTCAGGCATAATGGGATCAGGGCGGATCCTCTCCCCTCCACCCACTGCAGCCCAGGTTCCCAGCCACATGGCCCAGGAAAGATCCAGCTCAGAGAGCCTTCCCTCGGCCTTGGGAGAGCTCGGAGCAGTCATGGCACTACAGGCCCTGGTGGATCGTGCTGATGTCCACAGTTCAGCCCCAAGGGCAGGTGGCACAGAGACCAGGCTGATGGCGTGGCAGCTGCATGTGCATGGGTAGAGCCTCTGGCAGCACCAGAGATGCAGGAACGTCCCCTGCCATTCCGGAATGTGCAGCAGAGCCCCGGCACATGGCACAGGGAAACACCTAGCAGGTATTTGCAACCACAAAAGGCACAGGGCAGAATCACAAGAGGAGGCACCCTGCACACCTGCAGGAGGATAACGGATACACAATCACCATGCCTTCAGGAGGACTCCTCTCCCCGGCATGCTACAGAGGAGGCCAAAGCTCAGCAGGCAGCTGGTGTGTGGACACAACTACTCCACGTGCTGAGGGTCCACCGGGAGAGAACACGACCAGACTTCCCTGAGACAAGCCTTCAGCTAGCCACCCATCGCTAACCCCGAGACACAGCTCAACACCCAGCTCCTCTGTTCAAAGGCCTGGAGGCATGTGCACCTCCATGACAGCAGGAGCAGCCCGGTGCTGTGTGGGAGCACCTTGCTGTGCGGGAGCACCTGTGCTGTGTGGGAGCACCTTGCTGTGTGGGAGCACCTGTGCTGTGTGGGAGCACCTTGCTGTGTGGGAGCACCTGTGCTGTGTGGGAGCACCTTGCTGTGTGGGAGCACCTTTGCTGTGTGGGAGCACCTTGCTGTGCGGGAGCAAACAGAGCTGCAAGGCTTTCTGCTCTCTGCCAGTCATGCCCGCACAGCCATCACCCTCTCCCACTCCGGCAGGCAGGGACAGTCAATATGCAGTCATTTGCTTTTCACCTCACCCAGTGCCCGATCCTCTCCCTGGAATTGCCGGGCATGTGCAGTCGATGGCTAGCCAGGGACTGGCCCCTTGCTACTCTGACATGTCCTGGACACCAAGTGGACCGTGAAAGGCCTGGGAGCCAGGGACAAGCTTTGCCTCTGGGAGCATCAGAAGGAAGCCTGAACTTCCTCTTTTCGGTTAAACTCAGAAATGGGATGAGGAGAGCAAGCTGCTTCCCCAGGATGGCTTTCTGGGTGGAGTGCTGGTTCGAGTCCCAGCTGCTCAGCTTCTCATCTGGCTCCCTGCCTACGGCCTGGGACAGTAACAGAAGGCCTAAGACCTTGGCCACTGTACCCATGTGGGAGACCTGGGTGGAATTCAAGGCTCCTGGCTTCTGCCTCTCTCAGCCCTAGGGATTAATCCGTAGATGAAGGCTCATGCTCTCCCCAGCACACCCGCTTTAAGTAAGTAAATCTTCAAATAGCACCAGAAACCATTTTCTTACACAGGAAGCTCCAGCAGTAGAGGCAAGCACTCACCTTGGCCGTCAAGGCGCCAACACTGAGCGGCCCTCCGTCCCACCCAGGGTGTGGCAAGGGGGTCCTCCGGTGGATACGGCCCTGACGCTGTGTCCACACCACACATTCCCCGAGCCCACTGCCTACGTTCTCTGTGTTTCTCATTGAGGAAGACACACAGGGCACACAGAAACATCAGAGGGCAAGGGAAGCCTGGGGAGCACCTACGTGGGAGAACCGTGTGCACCCGTGCCCTCTGATCCCTCACAGGGTTGTGGAGTGTAAGTGCCATGCGCTGGGATCACGGGATGCCCGCAGGTCTGGGTGTGAGTGGAGGTGCTTCCAGCACGATGGGCGGGCGAGTCTGAGTGGACAAGTGGGAAGAGTGGGCTGCTGGGCAGGCAGTGTCGTTACAGGCTGGAGTGTGGAGAGACAACACAGCAGGCAAGTGGCTGTCTTGCTCTGAGAGCTGGGATGTCCTCTGGGACCCCCCCTTGTCGGGTCCCTTGGGTCCTCCATTCTCAGCAGCACCTTGGGTCCTGAGGCTCTCACATGTGGGCTGAGCCATGCCATCTGCATGCTGGGGCCTCCGCCTACACACACACACACACACGGCCACCCACTGATCAGCTCCCATCTCTCCGGAACCCAGTCCCCTGGGACACGCGGTCCCCAAGTTCTCGTAAAGTGGCCTCTCCAGGGACACTGACACACATCCTCTCTGCTAATTCAAATGTAACTTGCCCCTCGTGCTGTCTATGACTGCTGTTTGTACCTGGTATACACAGACAGTCTCTCTGTGAACGAACACATTGCAGGCCTAATGAGCAAGGCTGCATACTCTAACCCTATTTTAATGAACGCATCAGCGACATCACTACAGCTAAAGTGACAGCATGAACAATGCAGCAGATCTGACAGTGGCTAGGACGGGCGTCCGGCACAGCAGTGGGAACATGGCAGTGTGTGCAGGGCAGTGGGCACAAGGCAGATCCTTCAGCCACTAGGGATGTGCCCCTAGGAGATGGTACCCACAGGAGGATGGGTTATACAAGTTCAGCAGCCACTGCTTGCAATGCCAGCATTCCATACAGAGACCAGTTCAAGCCCCAGCTGCCCCACTTCCAATCCTTCTCCCTGGTAATGACCTGGGAAACCAACAGACAGTCCAAGTGCTTGGGCCCCTGTACCCAGTGGAGACCTTAGCATAGCTGCTGGCCTCAGCCAGGCTCGGCCCTGGCCGCTGTGGCTATCTGGGGAGTACACCAGTGGATAGAAAATTTTTTTCGCTCTCTGACTCTCCTCTCCTCTCTCTCTCTCTCTCTCTCTGTTAACTCTGTGTTTCATATAAGTAAATTATTCTGTTTTTTTTTTTTATTTAAAGAAAAAACACAGAGGTCAGCCTGGCCTCTCGGTCTCTGCTGACACCCTGTGTGACTGTCCCTCAGCACACACTGCTGGATATGGGCTCTGGAGCAAGCGCAGAGGGTAGGGCCTGGGCCACGGCTGCAGCTCGGCTGTCCCACAGCCCTACAGGACGTGCCGAGCTGTCCCCATTAGCAGAGGAAAGAGGGACTACTTTCTAGGGTACCGTGTGATTAATGAGACAAGATTTGCCAGGGTCAGCAGATGTTTGCACAAAGCAAGGAGGTCCCTGTGGCCCCTTAAGAGAAACACGCAGGTGGAGAAAGCTCGATTCCAGGGGTTGGTCACCAGGGAGACAGCAGAGATGTGAGAAACCATCTCTTGCCGCCCAGAGCTCTCAGCACACAGCCCTGAGCTGCACACAGCAGGTGCATGGCCACACCTCAGCAGCGGATGTGCCGAGTTGGCACAAGAGCTTGTGCCAACCTATGCGCTGAAAAATCAATCAGTCTCCTACCAAAGCTTGCTATATTGCTTCATGCAGATTAGAAAAAATCATGAGTGAATCGGGGAAACATCACAGCATCAGAAATAAAGCTCACAAAAACAAGATATTAATAAAACTTATGACAAGCCAAGTGTCTGTCATGAGTCATTCAAATTGAGCTTGTCTAAACTCATGTCTTCAACGACTTTAACACTTCCTCTTTTCCTTGACATTTTCCATGGTTTGAGCCGTGTTTCCGTGGTTCAGTCTGTGAGTCGCTCACAGCTGTGGTGCAGAAGCTCCTGACGCAGAGAGATGTAGGAACGCCAGGAGACCCCCACCCAACGATTGGCGCACAGTTGCTGTGCTGGGGGCACGACCCCACTGCTTGCGCCTCCCGCTCCCACGTTGGCCAGCGCATGGACAGTGGACTCGAGAGCCTGTCCGGGTTCTGCTCGCTGTGGGACATGGGCACCGGAAGCAGCATCACCAGCGAGTCCGGAATCTCAGGTCAAGTGCCCTGGGGAGTCCCAGTTCTGCCTGTGTCTCTTGGGGCCAAGGTACCCCCAAGCCCCGAACTCCCCTGTGGTGGTGGGCCTCTCCACGCAGACGAACCTCTGCTTCTGAGCAAGTTTGGTGCAAAGGCGGGTGGAATGGAGGGGCCTCGGCCACACCCAGTTCCCACGCGAGTGTGTGACCACCTGCCCGGCTCCCTGTGCTTCCCTATACTGCGCACACCCCAGGGCCCTCCCTGCTTCCTCAGCGTCATTCATTCCTCGCCTACCTGTGCAGCACCAGCCGGGGCAAGGCTCTGTTCCCAGCACTCCCGGGGGTGGAGGCAGGCCCCGCACACCCACTCTACTCCGGACACTCCCCGTGCGATTCTCCTTACAGGGTGCAGGCAAGCTCTGGCCACCAGCGGCCCCGCATCTGGGCTGAGGGCTGCCACTGTTTACCCTCTGAGGTAGCTGGATAAAGTCCAGGATTGAGGCGATTCTGGCTCAGAACGAGCAGGCGGACCTTCAGCCTGACCGTTAGTGACCTCGCGGGTGGCGTGGAATCCACACCACTCCAGCGTCAGGGCAGCACACACTTCACAGGAGGAGCACAGAGCAAAGGCCGACCAGCCCACTGGCGGCTCCGCTCTTCCACGTACGACACCTGCCTTTGTGCAGGAAAAATTAAAGGCCTCGTCAGTCACACCGTGTGCACAACCAAATCCAGCAGCTCTGATCTCAGAGGAAAACGCCGTCTTTGTATTCTCAAGCAGGAAGAACTTCTCAACAAGACCCAGAGACCACCGACCTCTCTGAAAGATTCCTACACAGACGGGGTAAAAGGTGGCAGACTCTGCCAAGAACTTTTGCAGTGAGAAACCAATTTCCAGAGGTTACAGGGATCAGGAATCATGAAGAAAAAGGCAGAGAAAGCCGAGCAGAGAGATAAACACAGATTATACACAGGTACTTCACACACAGCTAAATGGCAAACACAATATTTACATGAACACCCAGTCCTCCCAGTAACGGAAAATAAATATCAATCACAATAGCTCACGCATTAAGTTAGAATGGTTTAGGGCATCTAATGCCATCTGAGAGTCTCCGGCCCTGGAGAGCAATGACAGTGCCTAATCCACTGGCTATGGACCCGGGTAGACACTCCCCCACGGTCACATGCAGGACCCCGTGCTCATGAGCCTCTGGCGCGATGTTCACATAACAGCATTTAACAGCCAATTTCGGAGCAAGTGCAAGTGTCCAACAGAAAAGGCACAGCCGAGGGGGGAAGCTGAAGGCCACAAGAGGGCTGCGAAGAAGGGTGCATACCAATTCCACACGGCCGTGCCACGTGCGTTCCCACACACGCTTCTGTGTGTCCTGCTCGTGGAAAATGAAAATAACAGGCAAGCTATTTTGCTACAAAATGTTTTCAAACATGTGAGTTTCTCATCTCGTTTGCTTGGGTTTCAGAACTTTGCACCACAATAAACGTATCCTTTAACTTCCCATGAGCTGCTGGGGTTCGTGCCCAGACAAGGCTGCCTTTGGTGGGAAGGGAGGGATGGGACTGGAGGGGCTATGGGAAGACCTCAGCCCAGCGGACCTCATGTGAAGCACAAGTACTGAGTGTCACTGGCTCCATGGGCACTCGAGCGTCCTGTCGGAGTTTTCACACTGAATGTCACACCATTAACTCAGCTTTACTGTATTTCGTTTCTTCCCAAATTAAAGAAGGGAATACACAAGCAGCAATGCCTCTATTGAAGATTTCTCTGCACACCCTCCTAAAACTGGTCTGCACCTCAACTGCTGACATATGCCTTGTTAGAGTTATAACCCAGTTTAGACTATCCTAAAATCTGCCAAGTTCAGTAAAATTATGCTTCAACACTATAAACTGCTAAATATTAAAATGCAAATAGACATGAGACAGCTGAATAGTACCCTATAGCCATTTTAAGGTGTATAGAATCCAGTAGTATAAAAAATAAATTGAAATGTCAATGAAGTAGTCACAGGATGTGGTTAAGAACTTGCATTTTTTTTTTTTTTTTTTATTGTTAATTATTTTGCATTATGTGACAGTTTCATAGGCTCTGGGAATCCCCTCCCTCGCCCTCCCCTCCCCCCGGTGGATTCCTCCACCTTGATGCAGTATTACAGTTCAAATTCAATCAAGATTCTTTCATTGCAAACATATACCAAGCATAGAGTCCAGCTACTTATTGTCCAGATTGGTTGAACAGTTTCTTGAAGAACTTGCATTTTTTTTTAACATCTTGGTTACTCAATACCATGTCAATTAATTCCATAATGTTGTAAATTGTCGTTGATGTTATGTTGTGGCTTTTAATTGGCCGGGATGATATTCTGCCAGCTCTGCCTTCAGACCAGAGATGGTCTCCCCAAGAAACCGTTGAATTTACCTGGACAATAAGATGCTGTACTCTATGCTTGGTATATGCTTGCAATGAAAGAATCTTGACTGAATCTGAACTGTAATACAGCAACAAGGTGGAGGAATCCACCATGGGGGGAGGGTACGGGAGGGGTTGGGAGATCCCAGAGCCTATGAAACTGTGTCACATAATGCAAAAAAGAAGCAATACCTCTCGCATGACCACTTCACGCCCAGGTGACACGGCCTCACTGAGCCCCAACATTGATGAGCCCCCGACGTGTGCTAGCCAGGAGCAGATGCACCCAAGAGGCAGCCTCCAGCCCACCCTCCAGGAGCTCCACTTCTGGGTGACAATGAGGTGAACCCTGGAAAGCAAGCCAGAGAGCGGCTGCTGGGAGCTCTGTCCCTGCCAGGGTGGTCCTGTGCGTAGCACCTCCTGCTCTCAGCCTGGGAGGACGCAGGCCTGGCCTGAGCACTGCCAACTGGATGAACAGGGGGCCCTCCCCAGGGCTCTGCACGGACACCCTGATGGGGCTTCTTTAAGCCCTCCCCAAACCGCTGGCCACCACTGGAGAGAAGGTCAGTGTCTGATGTAGCAGAGAAACATTCACCTTCCAGGGGAGCCCTTGTAGGGAGCCTACTCCAGCACAGCAGAGGGGGACAAATGGCACCTGTGTGGCCCAGCGCACTGATGTTAAAATGCAGTGAGGTCTGGGGCAGCTTCTCTGTCTCCTTGGCCTGGGTGTCTCACAGGACGCCCTTCCAAGTTGCACCTGCATCCCCGGCCTCTTACGGTCCCTCCTTGCTGCACTCCTTCAGCCAGTCCTTGCCTCTCTCTACCGCCTGCACGGTGAGCACTGGGGACATCCGCTCAGCTACTCAATGAGCTGTGGCTGTAGGTGAGCAGGGATGACTTGGCTAATGCTGGGCTCTGTCTGTGTGACAGCGACACCTAAACAGGTCCCCAGGCAAACACGAGGCTGTGGGACCCCTCCCAGATGTCTACGGTGGAGCTGAGGGCTCATCTTCAAGGCCATCCTGGCCACAGAGTGGGACATTAGTGAGATGTCCCAGCCACTGCCCACACGAGCACTTGCTCTTTGCCTTCCTCTCAGGTGCCAAGTCCCAACCCCAGGCCTGGAGCTGGGCAAGCGCCACCGCCCCAAGCAGCCGAGGGCTGTTAGAGCTGTGAGCTCAGCTTGGCGCTGCATGGGGGACCCCCAGCAGTCTCTCTTTCATGAGGGAGGTGAGCTGCTGCAGACAAGCTCACAGCAGGGCACACGCCATTCCCACACAGGTCTCTGCCATCAGCTGCTCCTGGGATGGAGCCAGGATGCTAGGCTGGGTCCCCAAGCACCATGACTCTGTACTGCCTTGCTACACACACTGCCTGGGCACCAGTCAGCAGCTCTTGCCTCTTGCTGCTGCGACAACAGCCCCACAGGACCTACAAAGAGCCCCTGGCACAGCTGGGGGAGCTGCAGCAGCAGCACAGCTTCCGTCATCCCCATGAACACACGCAGACTCGGGGTCCAGGCACCAGGGCTCGGCCTGTCTCCTCCGCACCTCCTGCACACAGGTGGCTGGCGTCACAAACCGGGCTGCCCCATGTGCGCTCTGGCTGCCAGTCGGGGCACAGCATCCCTCAGCAGTCCAAACACAGCAGGAGGAAGTGGGGGGTTGAGTATTTCCTTTCCCAAACCAGCTTCTGGTACCTTCCTGCATGTCTCAAATGTGTGCCTCGTACCCCAGCAGCTCTGTGTTCCTGAACCCAGGCCGAGCACACCCACCCGGCTGCCCCGCCCACAATGCCGCACACCTGCAGGGTTCCATCACCCACCTGGTTGTTGTGATTTAAAAGGTCTCTGAGGACAGTCACCTGTGCAGCCAAGGCGGTATCCTGGGGCCAGCAGCGGGCTGCCTGGGCCTCTGATGGGGAGACAAAGGTGCCATCCCCCGCCAGCGCCTCGGACCCCAGGCTTGGACGCCCCCTGTGTCCCTGCGCCGTAGGAGGCTCCATGCCAACCTCAGCCTCAGGGTGCGCACACAGGAGTTCCGTGACAACTGTCTTGCTGTGCCTCCAGCCTGGAGAGGAACGGGGCTCCTGGGGCGGTCCTGGGGCGGGAGCTGAGGCCCCTGAGGGGCAATTAGTGTCCCAGGGGCATGCTCCCTTTCCACACACACCGCACTATGGCAACAGGCTAGCGAACCTCCAGGGACAGCAGGAGAAGCCGTGCCAGACAGGACAGGGATAAGAGCCACCAGGAGGTAGGGAGGCCAGCGTAAGCACCTGTGCACACACAGCCAGATCTTGGCTCCAGGCTCCCGGCAAGGAAACTGGTGGACGGTGACAGCAGCTGACCCCAGGTTCCAGGCAGACACTTTCTGAGTCCTGCAGGGCCTAGCCTCCCCAGTACCAGGAATGGCACCCACTTCTGCCATCCCCTCCTGCTTGGCCAGTTGGTGGAGCCAAGCCTGCAGCTGTTGCAAACACCATATCCTGGGCAGTGCCAACAGCACCCGCTGATGTCTTCGTGCTGGAAGTGGGCAGTCCCCTTGGTGCGGCAGGACCAGCTCCCGAGACCTCACTGCCTGGCTTCCAGGCGGCACCCCCGCACCATGGCTGCCTCCTCAGGCCTTGCTGCCGTGTCCTCACACAGTGTCCCTCCTCCTCTTAGGAGGACACTGGCCACATGTGCCCTTGGGTGGGGAGGACCCTCCAATTTTCTCCATCTTTTCACAGGCCCCTCTCCAGATGTGGTCGTACTCTGGCTCCTGGGGTCAAGGCTCCAGCACAGGGGTCAGGGACTACAGGGGTCAGGGACTACAGGATCTGCCATGAGGATGGCAGACCCCCTGACGCTAAAAAACTACCTGGGCCCCCGGCTGCCCAACAGTGAGGCTCCCGGGCTAGCCTAGCCCCGTGCACCTTGGGCTACAAGAGTTCCTGGGCAAGGTCAGCCTGCAACACCCTCTGTGCCACTGTTGGAAACCAGGGGCCAGGAGCCTGAGGACACACACACAGACCAACTGCGGGCAGAGCGGTGGGCCAGTACCCGAACATGCTGCTGCCTTGTCCAGGACAGCTCAGGAGCGACTGTAAAGCCCTCTCCTAGCTACGCACACTCTCCGTTGCGTGCACCGGCCAGGCCCTGCAGTACCGCCACTCTGACCTGTGTTTTCAGGGTCTGACCGACTCCCCGCTTCCCAAGTTATACGCAGCGCAGGCTTTCAGCAGCGAGCACACAGCAGCGAGTCGCTCTGAGGCACTTGGACAGCTGGCACAGAATGGCCCCTGTATGGGCAAGCCATATACGCAGTGGTCCTGGGATAAGAACATGCCAGGGTCGCCTCTGCGTGCCTGCAACACGTCGTGGCGCCAGATCCAAACTCACCAGGCTGTCCCCAGCCTTCAATCTTGGAGCTCACAAGAATAAGGGAAGCCTGGGGCCGTGCCCTGCCCTGTCCCACAGTTGACCCAATAGAAGCAACGCCAAGTGCTGGTCATGGGAAAATCAGCATCTCCTATTTCTGACACATCAGTCCCACAGCCCGCACCAGCTGGTGTCCCCGGATCCACCTCAGGTCCCCCGTCTGCCTGGAGACAGGCTCCAGTGCCTCTTCAGACGCAGCCCCAAGCCCCAGGTCCTTCAGTGCGTTTCTGACCCACCAGCAATGTCACAGCTCTTGGGTTCAATTTACCCAAGCAGCGCACAGGTCTTCAGGACGCCCTTCGTTCCCTGGTTTACCGAAAGGAGGCAGAGGAGATGGGGAGGCAGACCCAGAAGGCCCCTCTTCGAGGTGCTCAGTCTCCGGAGTCCTTGAGGCCTGTCCTCATGACACGGCCCTGCCAGGTGGAGTCCCTGGCTGGGGTGACCCACTCAGCCTGCCTCTTCTGGGTAGGGAGGCTGGGGAGTCCTGGCCCTGGGATCTGCCCCACCCTGAGCCACCAGCTCTCTCTCTGATCAGCTACAGAATTCACCCCACGACCCACGGAGGTTCAAGAGCTGCACGCGGGACATGAACGAATGAAGGTTAAAGGGATCACTGTACCACAGATCGCAGGGCCAGCACAGCGGGCCTCACGGGACTGCTGGGCTGTGTGGTCCACTCTGGCACACAGCCAGCACGGGTCTGCCTCGTCACAGACACACACCCCGTACTGCCTGGTGACTGCAGCATGGAGGCTGCACCTGACCCCTCTTTCCCCATTCCGCCCCCGGGTAGCCTGACTGGGATCCTGTGGTCTACACCTACCTTGATGGGACCCGTAATGACACACATGCCCATAACCATCAGAGAGGGTCCCACACCCCAGGTCCACCCTCTGCAGGCCGGGGTCTCCTGTTCTGGTGTGGAGAGGCCTGTCCCTCCCCCTGCTGACCAGAAAAGGCATCCCCAGGAGGTCACCGCCTGAACGACTACTGGGTGCCAGGTGCCACAGCGGCGAAAGACCCTTCCCCACTTCCCTGCTACCCACGCATGTGCCCTGAAGATCGGAACATGGCAAGTGCGTCACCTTGCAGAGAACAGACAGCAGCCACCGAGTTAGACGAAGCCCTCGTGAAAAGCCACAGGCTGTTCCTGGTCCAAGGGAGTTCTCAGCAGGAGGCTGGCATGGGGGACAGGCGGTTTTCGGGTGTCTCTGCCTCCTACCACGGATGACAGCTGTTCAAAGCGCAGAAAAGGCTCAACTATACAAACCATCACAAGCACCTCTAGCACTCAACAAAGCCCACTGCGAGCCCCACCTGGCAGACCCCACCTGCCAGGATCTACTTACAAGGCCCCCTGGCAGACCCCACCTGCCAGGCCCCACCTGCCAAGATCTACTTACAAGGCCCCACCTGCCAGACCCCACCTGCCAGGCCCCACCTGCCAGACCCCACCTGCCAGGCCCCACCTGCCAGACCCCACCTGTCAGAACATACCTACAAGTTCCCACCTAGCCAGCCCTGCCTTCCACCCCCCACCTCCCAGACCTCCCTTGTGAGGCCCCACCTGCCATGCTCCACCTGCCAGAACTAACCTGTCAGAACCTGCCTGCAAGGCCCCACCTACCAAACCCCATCTGCCATACTCCGCCTGCCAGACCCCAACTGCCAGACTCCACCTGTCAGAACCTACCTGCAAGGCCCCACCTACCAAACCCCACCTACCATACTCCACTTCTCCTGTGAGGCCCCACGGGCCAGACCCTTCCTGAGCAGCCGCAGCCAGCCCGAGGCACGGGGGGCAGGGTGGAGCCTGGGCTTCCCTGCCCAGCTGGGCTCCTCCTCCTCAGCCCTGTCCAGCCCCTCCTGCTCCCGGCACCTCCTCCTTCCTCCTGTGCCTTCCTGTAGGTGAAGGCAGGCAGTGGGCAGTGGGCAAGCTGGGGACTTAGTGAGACGGGGGGGGGGGGGGGCAGAGTCTGTGACCAATGACAAGCCCAGGGCAGCCCCTGAATCCATGTTGGGGAAGCAGAGCAGAGCAGAGCAGAGCTTGCCAGAGAAGCCCAAGCCAGACCACAGGCACGGTGGGCCGCCCAGCACGTGCCCCCAGGGCGCCTTGGTCCAAGGCAGACGAGCTGTGCATGCGCTCGGGGTTGAGCCTGTGTTTGCCGGCCTCTCCCCTTCCTGTCTCCCAGAGCTCTCCAGGAGGGCAGTGGTAAATGCTGGTCTCAGGGTTCCCATGGACTCGCACGGCTCAGGGCACCACGGGGTTCTTGCTGTGACTGTCAAGGCCTATGACACACCCAACACACATACACACAAAGTCACTCACACCACACACCCAACACACAATGTCACTCACACCCCCACATATACACGCAATGTTACACCACACACACATACACAATGTCACTCACACCCCCACATATACACGCAATGTTATACCACACACACATACACAATGTCACTCACACCACACACACACACAATGTCACTCACACTCCCCACATATACATGCAATGTTACACCACACACACACACAGGGAACTCACACCACACACACACACAATGTCATTCACACTCCGCACATATACATGCAATGTCACTCACACCACACATACCGCACACACAATGTCACTCACACCACACACACAGGGAACTCACACCCCACACACACATACACACAATATCACGCGCACATCTGTGACATGCGGCCCCACACAGCTGCTCACCTCAAAGCCCTGCTGGAGCCCTCTTCCTCACACATAGCTCCCCCGGAGCAGCACCACTTCATGCCGTCAGTCTGTGGGTATGTGGGCTTCCATCTCCAGCCATCACGTGAGGAGACCACCACTGGCATCCTTGTCTGTGCTCCCATGTACCCCAGGGCCTGGAACATGCCAGGCCCACAGCAGAGGACAGTGCCATTGCCCGGGGCCACCCTGGGTTGCCCCTGTCTGTTGTGTTAGTCCGAGTTGCAGCAGGGATGGGGGCTGGCTAAAGCAACAGGAATTGGCAAAGCCATGCACTCATCGCCTTTGAGTCATCCAGAACGAGCCGAGGGCAAAAACTCCCCCTGGTGGGCGGCAAAGTCACCTGAGTGGCCAGGGCACGTTTGTGCTCCATGCTGCACGTGGCCTTCACATGCTGTGGCCCTGCACACCAGGCGGCAGGCACGGGCACAGGCTCCAGCTGGGCCTGTGTGCAGTGTGAGAAGTCAATGGGATGGCACTGCAGCTGCAAAGCATTAGCACCATCTGCCAACTGTGCAGGTCCCCAGAGACGCAGAAACCAGGCTTCCTTGGCCAAGTGAGTTTTGGAGATTCTCCCAGGGAAGGCCTCAGCCTGTGCCAGCCACTGGCTGTTGGCTGTCCTGCCTCCTGAGCTGGCAAAGCCAATTGCCCACAGCTTCCCTGCAACAGCTGAAGTCAAGGCCAGAGGCCTGGGGAAGTGACATGTCTGTCTGGACTATACTTGAGCAGGAGCCCAGAGCCTGCTACAGCCAAGGCCACAGATGGGGTCCAAGTGCCACTGGGCTTTGAGTCAGGGTTGCCTGAACTTCCAGTGTGTGAGCCATATGAACACCCATACTTGCCTCATGCTGCTGGACTGGACTCGAGGCCACTGCAGTCCTCTGAGTCCTAACACTTGGTCACCAGACTCCAGCTCACCCCTGAAGCCCCCGAGGCCCAGGATGAGCAGGCAGAGTGAGGACAGTGGCCGCCATCTGTCACCTTGCTCCTCTGCAGAGTGCAGGTGCTCAGTCTTCTTCCGGGGGGGCTTGCACTGTTTCACTCTCGCTCTAAAGCAGGCGTAGGGGACACCAAGTCCACGGGCCATAATGGGCTGCAGAATCACATGGTCTGACTCTACCAAAGCAACCACAGGTGAAAATCACTCCGGCAGGTTGATTTTAAGTTATAATTTTGCACACCCCTGCCTTGGGGCCAGCTCCACAACTCAGGCACATTCATTGGAGGTTAAGTGAGAGTGAAAGACGCGGTGCCTGTGAATGACCTATGACCTCTGCACAGCGGGCACAGCCTGGCTGCAGCCTGGCTCTGGCCTTGCCCACCACAAGGACTGCATGCAGAGGAGACTGCGGGTGGACACAGGTCTATGAGAGGCACTCCTGGTCACCAGGGCAGAAGATGGAGCCAGGGAACCCCAGTGCCAGAACAAGACCTCAGGACACACGCCTGAAGGGACACTACAGGAGACACTGAAAGAGAAATCTCATTTTCTGCATCGCAGTGAAAGCGCACAGGGCTGCTCACCCCGGAGGTGACTCGAGCTGACCGCAGGAGTGGGCCGCTAAATATTGCACTGAATCCCCGGTGAGAGGTCTGAGGTCATTACAGGAGAGGTGACTCCAAGGAAGGGCCATCAACCCAAATCTGCTGTCGGGGAAGAGAAAAGCCAGGGCTGACCGCCCTGAGGGGAAGGGGGCAGCAGGACTCCCCTGGTCCCTCTCTTGGTGACTGCTGACCCTCAGCCCTCATCCCTTGGTGTCTGTGGGTAGACACAGGGCTGCCCCACCAGCCTTAGGCCTAGCGTTTTCTGCCGAGGGGTGACTGTTTCTGGCCCTAACGGTGCTCGGGGCTCTGGCTGCTGGGCCGCACAGTCTCGCTGCCAGCCAGTGTGAGCCGTTCATGCTCTGCAGAAGGTGGAGACAGAACCTGCCCCTCGTGAGGCAGCAGTCAAGCCCCTTCATACCCTTCTGAAGGTGTGACAGGATGACAAAGCAGAGTGATCCAATGGTCACAGGTCGGGCTAGACTGACCCTCCTCCGCTAACGAGGAACCAGCTGCTGGGAACTGAGCCCCATGAAAGGTAGAACCAGTTCCTGAGAAGTTCAGCTGTAACTCTAACCTGCTGGCTCCTGCTTCTGTACCCTTGCTGGCTTGCCGGCACAAAGGTCACCGGGATGTGTTTATCCTGCTGCTACCGCTCGGGGCTCTCCCAGACCTGCTCTGAGTTGCCAGTTGGTTAATAAAGACTCCCCGAATTCTAAAGTGGCTTCAGTAGTCTTTTACACAGTGCACCCCACAACACAGGAAGGGGCAGGGGCTGGTTTCCCCATTCTTCCTACTTACAGATGTACCCCCACAACCAGGTGGCACAAACCAAGCCCTCTGCAAGCAAGATCTGAGGAAGAGCGTCAGCTGCTGTCCTGCAGCTGGCCTTGACTTCATCCGCGCATCCTGAACTAGGCCTCTTCCGAACAGAACTGCACACTCAGCTCAGCAAGGAGCCGACAGCACACCTCCAGACGCGTGCAACACTGGGCAATGTCTGTCCATGGATATTAGTCACAGCAGCTCCCAACTCCACTCCCAGGGACAGCCTCAGCTGCGCCACCATGAAAGCTTACACCCCTCCAGAAACACACTGGGCTGTCACTCGAGTTGTGTGTCTGACTTCTTATAATGGAGGCCCTGTCACTGCGCGCTGTGGCTGTTACACAGTGACTAACACATACGAGATGGGAAAATGCTTCCAGCTTATCTGCTCATGACTCATCAGAGGTTAATCCTGCAAATGGGGTTGGAGCTGTGGCGAAGCAGGTTAAGGCTCCGCTGTGATGCTGGCAGCCCCTGTGGGTGCCGTGTACTCTACGAGAAGACTGGGGGCTTCCTGGTGTGGACTCTGCTGCCCCTGGGCTGCCCCGGGCACATGGTCCCCGCCCCGGAGAGATGAAGGAGAGGCCAGGTATGGCACTGGATGAGCAGGCGCCATGGGAAGATGTGCTCACACCAACAGTCTGCAAGCCCTGCCCAACACCAGTGCCCGGTGCAGCGGAGTGGGCACAGCAGCGACGTAGCTGTGGTTAGGACAGGCAGACAGGGTCTGTGCCCTTCTTCCTGGTGCAGTGATGAACCTGGTGGCCCACAAGCAGGGGGGAACAGGTGCCAAGAGCCCTCTCTTTGCTGCCACTGGCCACAGGTTGTGGCCCACAGAGCCCCAGCTTCTTGGGCCTGCTGGCACCTCCTCCACACCCCAGGAGCTTTGAGGGTGGAGTGATTTTAAGATTCTTCCCGGGCCCTAAATCCATCAGCTCCTGCTGGTCACCTGCCACTCAATCTGTGTCCCTGGACCTGTCAGGGATTCAAACTCAGGTCCCTCCATTGGAAGAAAGCATCCCCTCCATGCCAGCTGTGGGGCTGCCGAGCTGAGCCTGGTAAGGCCTGGAGAGTGGCTCCCCTGCCCATGCCCCTACCGCTGCATGCAATCCTCTCCACCACAGCTGAGGGGTTGCAGAATTGAGCCTGGGAAGCTCAGGAGAGTGGCTGGACTGCCCTGCCCCCACCTCTATGCCTGCATGGAGACCTTCTCTGCACCTTGCCCGTGCTCTCCCCGGGGCCTGAGGTGTCAGTAATGGCAGGGCGGCTGTCCTGGGGCTGTGACCCCGCCCCACACCATGCTCTGTGCCGACGCCCCTCAAGCCAGCTTCATGTTCCTTCTGTCCCTTCCTCCTGGACATCACACTGTGCTGACCTACCCGTGGGGCCTTGTACTGACCACATGGAGCCAGACGGGCCGTGGACAAAGAGCCGCGCCCGGGCGCATGAGGTTCATTCAGACCAAAGGGCAAGGCCAGAAGACGTCACACAGCAGAGCACGTGCGGTGCTGGGATCCCTGGAGTCTCTGTCTCGACTGCTGCCCGTGCTGTGCATGGACAGAGGCGACAGGTGCCTAACCGCGCGGTTGTCCTGAGTGCCCCTGCAGAAAGCGCCAGCAAGGGAGCGTGCAGGCCTTGAGTATCCAACCACAATAGAATGTGGCCAAAAGGCAAAAGAAAAATCACAAGGTAAACCGCGAAATTTTGATCTGTTTCTATGCCTTGTCTAAAAGTTAACCTTTGGGAAGTTTTAATGTCACTTCTGTCACCTTTCCTCCCTCCTAAAACTGCAGAAAAATGACCCAGTGACACAAGTGACAGAAAACATTAACTGTGTCAGGGCTCCAACAGCCCTCCAAGAAGATAAATATACAAGATGGACCCCTACACTCAGAGATGCTGGCATGCCCCCGACAGGGCAGCCTGGCCTTAAAGATCCCATACATTCCAGAGAGCCATTTTTGCATAATCTTTCCCTGCCCAAACCCCCCACACTGGTGGCTCTGGCAGCAGACCCCAATGTTGGTGGCTCTGGCAGCCAGACCCTAGGCCCCTGATGCTGGTGGCTCTGGCAGCCAGACCCTAGGCCCCCGATGCTGGCGGCTATGGCAGCAGACCCCAGGCCCCCCATAGTGGCGGCTCTGGCAGCCAGACCCCAATGTTGGTGACTCTGGCAGCCGGACCCTAGGCCCCTGATGCTGGTGGCTCTGGCAGCAGACCCCAGGCCCCCTATGCTGGTGGCTCTGGCAGCAGACCCCAGGCCCCCTATGCTGGTGGCTCTGGCAGCAGACCCCAATGTTGGTGGCTCTGGCAGCCGGACCCTAGGCCCCCAATGCTGGTGGCTCTGGCAGCCGGACCCTAGGCCCCTGATGCTGGTGGCTCTGGCAGCAGACCCCAGGCCCCCTATGCTGGTGGCTCTGGCAGCAGACCCCAACGCTGGTGGCTCTGGCAGCAGGACCCCAGGCCAGCGTCCCTCCCACTCTTACCTTCCTGAGAAACAGCTTCTGCAGTGTCTTGTGCGGCAGCATCATCCGCCCCCAGGGCCAGGTGCTCCACGGGTGCCTGAGCCATTCTGTCCAGCGGGTGGCTGCGCCTCCTTTATCACCTCTCTCGGCCAGGCGCCCGCGTCACCAGGCAGCAGCCCTGGGTGTCCTCTCGTCTCGCCGCCCTCCCCGGCCCCCCTCCGCTAGGGCCCTGGACACCAATCACAGGCGTGTGCACCCTGCGGGCATCAGCAGGGCAGCGAAGCACTTGGGTTGAGAACAAACCCACACGCTGCAAACTCAGGGAAGCAAGAAGCAAAGACAGCTTCAAGGCAGACCCATCTCCTGGCCAACCTTCTGGAGCAAACGCAAAGCTGCTGCCTGCACTGAGCCTGGCACGCTGGGCCACCGCGTCCAGCAGAGAGCACCAGGGAGCCTCCCCACGGCGCACCTGCCCGCCTGTGGCCTGCCAGGCTGACACCATCAGGTGTTATTAGCAAGGAGATGACCACAACGGTTACTTTTCTCTTTGGGTGGGGAGATCCCTCACAGGGAGGCTACTCCTTCCCCACGATACCTCTCTCTCTCTCTCACACACACACAGACATGTACACAGACACGCAGACATGTACACAGACATACACACACGCAGACACGTACACAGACACACACAGGCACAAGGATGTAATGTGCACACATGCATGTGGACACACAGGCACACGTGTAACATACACACAGGCACACGCGTAACATACACACAGGCACACGCTTTCTCTGCAGCTTTCTCAGAGCACGTCCTGTCTACCAGTAAGGCTCACTCTGTCTTCCCTCTGGAAACTCGCTCCCCCTGCACGGCTGTCACCTGCCATCCAGAAGCTCGTAGCTTCCACAGGAGCAGCACCTGCTGAGAACACTCCGCAGGTTCAAGGTCAGACCTAGGACAACGGTTCCGACTTTCCCAAGTGTTGATCCTCTTGCTTATCAGTCCACCTGCTCCTTCGAGAAACTTTAAGAAAGAGTCATCAGGTGTCAGTCGGCCTTGGCGAGCCAAACCCAGGGGTGGGAGGAAATCAACATGGAACCAGAGGCAGCCAGGCTGGTCAAGGCTGGCCAGACTGAAATGCTCCTGGCGGGGGTTGCAGGCCAGAGAGGGGCGATCCCGTGTGCCCCAGCCTCAGCCCAGAAGGTGGAGACGTGGCAGCACAGGTGAGCAGAGCTGCCCCTCGCTCAAGAACAACATGTGGCTGCCTCGGCAGCTGCTGCAGCCCCGGCCATGTGCCCTTACAAGAGTCTGTCTACATGCGTGTGTCTGTGTGTGTGAGAGAGAGTGTGTGTATGGGTGTGCACAAATACACACACACATTCCAGGCAGGCAGCATTGCTAGGTGATCCCTTCAGGCATGATTTGTTAGTCATCCCTCCCTTTTAGAAACGTTCTTTACAAGTTTGAGCCCTCCACCTGCCATTCCTGGGGCGCTCTTCCCACTCAGGCGGGGTCAGCCACGCTGGCGAGCAGAGCCATCCGACTTGGAGGCGCGAAGGCAGGACACAACGGCTCCTCTTCTCGCACCTTCTCGCCCGCTCTTTGATTTGGGAACAGGTGAGCCTTGTGTGATTCAGTCTTGGGCCTTTTACTTGCTGAGTCATCAAGAACTTCTATTCCCACAAAGAGCCCACATTTCACTGTGCGGGAAGCTTCTGGACTATAACACCTGCTCACCGTCTCACCAAGACTTGGGAACACGCAGAAGGCATGTCTGCCCTGAGCCCTGGGCCGCAGCAGCCCGGTCCTGGCCTAGAACTCTCCTAGTGGGCTGGCAATGTGATGGAAGCAGAATTCTACTCCACATTTCAAAGGCTGTGACGGGAAGAGAGGGCACAACTCTATGGTCCGCTACTCCAGTGACGAACTCCCCAGCAGTCACTGAGCGGCTATGCCTCATGCTGAGGGCCACGGTGACCCCTCTCACTGGGTCTGCAGGCCATAGTCTCCTCTGTGCCTCCAGCAAACAGGGCCAGGTTACAACCACACAAGCAATGGAAAAGTCAGAACAGCTCAGCAAAAGTGTCTGACTGCACCACATGTCTCACTTTGGCTGGAAAGAGCTGCTCAAAGGCACTGGCTCCTGGCTCCCAACTCCCAGCTTTTACTCCTGCACTGGGCTCCCAGCTCCCAGCTCCCAGTTCCCAGCTCCCAGCTCCCACCCCCAGCTCCTGGCTGCCGGCTCCCACTCCTGTGCTGGGCTCCCAGCTCCCACCCCCAGCTCCTGGCTGCCGGCTCCCACTCCTGCGCTGGGCTCCCAGCTCCCACCCCCAGCTCCTGGCTGCCGGCTCCCACTCCTGCGCTGGGCTCCCAGCTCCCACCCCCAGCTCCTGGCTGCCGGCTCCCACTCCTGCGCTGGGCTCCCAGCTCCCACCCCCAGCTCCTGGCTGCCGGCTCCCACTCCTGTGCTGGGCTCCCAGCTCCCACCCCCAGCTCCTGGCTGCCGGCTCCCACTCCTGTGCTCGGCTCCCAGCTCCCACCCCCAGCTCCTGGCTGCCGGCTCCCACTCCTGTGCTCGGCTCCCAGCTCCCACCCCCAGCTCCTGGCTGCCGGCTCCCACTCCTGTGCTCGGCTCCCAGCTCCCACCCCCAGCTCCTGGCTGCTGGCTCCCACTCCTGTGCTCGGCTCCCAGCTCCCACCCCCAGCTCCTGGCTGCTGGCTCCCACTCCTGTGCTGGGCTCCCTGCTTCCACTCCCAGCTCCTAGCTCCTGCCCCAGATCATGCTCCCAGCTCTGGTTCCTGGCCCCCAGCTCCCATCTCCTGCTCCTGGTTCCTGTCCCCAGATCCTGCTCCTGGCTGCTGTTCTGGTTCTGTTCCCAGCTGTTGCTCCTGGTTCCCACTCCCTGCTCCCGTTCCTGGTTCCTGCTCCCAGCTGAAAGCATGGGCATGCAGGGTACGGAACCGGCCAAAGAAGAGAACCAGAGGCGCATGGAGAAGCAGCGGCAAGGACCCTGTTGTCTGCACTTCCACGACTGTATTTTGAGTTATCCTAATGCAATTCAACTCAAACTTCTGTGGGAATGAAAAGATAATTATCTTGGGTTTGGTACTTCTGAAGGCGCATTAGCAAAACTGCTGGGGTCTTCAGTCTCAGGCTAAGTGGTGGCCAGGTTGTAGCTAGTGGCCTGGCAATAGAAACCACTCCTGTTTAATGGACCATAATTGCAGGTACGTGGGCATTTGTGGACCAAAGGTTGTCATGGCGACCACGGTAGGAGATTGCCTTTTATTCTGTGCCATGGAAAGTCGTCACAACAATCTTGGCTTACTCATCTTCTAAATACGTTTTCAAAGAGGCTGCTTTGAAAAGCAGCCATCGGTGCACACTGGTTACTGCTTGAAAGCATTGCTACCAGGTCACATGGGCACTGCCCCAGCAACAGAACTAAAAGGTTCACACAATTTGTTCCAAAGAATAAGGCACCAGTGCGACTCCATTAGAGCCTGCCATCTCCATCAGACGGCAGAAGCCCAGCCTCAAGGCTTCCGCCCGCGCCTGCCTGTCCCCGCAAAGGCCAGCACGCCCTGCCCCAGGTCTGGACTCGCTGAGCACCAGACAATAGACCACGTCCACGGCAGCTGATGTGTTTACTGCTGTTTCCTCTGCCTAGGCCAGGGGCGGGGGAGGCACATGGCTGTGTCCTGCTCTTTGCGAACAAGCGTCAGGAGGGCAAAAGTCACCCACCCACTTTCCCAGGAGTCCAGGGGCAGCTGCTGACAGTGGGAGCAGCCTCATTCCCCGCCTGCTGGGCTTTGCAGAAGGAGCCATGGGCTCAGGAGAGAGGCGGGCTTATTGCCCGAGAGGGGTCGGGCCCTGGATGTAGCGTTTATCCCACCTGGATCCAGGCAAGGGGCAGAAAAGATCCAGAGATGCAGAGGTCCACACTGCAGGAGGTGGTGTCCGTGGGTCCTACCTGCTTGCACATCACGAACCTTGCCCCCACAACGTGGGTCAGACCCATGCTTTTATACCACTCGGCCATGTTGGCCTAGTCTCAGACCTTCCCAGGGCTGAGCCTGTGATGTGTGTGTATCTGTGACTGTATACATATGCCTGGTGTGTGTGTTCCTGTGTCTGTGTACATGCTGTGTGCATACATGTATTGTGTGCCTGTGTGCTATGTGTACATATGCTTCATTGTGTGAGTGTACCTGTGTGTGTGTGTGGATACGACTGTACCTGTGTGTGGATGCGGCATGTGTGTTCAAGCCTGTGTTGTCTGCGTGCACATTACTGTTTGCCTGTGCATGCATGTAAGACTTCGTGTGCACGTTATGTCTTCTGACTGTACACATGTGTGATTCTGTGACTGTGTATGCACCTGGAAAGAAGCATGCCAGCCCAGGCTGCTGCATGGCAGGTGCGCTGGCATGGGCTGAGTGCCCGTACGTGGCATGTGTACTGAAGTGGGCTGAGTGCCTGCGTGTGGCAGGTGCGCTGACGTGGGCTGAGTGCCTGCACGTGGCATGTGCACTGACGTGGGCTGAGTGCCTGTGCGTGACATGTGTGTTGACGTGGGCTGAGTGCCTGTGCGTGGCATGTGCCCTGGCGTGGGCTGAGTGCCTGCATGTGGCATGTGTACTGAAGTGGGCTGAGTGCCTGCACGTGGCATGTGTACTGAAGTGGGCTGAGTGCCTGCGCGTGGCAGGTGCGCTGACGTGGGCTGAGTGCCTGTGCGTGACATGTGTGTTGACGTGGGCTGAGTGCCTGTGCGTGGCATGTGCACTGGTGTGGGCAGAGTACCTGCGCGTGGCATGTGCACTGGCGTGGACTGAGTGCCTGTGCGTTGCATGTGCACTGGTGTGGGCAGAGTACCTGCGCGTGGCATGTGCACTGGCGTGGACTGAGTGCCTGCACGTGGCATGTGCACTGGCGTGGGCTGAGTGCCTGCACGTGGCATGTGCGCTGACGTGGGCTGAGTGCCTGCGCGTGGCATGTGCGCTGACGTGGGCTGAGTGCCTGCGCGTGGCATGTGCGCTGGCGTGGGCTGAGTGCCTGCGCGTGGCATGTGCGCTGGCGTGGGCTGAGTGCCTGTACGTGGCATGTGCGCTGACATGGGCTGAGTGCCTGTACGTGGCATGTGTGTTGACGTGGGCTGAGTGCCTGTGCGTGGCATGTGTGTTGACGTGGGCTGAGTGCCTGAGCGTGGCATGTGTGCTGACGTGGGCTGAGTGCCTGTGCGCGGCAACCCTAGGAACAGTGCTATAACTGCCGGCTCGCAGGTGGATCCACAGGGCCCCAAGCAGCCCTGGCTGTTCTTTGCCCCGCTCTCCACAAACCTGCTGCACCCCTGCCCTGACTCCAGGGGGAGAGGGCGGGCGGTGTGCTCTGCCAGCGGCCTTTGTGACAGACACCGGCTGGCGGTGAGTTGTGAATAGCAGGCTGGGTCCCTGAGCCTGAGGCAGGGCCCTGGTGAGCCATAGGCCACCTTCCACAAGACCAAAGAGAACACCGCCACCTTCAAAGAGAACCCACCTTCTCATCAGCCCTTGTCAGGCCCACATGGCCTTCCTCCAGGTGAGGGTGACAAATACCATGGTGCAGGGGTCGGCATTGTGGCCAGGCAGACAAAGCCACCTCCTCTGAGGCCGGTATCCCACATGGGCACCAGTTCCTGTCCCCAGTGGCACTTCCCGTCTCGCTCCTGTTATCGGCCTGGGAAAGCAGCAGAGACTGGCCCGTGGCACCACATGGGAGACCCCCATGAAACCCCTGGCTCTTTGTCCCGCCCAGATCCAGCTATCACCGCCATCCGGAAAGTGGGAAGTACAGGGAAGATGTCGCTGTTGCTCCCTTGTCTCTGGAACTCTTCCAAAGTAAAGACTCGTTCTTTGACTCCTGTCACATGGGGTCTGAAGCTTATCAGGGTGGTTGGGAACAGGGAGTCTGACATGACAAACCGGGGGACCCACAGACAGACGTCCAGGATGGGTCTTGGAGCCACAGGCCGGCCACCTGCTGGCCTGACAATGGCCCATTTCCCAGACTCGGTGGGCCCCTGGACAGTCGTTTGGTGTTTCTTTTCAAGAGTTCAGAAAGTTGCATGAAGAGAATATAAAAATGTCATTGATTCCACTGAATAAACAGCAGGAAACATTATCTTTGACACCAGCCAATGGCCATGTGGCTGCAGCTGGAGACAAGGCTGCTGGGCTCGTGCCCCGACCCCAATGCTGGGCTGTGGGAGCCAGGCAGGCCTGGCTTCAGCAGGGGAGCCATCCAAGGACCGAGTGCCTGTGGCCATGAGGCTCGGCGAACGTCTGGCAGGACTCCGCGCAGGCTCCGGGGTCGGGCTGGTGGAAGGCTGGTTCTGAAGGAGAGAGGGCCAGCAGAGGCAAGAGGGGCTGCCCTGGCCAGCTCTGGGCAGGGAGCAGCTCCGGAGGCGGCAGGAGCCGACAGCGCCTCCACACAGGTGACAGCTTCACACAGCCCTCGCCGAACTGGGAGTTGCATGCGTGACCCAGTGACCACTGCAGTGAGAGGATTCAGACACCACACCCCGCCGCGGCGAATGATGGCTCCTGTGAGGACCTGGTGGCCACACGGGCCTTAACTGACCCCCGGTTTAGGGGAGTGATATGGTGAGGTGGCCCGTGACCTGGCCTCATCAGAGTGTCCACCCCCAACACCAACTTCACTCTACCGTGCGGTCTCCCAGCACGTCCAGAACCACGGGAGGGGCCTTCAGGATTGTCACGACCAAGGGAGAATAAAGTGACAGGACCACTCGCTGCCAGGGACTGGCCACCACTCCATTCTCAAGGCTGCCCGGCAGGCAAGAGGAGAGCAGAGGGCAGGGGAGCAGTCCAGTGCCTGCAGCGCAGGCATCCAGACACACAGAGCGTGCGGACCTCTCTGGCCATCCAGAGGAGCGCAGCACAGCGGGGCCTGGGTGGAGCCAACTGCCCGGGGTTGTGGACCCTTGGTGTGCCAGGACCAGTGCTCTGTGAGAAAGGACACGGAGCCCCTGGCTTACACACAGGCACTCCGTGAGGCCCACCCTGGCACCGTGAATAAAGCCGCCAGCCAGGACCCCGGCATCACATGGGCTCTGGGCTGAGGTCCGGCTGTTTCGCTTCTGGTGCAGCTCCCTGCTGATGGCCTGGGCAGGCAGCAAAGGATGGTTCCAGTGATTGGGTCCCTGCACCCATGTGGGAGACCTGGGTGAAGCTCCTGGCCCTGCCCATTCCCAGATCCGCCTGTCGCAGCTCTTCCGGAACTGAATTAGCAGGTGGGAGAGCTCTCTGTGTGTCATTCTTTCAAACGAATAAATGTTTTTAAAAGGTACTTTCTAATCAGGTGTGAGAGGACCGTGGGAGCTGATGTCAACACCAGAGTCTGTGTGTGCCTGTGGGACCAGCAGGGGGAGCTATCGAGGCAGCACCCAGTTCACATGGCTCACAAATGTGACGTGTGAGCACAGGGGCCTGTGTGGACCAACACAAAAGAAGCACCACAGACTCTGAAAGTCCCAGATCTGTTTTGCTCTTCCAGCAGATGGCTATCCAGGTGACCTGAGACCTGCCAGCCAAGCTAGAGGGCAGGGTTCCCACCTTGCTCAGGCTCCTGGCTTTGTGCCGGTGAGTCCCGAGTCAGTGCCTTAAGCAGCCGTGTGTAGAGGGGCCATGCGTGCTCAAGGAGAGACATGCCGGGAAGCAGGAGCAGGCTGCTGGGGGAGACTTCTCCAGTGGAAGCTGGTGGGAGCAGGCATGGGTACTGCAGGCGTGCCCATACATCTCCACAGAGCACCTGCTCTGGGATGAGCTCAGTGCCGTCAGCCCTGCTCCTTGGCAGGGGCACCCGGCACAGCACGCTTCTCCAGGACATGTGGCGTGGACCCACTGCCAGGCTGCACAGAACTGGTGGGAAGGCTCCCTGGCGAGGCCTCTCCCCATGGCTCTTGCCACGCAGGCCTGTGTGCAGGGTGCTCCCCATGGCATCCTGAGCTCCTACAGAGTTTGTGCTCACAGCAGCGTGCATATAACCACGGCTCAGTCCCTTGGAGGTGACTCAGGGAGGGCACAGACGGCCCAGATACCCCAACATGGTGACCCCCACGAATGCTTTCCCAGCAGCCACTCCAATAGAATTGTTCGGAGGTTGTTATATTATTAAGCAAAACTTCACTTCTTCAAAAAAAAAAAATTAAAAGCAACACCAGGGCACATTCCTCCCCCGAGGTGACCACGTCCACCAAACCTGCACCACACCCCTCCCTGGTGTAGCCACGTCCGCCAAGCCTGCACCACACCTCTGCCCATGTCACCACGTCCGCCAAGCCTGCACCACACCCCTGCCCATGTCACCACGTCCACCGAGCCTGCACCACACCTCTGCCCATGTCACCACGTCCACCAAGCCTGCACCACACCTCTGCCCATGTCACCACGTCCGCCAAGGCTGCACCACACCTCTGCCCATGTCACCACGTCCGCCAAGCCTGCACCTCACCCCTGCCCATGTCACCACGTCCACCAAGCCTGCACCACACCTCTGCCCATGTCACCACGTCCACCAAGCCTGCACCACACCTCTGCCCATGTCACCACGTCCGCCAAGCCTGCACCACACCCCTGCCCATGTCACCACGTCCGCCAAGCCTGCACCTCACCCCTGCCCATGTCACCACGTCCACCAAGCCTGCACCACACCCCTCCATGGCACCACGTCCACCAAGCCTGCACCACACCCCTCCATGGCACCACGTCCACCAGGCCTGCACCACACCCCTCCCCATGTCACCACGCCCACCAGGCCTGCACCTCACCCCTCCCCGTGTAACCACGTCCACCAGGCCTGCACCACACCCCTGCCCATGTCACCACGCCCACCAGGCCTGCACCTCACCCCTGCCCATGTCACCATGTCCGCCAAGCCTGCACCACACCCCTTCCCATGTCACCACGCCCACCAAGCCTGCACCTCACCCCTGCCCATGTCACCACGCCCACCAGGCCAAGCCTGCACCTCACCCCTGCCCATGTCACCACGCCCACCAGGCCTGCACCTCACCCCTGCCCATGTCACCATGTCCGCCAAGCCTGCACCACACCCCTCCATGGCACCACGCCCACCAAGCCTGCATCAAACCTGGGTCAGGCATGGCACAGGATATCCCCGATGTACATCAACTGTGGAATGATTGCTTTCCATCTGCCGACATGTGGTCTGTCTGCTCACTATGAGATCACAACTCGGCCTCTATTTCTGCACCACAGTCACGGAGAACGGACACACGGCCCACCTGAGAAACATGCTCATCTTTATTGGAGCCCCTCAAATCAGTCACCCACTGAATTGAGCAGCTGTGCAGGTGTAAGCTGGCATCAGGAGGGGCTGGGCCAGCCTTCCAGCAGGAAGGGGCTGCTCAGGTGAGACACCCTTTGTCCGTGTAAGGCCGGGTATGAATACAGGACATCCTGCCTGTGAAATCGTAATCTGTTTTGTCTCTTTTCCGGAACTCCTTTCTACAAAGCCAGCTAGTAATACGGAAAGGTTTTGTGATCTTTCTGTATCAGTGTGTAGGAGGCAGCGTGTAGGTCCCACGAGGGAAAGCACGTGACGACCCCAGCTGCTGGGCTTGCTTCGTCAGCAACTCGCACATCTGCTCAGACTCAGCCTCAGGCTCCTGCACCTGCTCATGTCCTGTGGCCAGATGTGCGCTGGACTTGAGCAGGAGACCCTGGAATCCTGCACGTGCTTTAGTTCTTATTAAACCCACGTAGCCGCTTTCGACATTGGGGAACTCCACGGCCATCTAAAGCATCCACTCCTGGCCCAATTCTTACAACACCTGCCCCTAGGACCTGAACAACACACATACCAGGTCCACCAGCCACCAAATCCCAAAGGCAAAGCCCTCCAGGGCTGCCCTGGGATCCACACCTTCAGCCCTCCCAGGGCTGGTCTCACACCCATGCCTTGACCCCACCCAGGGCCGGCCCAGCACCCATGCCTTGACCCCACCCAGGGCCGGCCCAGCACCCATGCCTTGACCTCACCCAGGGCCGGCCCAGCACCCACACCTTGTCCAGTTGAGTGGTCTCTCCACCCTTCATAAATCCAGCTATTGTTGAGGGCAGGCAATGCTAGCAGTTTACAGGAATTTAAACATGAAGCTGTGTGTGTGTGTGTGTGTGTGTGTGTAGGATCTCCCTGGGGTCACACTGATCTGGAAGCAAATAAGCTTCTGCCCTGGGCTTGAGCCGGTGCCCCAGTGCAGGGCACAAGGCAGACCCCTACCATGCAAAGCCGGGATTGACAATCCACGCGTGGCCCATCCGCCGTGGGGCACTCCCCCTCCCACCTCCGAGCACACCAGCCCATCCTGCTGGGCCTCGGACCAGTGAACGCGCCTTTAGCCTTGCAGCCCAGTTGGCACGGGGGAGAACGAGGGCAGCAGCCGCTTACCTGGACGGCGGACGCAGCGGACGGGGCCTCGGCCAGGGCTGCCTCGCATTTGCCCTGAGAAAGCAGAAGAGGAAAAGGAAAAACTTCAGTGGAGTGTTGGTTCACAGGGAGCCCTGGCAGGTGAGGACCCCGAGGCAGGAACCCACCCTGCCTGGGAGCTTCTTGTGCCTAAACATCAAGCGCCACATGGCTGAGGGTGCGGCCGAGGGGCTGCCGCGGAGTCCACACAGCCCTGCGGGTGGGGGAGCTTGCAGGGCTGTGTGCGATTTACAAACCAAGCCAGAGGAAGTGATGCCATGCCTGGCCCCAACCTCAAAACTCAACGGATGCGAAGGCCCTGCTGCAATGGCCAGCCCCAAACTGACCCGAGCGGCGACTTTAGGGGAAGACGCTGGCTGCAGCTCCATCAGCCAGAACCCTAACAGTAACCTGCAAGCCACTCACGCACACCCCGCACAGCTCCAGCCAGGGTCAGTCAGGGCCAGCGGGCCAGCAGGGCGCCTTCCTGCCTTCCCCAGGCTGTGTGGCCCCACCTGGGGCTTCACCAGGAAGCCGTTTCAGGACCCCTGAGGGAGACCCCACGGCTGTCCTGCAGCACACACAGCACAACGCGGCTACATTTCATATTTCCGTCACCCTCCAGCTTTTAAAATGTCCTACTACATTCTCCCCCTGTCCTCTCTCCCTTGGTTTCTATCTGGTTTAAAAACAAGAAGGTGGGGGAGGGTAGAATCCCCGGCCCTCCTCACTTCCTGGGCTCTTCACTTTAAATAACATCCAGGAAAGCAACAATTAAACCTGAGCATCGTGGGCCAGGATCATGGCTCGGCAAGCAAAGCCACCCCCGGTGGTGCCGGCATCCCGTGTGGGCACCACCCACTTCCCACCCAGCTTCCTGCTAGTGGCCTGGGAAAGCAGCAGGGATGGCCCACTGCTCCCACATGGAGAACTGAAAGAAGCTCCTGGCTCCTGGCTTTGGAGCACCCCAGCTCTGACTGTTGCAGCCATTTGGGGGGCGACCCAGCAGACAGAAGCTCCTCCTGTTTCTCCTTTCTCTGTAAATCTGCCTTTCAAGTAAACAAGTAAATCAGGAAAATGAGAAGTGGAATGATTCTGAAACAAAGACTCCTGATCCTCCAGCACGCCACCCCTGCAGTCCTCTGCCCGTCTCCCTGCTAGCTGCAGGCCTCCTCTCTGGCCCCTGGGAGCTGCTGGGCTCCTGAGCCGAGCCCGGGCCAGCAGGGACATGGGAGCTCTCAGAGATGCAGTGGACTTCTGTGGCAGGCCTCTCCTCCGGGGACACTGGGGCCTGTGGAGGGCGCAGGAGGGGGTTCGTGCTTGCAACCTCGCCACGGCACAACCCAGCCAGAGCCAGAGCCAGCCAAATGTTTCTGTGTTCTGTCCATCTGAAGTGAAAATACCATAGCTGCATGGGGGTAAATGTGTGGCCATCGAGGGACATCGAGGGGCGGGTGACCGGGAAAACCCGGTGGCCTCCAGGTGCCGAGCTTCCACACCGGACCACCACGCTGGACGTGACCCTTGCGCCCCAGCCTGGCCGCCAAGGCCACCTTCCTGGGGGAACCTGGGGGCCTGGGCGTCTGGCCGGAGACTGGCCTCTGGGCTGTGGCCACAAAGCAAGCCTTGAGCAAGACCTGTCCTCATCTACTTCGATTTCCTCTTCCGGGCGGCCTCAGGCACCGGCCTGCAGGACCCCTCAACCAGGGAGAGAGAGGGGCTCCCCAGGACAGGTGGTCCTTCTCTGAGGCCCCGCGTGCCTCGCGGGCCGGAGGTCTTCCAGAAGCGGGGCTCCTGGGCTGTCCGCCCGGACCCCAAGTCCCCTCCAGCTCCCGGCGTGAGGCCGGCCGCGGCCGCCGACAGCAGATGGCGCCAGAGGCCTTCTCACGGGGCCCAGCCAGCCCCGCTCCTCCCGCCTCCGGGTCTGACCTCCAGTTCTTCCAGCCTTCCGCCCTCCGGTGCTCCGAGCCCGGCCCCTCGCTAGGCCCGGGCCCCTCGGCACAGGACAGCAGAGCACAGCGCCCGGCGGCGCGCGGACCCCGACAACCGCGACCACCCGCGCGGGCGCGGCTGCGGGGGCGCAGGGAGGACGCCCCCCGGACAGGGCCCAGGCGCCTCCGGCTGGTTCAAACCGGATCCGGAGGGCCGAGCGCGTGCCTTCAGCCCGCGGGTGCTCCTGACAGAACTGAGACCAGAGCCCAGCGCCTTCTCAGAAGCCAGGGCCCTGGGCCGGGGTCGGGGTTGGGGTCACAGCTGGAGCCGGGGTCGGGGCCGGGGTCGGAGTAGGGGCTTTGGTTTGAATCGTTACATTGGGCGGAGTTGCACATCGCATACTGAGCCATTTTTGCAGCAGACAAGCAGGTGGCATTTAGTGTATTCACAGTGTTGCCTCACTGTCCAGCTCCTGGCCACTCACCTCGCCTTTCCCCACTCCTTGTCAGCCCCCGAGACCAGCAACTGCCTTGTGTCTCTGGCCGAACTGGTTGGATAGTTTATCTACACAGAGCCAGCCCGCAGTCTCTGGTGGCTGTTTCCTGAGCACAGTGTGTTCCCGGACCAGTGGTTCATCGCTTTCTGTAGCTGAGCAGTGGTCTGTTGTTGGCGATGCCAGTTCCTGGTCTCAACAGCGCAGCCCCGAATGTGGCGTCCGTGTCTGTGTTTAAGGGTGTTTTCAGTCACCGGGAGTGCACACCTGGCCGCGGCCGCTGGGTCAAGTGGCTGTCCCCCTCTGCCCCTCCTCTGCAGAGCAAGGACGGTTGGAGTCCTCTGCCCGGTTTCTGATGGTCTCATTGCCTTCTTGCTCAAGCTTGGGTTTGAGCTCCCGTGGCGATAGACGGGGAGGAGCCATCCTTTGAGAGGGCAGAGTTGGAACTGAGGCTGCTGCCAGAGCCTGAGCAAAGGAGGGGAAGATGGGGGCACAATTCCCCCACGCGGGGTCTGCTAAAGGAGGGGGGATCTGATGTGTATCCTGGATCCAGGTTAAAACGGGGTCCATTTTCCAGTTATCCCTGTTAACTAGCAGTGCTGGTCCCATGCCTTTTATGAGTTTGGGTGTGAATTGACAATGACATTGTGACTCAAGTTGAAGTTTAATGTGCCAGGAATATGTGTGAGTCACAGGAAGTCACACAGCCATCCACTGGGTGGCCACTGGGTGAAACCAGGCTGTGGGAAACGCACAGAGAACCAGGCCATGGCAGTGCCCACAACCCCACGCTTCATAACCCAGGGGCAAATCACCCCGAGCCCAGACAGCAGATGTCTGGGGCAGCCGGAGCAGAGCCGAGAATTCCAGAGCAGCATGTGAGACTGGCATTTCTAAAACCTGTGGAGTCATGAAGAACACCAAGAGATGCGTGTGGGCACGCTGAAGGACTAACGCAGCCCGGTGTGGCCATCACTCAGGCTGCTCCAGCCCAGGCAGCTGGGAAGCACAGAGGATGGGCAGGGGCCCCTGCACCCACGCGGGACGCTCGGGGTTGTAGGATTCTGGCTGGGGCCTGGCCCGGCCTGTCATGCAGCCGTTTGGGGAGTGATTCAACAAATGCAAGCTCTCTTTGAAATGCATAAAAATCCGCAAGAAAAAGTGAAACAAAACTGGTAAGATTCACGAATAACATTTTCTGCAAAATCGACATGCTGAGAATTTAATTCAGATAGCATAGAAAGGTTGTTAGATGCAACTGCAGAATTCAAAAGACATCACTGCCTTGGTTTACCATCAGCGAGTTATTCTAAAAGACATTTTTCACTGAAAGGGAAGGACGGGAGAAAAGAAAAGGAACAAACCTTTTTAAAAAAGTCTCAGCTCTTTGCAAAAGAGAAGATAAACTTTTCTGAGAGAAATAATAGGAGGTGGCAAGAAATGAAGTTAAACAAGAGACTCGGGACAGAAAGCTGAGAGGAAAAACTGGCCTGTTCCTTGAGATCTAGCTGGAACTGCATTTAATAAAGCTATAATCTGAAAGAGCAGTCTGTTTTTTTTTTAATTTCCACATTTATTTTGTAATAACATATATGTAAGAGGAGGAAATCTACAAATAAATATATCCAAATATACCTCAGTTGTGGTACACAGAAATAGGCCTCAATAATATAATATCTACAGATACCAAACCTATAGCCATCACACAACTGAATGCCAAAAAACCAAAAGCATTTAGTCTAAGATACGTAACCAAATTAGAATAACTACTTTTTATTGTTATGTAATTTAATATTCACCTGAAAGAGCAGTCTTTTATCTCCCAAATTTGATCAAAATGGCTTTAAAGATGGAAGAGACGTCAACACTGGTTCACAGAAGGGAAGCAATTGATACACCTGCCCCCTAAGAGCAGAGGACCCCGCCCCCTAAGAGCAGAGGCTCTGCTGTGCTGGGTGTGCACTCCTGCAGCCAGGGGCCTGAAGACCCCGCCCCCTAAGAGCAGAGGCTCAGCTGTGCTGGGTGTGCACTCCTGCAGCCAGGAGCCTGGGGCTCAGCTGTGCTGGGTGTGCAGTCCTGCAGCCAGGAGCCTGGGGCTCAGCTGTGCTGGGTGTGCAGTCCTGCAGCCAGGAGCCTGGGGCTCAGCTGTGCTGGGTGTGCACTCCTGCAGCCAGGGGCCTGAAGACTCCGCCCCCTAAGAGCAGAGGCTCAGCTGTGCTGGGTGTGCACTCTTACAGCCAGGAGCCTGGGGCTCAGCTGTGCTGGGTGTGCACTCCTGCAGCCAGGAGCCTGGGGCTCAGCTGTGCTGGGTGTGCACTCCTGCAGCCAGAAGCCTGGGGCTCAGCTGTGCTGGGTGTGCACTCCTGCAGCCAGGAGCCTGAAGACTCCGCCCCCTAAGAGCAGAGGCTCAGCTGTGCTGGGTGTGCACTCCTGCAGCCAGGGACCTGGGAGCTCAGCTGTGCTGGGGTTGCACTCCTGCAGCCAGGGGCCTGGGAGCTCAACTGTGCTGGGGTTGCACTCCTGCAGCCAGGGACCTAAAGATCCGCCCCCTGGGGGCTCAGCTGTGCTGAGTGTGCACTCCTGCAGCCAGGGACCTGAAGACCCCGCCCCCTGGGGGCTCAGCATGTCCAGAACCGACCTGAAAAAGAATGGGGGCAGAGACAGACTCCTCATAACACCTGGACCACGCGACTGTCACCTCACACCCTACAGAAATACACTCAGATGTGCTAAAGAAACATGTCAGCAAGCCAAGTTGCATAATTTCTGATAAGATATTTCAGGAGACTGTCCTGCTTAACTTGTGTTACTAAAAGGACCTTTCAAACAAGTCATGAAGTCATACTTGTTTTAAAAAAAATCAATGATTTAAATACATTTAAATAAAATAAATTATGAGATGAAAAATTCCACAAACTTGGCCATGGATGTCATGAAAAATGAGCATTGCTTTTTTTTAAGATTTATTTATTTTTATTGCAAAGTCCAACGATTCACTCCCCAAGTGACCGCAATGGCCAGAGCTGAGCTGATCCAAAGCCAGGAGCCAGGAACTTCCTCCAGGTCTCCCACATGGGTGCCAGATCCCAAGGCTTTGGGTTGTCCTCTACTGCTTTCACAGGCCACAAGCAGGGAGCTGGATGGGAAGCAGACTGCCAGGATTAGAACTGGCGCCCATTGGGATTCCAGTGTGTTCAAAGCAAGGACTTTAGCCACTAGGTCACCACGCTGGGCCTAGAAAATGAGCATTGTTTTTAATTTGTTTTTCCACAAATGTTTAAAGTGACTTTGATCTTGTAATGCATGCAACTGAAGTGCAGAGTTCTGTCCAGAGATGTGTTCCATATCCACCAGAGAGGCAAATTATCTCCTTTTGCCAACAGGGTTCCTCTGTGTGTCAATTCCCACATTTGGAAGAGGTCTGAGACACTGCTGCAGAGTCTGACACCCTAAGCCAACACAGCCCAACCAGCGCAGACCAGCATGGTCACAGCCCACCCAGCGCAGACCCAGCATGGTCACAGCCCACCCAGCGCAGGCCAGCATGGTCACAGCCCACCCAGCGCAGACCAGCATGGTCACAGCCCACCCAGCGCAGACCCAGCATGGTCACAGCCCACCCAGCGCAGACCCAGCATGGTCACAGCCCACCCAGCGCAGACCCAGCATGGTCACAGACCACCCAGCGCAGACCCAGCATGGTCACAGCCCACCCAGCGCAGACCCAGCATGGTCACAGCCCACCCAGCGCAGGCCAGCATGGTCACAGCCCACCCAGCGCAGGCCAGCATGGTCACAGCCAACCCAGCGCAGGCCAGCATGGTCACAGCCCAACCAGCGCAGACCCAGCATGGTCACAGCCCACCCAGCGCAGACCCAGAATGGTCACAGCCCACCCAGCGCAGACCCAGCATGGTCACAGCCCACCCAGCGCAGACCCAGCATGGTCACAGCCCACCCAGCGCAGGCCAGCATGGTCACAGCCCACCCAGCGCAGGCCAGCATGGTCACAGCCCACCCAGCGCAGGCCAGCATGGTCACAGCCCACCCAGCGCAGGCCAGCATGGTCACAGCCCACCCAGCGCAGACCCAGCATGGTCACAGCCCACCCAGCGCAGACCCAGCATGGTCACAGCTGGTTAGCACGGAGGTGTGCACACCTGGCGTGCCGGCAAGTGGCTCAACCAGTCAGTGCTGGTGTGTGTCTGTAAGAGCCAGGTGCACGATTTTCCATCAGCACTGCTTAAAAGTGGAAGTCATCTAACTGTCCTTTGGGAGGAGAATGGAAGAAGAAATCAGCATTTCTCAGCCATGAAACATATACAGCACCTGAGCTGAATCAACTGGAGCTTCATGATCGACTTGAATAAAAGTACAACCCCGTGGCACTGTGTTAGAAGCGTCCAACGGAAATATGGATCACGGTGCCATCAGGTGAAACTGAAAAACATACCTATGCCTCCTGGAGGTAGAATGGCAGTGGCTGAACTTCACTCCGCATACTCTACAGAAGACCCTGCCGCAGCACCGTCCGTGGAGACAGGCCTATGGGGTTCACAGGATGAGCTCCGATCCAGTATGGTCAGTGTGCTTACAGGAGAAAGAAGCTGGGGGCCTCCTGGGCCTCCTGCACCTGCCTGGAACTCCCAGCCTCCAGGACAACTCAACACAGGTCTATTATTGCAGCCAACCATGCAGCATGTGGCACCTTGCATGGGGCAGTGAAGTGTCACCGCACCATGGACATCAGAGGGTTCCCTCATGGGCAGCCCAGCAGAGCCAGAGGACCAGGTCAGAATGCCCATTCTAGAACACTCTGCAGTCTAGAACAGTCCCCACTCTAGAACTCTTTACTCTAGAACACTCTCCACTGCAGAGAGCCCTCCAGTCTAGAACACTATCCACCCTAGAACACTCTCCAGAATTAGCCCGCTGCCTGGAGAGGCTGTACACTCAGTGACTAGAAACATGTACAGTCTGATCCCTTTACTCTGTCTCAGGTCATAGGGCCACAATGTTAGAATCATCAGTCAATCCATAAACTTCTTTAAATTTTATTTTATTTTATTTTGTTTGAAATGCAGAATCATAAAGAAAGAGGTAGAGACCAAGAGAAAGAGAGAGAGAGAGAGAGAGAGAGAGAGAGAGAGATTCTATCAACTGGTTCACCTCCCCAAGTGGCTGCAACAGCTGAAGTTGGGCCAGGCCAAAGCCAGGAGCCTCTTCCAGGTCTCCCACACAGGTGCAGAGGCCCAAGCACTTGGGCCAGCCCCCTAAGAGCTTTCCCAGGCCATTAGTAGGGAGCTGGATCAGGAGTGCAGCAGCCGGGGTGTGAGCCAGTGTCCATATGAGAGGCTGGTGTCACAGATGTGGCTGCACCGCTATTCCATGGAGTGGCCTCTGGACTCCATTTTTACATCATTCAGTGAGATCCTGAGGAAGGTTCATTTTCACCCCATGCTGAAGCAAAGACTGTTGGGGTCACAGCTTTCGGAAGCTGGGATACCTGGAGGGTCTGACCCTGGACTCGCACATGCTCTCACAGTAGTGCTGGTACTTGGCACCCAGGCCTCGCTGGATCAGGACCTGCTCTCCTGCACCCCAAGATGGAGAGCATCCCTGACCTTGATCTGCTGGACGGTAGCAGCCCTCTCCCCGGGCCCACTGCCCAGTGACGCCCACAAAGGTGTTAACAGACAGAGTTTCTCCTGATGAAAATGGCCAAGGCCAGGGGAGGCCAGCTCACCCTGTCTGTGCATGACCGTGTGGGTGACTTTGAGAACTGAATTACATCCAGGTCTTGACCGAAGTGTGCCAGAGCATGGACTGTCAAGGCAGCGTGGCTGTCAGCATACATGTGGGCCTGGCGGGGGTGGCTCAAGCTGAGCTACGCTGCCCTACCCACAGGTGTGCACACACAAGAGCCAGATGAGATGTGAGACAGACCCAGGCTAGATCACAACACAGACCGGTACATGCAGAAACAAGGGGTGAGGGAAGGCCTGGCAGAAGTTATTGGGGGTTATCCTGAGTAGGCTGCAGCACCCAGCTATTATACATGGAAACAGGGCCTTGGCAGGCTGGGCTGGGCAGGGCTGGGCAGGCTGGGCTGGGCTGGGCAGGGCTGGGCAGGCTGGGCTGGGCAGGGCTGGGCTAGGCTGGGCTGGGCTGGGCTGGGCAGGGCTGGGCTGGGCTGGGCTGGGCTGGGCTGGGCAGGGCAGGGCTGGGCAGGGCTGGGCAGGGCAGGGCTGGGCAGGGCTGGGCTGGGCTGGGCAGGGCTGGGCAGGGCTGGGCAGGGCAGGGCTGGGCTGGGCTGGGCAGGGCTGGGCAGGGCTGGGCTCGGCTGGGCTGGGCTGGGCAGGGCTGGGCAGGGCTGGGCTGGGCAGGGCTGGGCTGGGCAGGGCAGGGCTGGGCAGGCTGGGCAGAGCTGGGCTGGGCTGGGCAGGGCAGGGCTGGGCAGGGCTGGGCAGGGCTGGGCTGGGCTGGGCTGGGCAGGGCTGGGCAGGGCTGGGCTGGGCTGAGCAGGGCTGGGCTGGGCAGGCTGGGCTGGGCAGGGCAGGGCAGGGCTAGGCTGGGCTGGGCTGGGCTCGGCTGGGCTAGGTTGCAGCATCCATCAGTTCACATCAGAGAGGAAGTTGGGAATGGAACTAATCAGGCAGCTGCATCCACCAGTGTGTGCACTGGCTGGTATATGTGATGGAGCAAACCTGACCCTGCACTGGCTGGTGTACACTAGTCAAGTCTGAGGTCATCCAGGTGAAGGGTCTTGGGGGACTTTCAAACCGGATGACTAAACTCAAACCCCGGCCACAGGAAAAATCACAATATATGTGGTCTGACCTTGGAGTGCATGTGTCAAGACTGGGCCTCCTTAGTTGCTGATGCCTGTGTGGTGGACAGCATGCCCAGACGCACACAGGGGGCGTGACAGCCAGCTCCCCTAAGCCAGCAGAGGACACACTGGAAAACTCTCCTGGCCAAGCTTTGTATCATGGTCCTTGACCCGTGGATGCACTAAGGTGGACTTGGTCAGCTAACAGACCTCGGAATGATTTTTTTCCACCTTGGAGCAACAAAGCCAATGGTGTCTCAGGACCATCAAAACGAAGGTTATCTAAGGTGTCATCAAATGACTGTCCCCCATTCCTGAGTGATGATGTGGTTTGACAATGAGGAGTGGCCCCCTTCCTTCCTCTCGGTGGACACAGGAGGAAAATAAATTAAGCCATTTTTCCCACCCATCTTCCCCCTGGTACTAATAGGAGGCCCACATGGCCATGCATCCTTCTCAACTATGTAAACAGTGATAAAAATAAGATAAAAAAGAATTGATAGAAAAATTAAAATGTTAAACATTAAAACAAGAAGAAAGAAGCAGTGGCAGTGCAGGTACCACGAAGAGTGTCTGTCACCATGGAAACACCACAGCTTTGGTGAGGAAGCGGTCCAGACGGGGGCTGGCTGACCGTGAGCTGGGAGCAGGGGACAGAGTTCCCTAGCGTGAAGCCGCCCACACCACGCTCTTCTTCATCCCCAACAACGCCAAGGAGAAGGCAGGCATCCATCTGTGGACCGTGACAGAGTTACCAAAGTCCCTCTACAGAGAGGCAGTGAACAGACAGGAGCCTTTTGAAAACACACAGAACAGAACCTTGAAACTGCTTCCTAGAACACAGAGCGGAAGGACGTGGAAATCCAACATAGCCTGGGGGAAAACAGAGTGGCTAGCTCAGGAAGCCCAGTGTGGGTAACAAAAATTCCAGAAACAAAACTTAAAGGAAAAAAGGATGGGGCACTGGCATTGTGGTATAGTAGACAAAACATCCCTGATGCTGGCACCCCGGATGGGAGCCAGTTCTGGCCCCGGCTGCTCCATTTCTGATCCAGCTCCCTGCTGGCGAGCCCAGGGAAGCACCCATGTAGGAGACCAAGAAGAAGCTCCTGGCCCAGCCTGGCCATTAGAACTATTTGGGCAGTGAGTCTGTGGGTGGAAGAGCTCTCTCTGCCTCTCTCTCTCTGTCTGTAACTCTGCCTTTAAATAAATAAATCTTAAAACAGAGTGAAGTACGCATTCCCTTTCAGAGTTGCATGTTGGGCAGACAGATGGAAGGGTGAGCAGGTCCATGGACGGAGATTGCTGAAGGGACCACGCCAGTGTCCACTTTCATCCTGAGACCGAACAGGGCTGGGAGACCACAAGAAGGGCTGGGAGGGGGACTCCCCCTGCTGCAGAGTGTGTGTGGGTCCGCCCTGCGCAGCAGCAAGTGGGTGGGCCAGGGAGGGTTCAACACGGCCAGGGCTAGCTTTGCCTGGGGGAGGCTAGCGGCCCTGGGACTTCAGGCCCACATGCTGGTCCCTGCGTGGGCTCCCTCGGTGTGGAGAGGGCAGCTGGTAGGATAGAGTTTGGATGTGCCTGAGTGTCACTGGCACAACCACATGTCAGACGCCGCCACCCCTGAGGCTCACTCTGAGTGTGCGCGGTGCGTTCCCAATTCCCACACGCCACGGGAGAAGAAGCAGGTAACAGGCTTGCCTGCAGAGCCGCCAAGCAGCCTGCCTGTCGACCTCCTGAAAAGCCCGGATTGCTAAATTTTCAGATTTGGACTGAGAAATCTGCCAGGATTGGCTGCTGTTCAGAACTGGCTCGCACACATTCCCTCACAGAGTACCACTGTGGTGCCACCAGGATCTGCCCCCTCAAATGCACCTAGAATAAAGGGAAGGGGAATTTACAAATAGCATCTGCAGGCTGCAAAGCAGCTGAGGGTAGCAGGTGCTCATCCAGCTATGAAAATGGAAGCCATCAATAAAACCTACAGTAGCCAGGCAAGGGAGCAGGTGCCAGGCGACTCCAAGGGCCACCAAGAAGAGGTGTGTCCTGGCTCCGCACCCGACCGAGTGGGCAGGCCCTGGCTGCTCCACCCTCGTCCGTGCAGTCCAGGACTTCACCACCTCTGTGTGTGCCGTAAGTCGAAGCAGGTGGAGACCGCGTGACCCCTGACCTGTGAGAGGCGATGGGGGCCCCGGTGAGAGGCAGGCCAGCCCCCCACGAAGGGTTGCAGTGATCACAGGAACTCTGAGCTGGACCCCAGTGTGCGGGGCGCTGCTGGCCAAAGCCTGGGAGATTGGGGTGGGGGTTCTTCCTGCCAGAGTGTGGACAGCACGTGGATAGGACAGTGGATGACCCTGGCGGGGGTGCAATGTTCATCATCATGCAATGCCCTATCATGTCCGTGGCCCCAAATGGAGGAAGGGGATGTGAGGGCAGCATGGGTCGGTGTGGGGCCCGCTCGGAACCTGAGTTGGTGAGAAGACGCTGGGGTCTCAGCAGGTGCAGAGAGCAGCCGTCCCAGCACTCCCCCAATCTGTATGAAGCTGAGACCTCTGAAAAATGAGATGCCATCCATTTCCTCCCCACGGAGAGCAAGAGTGAGAGCCACAGATCGCCTCCCCGCATCTGGGAAAGACTCCTCCTGTCCCAGTGAAGACACAGCATTCACCTCTGCAGAGACCAGCGACTGCCCGACTCCCTCATCGCCTGCCTGACTCCCTCATCGCCTGCCTGTCCTCCTCAAAGCCTCGCGTTTCCTCCCTTTGCTCTGTCAGGTGAGTGTGTCCACCCCAATTCTGACCACCACTTTGAGAGTTCCCAGCCGTGTGCTGGTGCGCATGTCAACAGCTCCTTTCTCTTGTGAATGGTGCATCAGTCAGTTTAGCTTGCAGGCTCCAGGTCCTGCACCTAAGCAGACAGAAACCCTTCCTCCACTGCACTGCGCCCCACTCCTGGGGCAGGTTTGAGAGCAATTTGCTCACAGTAGCCTTAAGACCAAGCCCAACATCACAGTGCAGGTTAGTTGATCTGCACACAGCCACAGACGAGAGCAAGAGGAATCCATGGGACGGAAACTCAGTTTTCTTGCATCGGGCTCACTCCATGTCCCCATTGAGGGAGTCACTCCAGATCCTCCCAGAAGAGAGCTGGAGGAAGCCCTGGGCAGGGGACAGGCTCGTGGGAGACACTGGTGTCACTCCAGGGCTAAGCTACATGTGCCAGTACATCTCTAGGTCAGTGAAATGTTGTCCTTGTCTTAGACAAACATTGACCCGCAAAAGCGCTTGGAGGCTCTGAGGCACAGAAGTGCTGATCAAGACAGACAAGAGCCGGTGCCACTGAGGCAAGTGAAGATGACCAGGGATGCTGGAGGGAAAACTGGGGCCCCGCTGAAGAGTCTCAATGTACCACACAGTGGAAAACAACAAAGCAAGAGCAGCATGGGTATCACCATCCTGACCCACCAGGTGCACTGCCAGGTGGGCTGGGAGAGCAAACACGGCCCACCCAGCGGGGGATGGCCCAGTGCTGTAGCCTGTCCGGTGCGGAGTCCCTGGAGCGAGTGTGCATCCTGGGAATGTCCTTCTGGATTTCCCTCTGCGCCTGCTCATCATGAGACCTGCACAGTTGCCCTGGGGTACTCAGTGGTGCCCAGAGCCACACACTGCCCAGGCCCAGAGCACCTGCTGGGAGACACCTGGGAACGCCTGCTGGAGCTCCCTGCCAGCAAAAGCAGCCAATGCCACTGTGGCTGTCCAGACCTCCAGGGAAGTGATGCCAGGGGCACACAACCTTGCCCAGGTTCTGCCAGGCTGAGTGGCAGACGCCAGAACCACGACTGTTTCCTACAAGCTGGCTCCTCAGGACGTCTCCAGAAGGTCCCCCCTCCACTTCCCTGGCCCGGTCTCTATTTCTCATTTTCCCGTTGCTACAGCGCGGTGAGCCTCGCACCCACCCTAAGCTCTCCTGGGCATTCCATAGCAGATGCCCAAGCACTGCACTCTTGGCATTCAACAAAAGTGAAGCAGAACTTGGCTAATCTGCCAGATGGCAGAGCCTGGAAAATGAGCTTCCGGGGCAACCACAGGGTGACCTTCCATTATACGGCCCGGCAGGAGACACTGCTGTCACCACTCTCTGCGCTTGCACTGCTCGCTCGTATTTCTCGGGCTGAAGACCAACGAGAAGGTAGCTGAGTGCCCCTTATGCGGGAGTCTCCATGGAGATGTGATCCCCAACCTGCACATGCGGGGTTTCCAACAGTGCTACTTCGTACACTTAAAAACAAGCAACTTTCAAAACACAGTCGCCTTAACTTTAATCCATTGCACACAAATGAAAATCCATAGAAACATCGCCTGGAGTCCTGCGGCTACAAATGGTACAAACACTGATTTCACTGTACGGATTTTTCCTGTAAAACAAAGGTGATAAACCTGACTTTCAAACAACAACTGTGCCACCCAGGCACACCTTTCAGAAGGGGTGGGAAGTGGGCATGAGCTCGGGGACAAGGGGGAGTCGCCCAGTTGGCGTGCAGTGCTTGGGGGGGAGCGTGCCATGTATTTGTGACGGTGAGGTCTCGCGGTTGGATCACCATGGTGATCAGACTCCATGGAAACCCCTCAGGGTGAGGCCAGGGTTTCTGGGTGACAGAACATGCACCCATGAGGGCATCCTTACAGCTGTGGGAGGAGCGAGGTTTGCCCGCTGGTCTCCAGGGGTTTCTGCTATCAGAAGGCCCCTGGAATCATGAGAATAAAACATTCTGATAGGTTTAGGCCAACCTTCACATAACCTAGGGCAGTACAGCCAGCTGTGACCCGCTGAGTCCTAGGTGGACGAGCTAGGGCAGCTGGGCCAGCACTTCCGAGGCCGGGCAAGTTGTGACTGGTCCTCCCCTGCCCCTGCCTGGGGCATGGTGTGGCAGCTAGCAGGGACAGCCCAGCCCCTCCTGTCACCATCACCACCAGAAGTGACAAATCCTGCCTTTTATCACCACCCTCAGGTGCGCTCCAAGATGGCTGGTGTTTCTACCTCTGACACAATTTGTCACTTAGGAATGTGTATTTATTTACTTGAGAGACAGAGAGCCATCTGTGGTTCAGATGTCCCCACCAACCAGTGCTAGGTCAGACTGACCCCCAGACGGAAGCTCCATCCAGGACCCCCGTGTGAGGGCGGGGACCCAAGCACCGAGCATCCCCAGGGCTGGCAGGGTGTGCCTCCGTGGGAAGCTGGGGTGGGAAGTGTGCAGATCCACTGTGATTCCAGGGCAGCGGAGCTGCTGCGCACGCCCGCCCTGCAGCAGCCATGTCTAACTCTTGCAGCCTGAACCACACCGGATGGTCTGTCCTTGGGTTACAATGTTTTCTTTCCTGGCAGAGCATTGAAAACCTGCCCTCCAGCTTGCCCAGTAATTGCAAAGAAAATTGAGCTGTAGAGTAACAGGACTCTTTGTTCTAGCATTTCAAAGAACACTCCGAAGTGAATAAAATCGCTGTTCCGCACAAGACTTGGGGAAATGCCAACACGGTTGACGCAACAGTACCGCCAGTGAGAGTCACGCGTGCTCTGGGTTTTCACAGACTGAAGGCCACTTGGAAAGTGAGAAGACACAGGAAAAAAATAAAGCCATGAGATTAGCTCCTTTCTAAAAGAAAAGGCTTAATATTATTTTTGTTTGAAATAGTTATAGAGAGAAGGTAACACAGATCTTCCATCCTCTGTTCATCTCCCCAATGGCCTCAATGGCTGGAAATTGAGCCATTCCAAAGCCAGGAACTCTCCAGGTGGGCGCAGAGTCCCAAGCCATCCTCCACTGTGCTTTCAGCCACAAGCAGGGAGCTGGATCGGAAATGGAGCAGCCTGAACTAGAACCGGTGCCCGTATTGGATGTCAGCACTGCGGTGCCCGTATGGGATGCCAGCACCGCGGTGCCCGTATGGGATGCCAGCACCGCAGTGCCCGTATGGGATGCCAGCACCGTAAGCAGAGGAAGAGGTGGCTGTGTTACCTCCCGAGCCCCTGATCTGAGCTCTTTTTAAACAACTTTGCTCAAAGTACAGTGACCAGTTTTGTAACAGCCCCAGCATGTGTCTGCTTTTAAGGAAATGTAAAATATTTTAACATCTAGTATTTGGCTTTTTGAAGATTAATTTATAAAGTGTGCAATTTAAACATAAAGCATATGACCGTATACAGGGAGGACAGACACAAGAGGCAGAGAAAAGAAACGTGAGAGCAGGGTGGTGTTTAATGAACCTCATTGTCTGCACTTGATTACCTTGTATGTCTACAAAAGCTGACCGCTGGGGATCTCACCACCACCCCTGGCCTTCGGCCTCCACCGCACCCATGCTGGGCTGGGCACCCCATGCTGGGCTGGGCACCCCATGCTGAGCTGGGCACCCCATGCTGGGCTGGGCACCCCATGCTGAGCTGGGCACCCCATGCTGAGCTGGGCACAAGGGGATAAGGTACCATCTCCTCTGATTCCAAAAAGGCTTTGTCTTAACAACACTGTTTCACCCCAGCCAAAACATGGCTATTGGCCTGGCTGCCTTGCTCCCCAGGCACCAGTGAGACCACACCTCAGGCAGGTGCATGGCACCTTTCCCCGCCCCTGGGCACACAGAGGGGTCTTTGGAGAGGGCAACTGTCAGCAGGTGGATTTACTGACCACCAAGAGCCAGTGGGAGAGCAGCTGAACGCCACTCCTGGGAGCAGGCCCGGCATATCGAGGCTCTGTGGCCCTTCTGAAGCCAGCAGCGTCTTGGCAATCAGCAACAACGGACCAGCTCCAAGCAGGGCTGGGCAAATCTCGATCCTGTGCTGGGAACCTGCATTGAGGCACCCGCTCTGTGCCTCTCGCCTCGGTGCTCAGTCACCCAGGGTGGCTGGGCAGGAAGCACCAGATGTCGCGATTCACTTGAAGGTCAGGAAACTGCCCCTCAGCTCTCCTTACTGAGGCAAACTAGAGTTAGTGCGATTGTCGCCTGTCATAGGTACGTCACAGACAATGGGCCCAAGAAAAGAGAATTCAACAAAAGGTTTCGGTGTTACCTGGAGTGCTTTATTTTTGCCCATTTTTGCTTTGTGTTCATACATTGCATCCCAGTTATGGCTGCTGGTTAATTTATATTCTGTGGTTCAGGTGTTTCTGAACCTGTGCCAACAGGAGTCATGACCTGGGTTGCCAAGATAGAAACACAAGGTTGCATAGCACTTGGGGTTGACCAAGGAAAGGCATCGGTGAGGACACGGCCAAGGGACACAGCGGCAGATGGGGACGCCGAGAAAAGAGGCTTCCACGGTTTCTCCTCTCAAGACCCTGACTATCCTGTCCCTAAGAGTTGGTGTCTGAGAAGTCAGCAGAGGGACGAGCCCCAGGGGTCTGTCTGCCGCTCTGGATGACTGGGCTAAAAGAAAGACTAAGTCCAGAAAGAACTGGAAGTGAGGAAGAGCCAAAGCCATTGCCGGGTAGATAAAGGCGAAAGAGCACGACCCTTCCAGTCCTGCCCTGGGAGAAATGCCATGACAAGTCTGCAGGTGCACGCAAGGGAGAACGAGGCAGTGGCTTGAAGCCGTGCGCAGGAATAAGGAGTCTTAGTGAAGGCACAAATATGACAACTGCACAACCTAGAACCCCCTGGCACTCGTGTGCAACCCCACGTTTTATTTTCTCTATAATTTGGGATAGCAGTTCATTAAAATATTAGTCTATGATTTGAGGCACACATTGAACAGTCATAATTTTTGTGTTATCAGTCAATGAAAGGAGTGGGGATGGAAGTGTTAAAGGGGTATAATTTGCTTATATTATTGAAGATACACAGATTTGAGTGCTACAATTATTTAAAGATTTATTTATTTTTAATGGAAAGTCAGAGAGAAGGGGAGATAGATCTTCCATCTACTGGTTCACTCCTCAAGTGGCCACAATGGTTGGAGCTGAGTTGACCCAAAGCCAGGAACCAAGAGTTTCCTCAGGGTCTCACGCAGGTACAGGGTTCCAAGGCTTTGGGCCGTCCTCAACTGCTTCCCAAGGCCACAAGCAGGGAGTTGGATGTGGAACTGAGAAGTTGGGACATGAATCGGTCCCTTGTGGAATCATGGTGCGTGCAAACTGAGGATTAAGCCACTAGGCTATCTATTACATTGGGCCATTGAGTGCTACAACTATAAGATGTTAAAAATAATTAACATGGGCACATGTAGTACAAAGAAGATAGCTAAACAATGTACATTAAAAGAAAATGCAGGATCCTGGTGCAATGGCTTAGTGACTTAAAAATTCTTGTCTTACGTGTGCTAACCCCAAGGGCAGCGATTCAAGTCCCAGCTGCTCCTATCCCATCCAGCTCCCTGCCTATGGCCTGGGAAAGCAGAGGACGGCCCAAGACCTTGGGACCCGGCACCCGCATGGGAGACCTGGAGGAGGCTCCTGGCTTCAGATCACCTCAGCCCTGGTCGTTGTGGCTACTTGGGGAGTGAACCAGTGAACAGAAGATCTTTCTCTGTCAATCTGACTTTCTAATAATAATAAATAAATCTTTCAGAGGAAAAAAAGAGGCTGAATCAAGATGGTAAAATAGGGTAAGGATATGTTTAAACAGAAGAAGAAACATTGGCCAGTGTGAAGCAGAGAGGAAACATTTGAGCAAATAGGAGAGGACAGAACAACAGCAGAAGGGCACCTGGAGACTGACAGACACAGGAAAGCAGCGGACACAACGGGGTGGTGTTGCAGTGACTGATACTCCAGCAGCATTCAGCAAGCGGTGATCTAAACTGCACCAGCAGCCGGAACTCCACCAGCAACAAGGTGGGAAGGGAGCTTCCACTGGGAGCTCAGGAGGTGGCCCAGACAAAGAACTGTCCGTCCTGCTGGTCTGTTTGATTTGACCAGGAGGAGACACGGAGCAGCAGATCCCAGAAGGGCAGTGCGAGAACAGAGTGGATTCCAGGGCCAGTCAGCCCCCTAGAGCCGAATTGGGCATCATTTTGTTTAAGGAGGCAAAGGCTCTGGGACAGGACTGCGCATGCGCTGAGCTGGGAATGAACTCAGTTCTGGCTCAGTGAACTGCAACAATGTGACATCTTACAGGTTCCACCCAAGACAGGTTCGAGCAGCCCTCAGACCTAAAGGCCAAGCAGATCAAAAACTCTAGTAGTGGCACATGGGCATAATTTTGTACGAAGCAGCAAAGGCTTCAAGACGGCAGGGACAACAGTGAGCTGTGTGTGTGTTGAGCTTGGCGAGAACTCACTGAGCTCAGTGCATTGCACTGGTCTCACAGGCAAAATACCAACTACGGCATCATATGGGTCAGACTAGGTGCATGTGGCCCTCAGACCTAAGGGCCAACAGCTTCTGGCAAGATCAGCATCACCAACAACCTAGCTAGATAGGATACCCGGTGTCTCATTAAACCTGGGACCTGCTCCAACCGGAAGTGGGAGAAATGTTTTACAGACAACAGTGCAGCCTGAGCATGGTGTCACAGGAGGTGGAGAGTGGTGAGCCAGGAGCTGAGGCTACAGAGCCTATGCTGGAAGTCTAACATAAGATCTCAGACCTGGAACTCACTGGAGGGAGTGGCCCAAGTGACTGCAAACAAAGAGCCGTGTACCAACTGCAATAAGTAAAAGAGAACTGTAGACCTGTGGGTGGCACAGCTCAGAAACCTGCCCCAAGGACAACAATCTGACAACCAGAAGAACAATGACCAGAGCAAAAGAAGAGACAGAGGCACAATGAATGTGACTGAAGACTCCCCTGCAAAGCAGCAAAAGCCCTTGCCAACCTCAGAGTTCACTGAGGAAGACATTGAGAAAATGAGGGATACAGAATTCGAAACACTTGTTTTTAAGTTTCTTATCAACAACAACGAGAAGCATGTAAAGCAGGTGTTCAAGGAATTTAAGGAACATGTCACACAGGAAATGAATCAACTAGAAGTTGATATATCAGAAATGAAGAATACAGTGGAGCACATTAAAACTACAGTGGAGAGTCTCCAAAATAGAATGAAGCAAGCAGAAGAAACAATCTCAGAACTGGAAGACATTTCCTGTCACCAGGAGGAAACAAACAAAAAGGTGGAAGCAGAGCTGGATCAGGCCAAAAAAAGTATTCAAGAATTGAAAGACACTATTAAGAGGCCAAATCTAAGAGTTATGGGAGTTGAAGAAGGTGCAGGAAGAGAAGCTGGGTTTAAAAAGGTATTTAATGAAATCATAAGGGAAAAGTTCCCTAATCTGCAGAAAGAATTGGGAAACAACATCCAGGAGGGGCACAGCACAGAACTCCCAACAGAGTTCACCAAAAGTGATCTTTACCACAACACATGATAATCAAGCTCTCTTCAATCAAACGTAAGGAAAAGATCCATAAATATGGACATGAAAAAATTCATTGACCTATAGAAGAATGGCAATTAAACTTACAGGAGACCTCTCCCAGGACACTCTGCAGGTCAGAAGAGAATGGAGTGACATGTTCCAGATTCTAAGAGCAAAAATTTTGTCAGCCCAGGATAACATTCCCAGCAAAGCTTTCCTTAAAATTCTTCCGCAGTAAAGAAAAGTTAAAAGAATATGCCTCTTCCAAACCTGTCCTACAAAGGATACTTCAAGATGTTCTCTTGACAGAGAAAAGGAATAGCACCCAACACAACCAAAGGTAAATGTGAAGAACATCCCAGTAAAATAACAACAGAAGACTAAATCAATGAACAACCCATTGCTAAAATGACAGGACCAAATTATCACCTATTTGTATTGACCCTGAATGTAAATGGCTTAAACTCATCAATCAAACATCATAGATTAGTAGACTGGATTAAAAATCAAAACCCATCTATTTGTGGCCTACCGGATACATATCTCACCCACAAAAATCAGTGGAAACTATATCTCATGGATTTTGAGGGATTTTTTTTTTGTTAGATTCATCTCTTCAAAACAATTTCTTCTGGTTAAATTCTTCAATGACTCACAGGTCATACAGTAGCATCATTTTCTTCAAGAAGGTTCTTGATTTTCTTTTTCATTTCTTCAGGGTCACATTAGTCATTCAGTTGCATGTTATTTAAGTTTTCTTAAAGGTGAGGAGATCACAGACATGTGGGCCACATTCCAGGGTGGCGCGGCCCGAGGGGAAAGGGGAGCGAGAGGAAGGTTTCTTCCTTCCATCCTGTGTCTGTGGGAAGGCTTCTCAGGAGCCTGGGAAGGGCAGTGGTTTCATGAAACTGTGCCAGGTCCCTGTCCTGCAGGAGGGGTCATTTGATTGGCGGGTAGGCGGTGGGATCTACCTAGGGCGGGGGAGGTGTGGCGTCCAGCTTGGGACCCTGAGCTAGCTCCACAGCTGACCCATTTCACTCCCTGCTCAGCTTTCTGGCCCTTAATCTGAGGATTGCTGCAGGCTGTGGGTTCGCCCATCTTCGTAGCTACTTGCTGCTGATTACGGGCACATGCCTTGCACGTCCTGGGCTCAGAGTTCTCTTTCTGTCTCGTCTAGTGGACCCTTCTCACATGCTGGAGAATTTGCGTCCAGTCCTGACAGCCAGGTCTCCTGCTTTGTACTCTTCACTCTGAGATGCTGTTGGCCTCCGCACAGGAGTCAGCAACATAGGTGGTCTAACGATGTAGTGTGTGCGCTTAGGCCAGACCACACACCCACAGGTTCTGGTCCCTGAGGCTGGAGATCCTGACGCATCTAAGGCCAACATGAGATGAAAACAGAGGCTGCTTCACTGCCACAAGCCATTAGAGGGTCACCCTGTGCAGCAGATGCAGTGACCAAACCCAGAGAGGCCATGGTACACATTTCTAGCCTCCTTCCCAGTCTATCCACTGCCCCAGCACTTGCACAGACTGGCAGGTGCAGTGACCTGGCCTGGGGAGGCCCACCGGGTGGGTTCTCTAGCCCCCTTGCCCGCTGCCCACTGTCCCAGTTCTTGCCAGACTGGCAGGTGCAAGGCCTGGCCTAGAGAAGCCTCATTGGCAGCTCTGCCTATGTCAAAAGCTCTCTGTGGCTCCGAACCCAGGCCCGAGTACCCAAGCTGGCCACTAGCCCCAAGAGCACCCTTCATTGATATTTGAAGTTGTTTCTTCTTTGATGATAATGTGTACTTGTGGATTTTACAATTCCCCTTTGTTGCTGATTTCTAACTTAACCCCAGTGCTTCAGAAGAAGGTACCTTGCTTGATGTCTGTCTTAAAATCCACGGAGATTCATTCATGGCCCACGCGTGGTCTCTCTTGGAAGAGTTCCCACATGCACTTAGCAGCACCTTGCTTCTGCCAGGTACGGTCTTCAGGCATCTGTTAAATCGAGGCAATTTGTTTGATGATCCAAGCCCTTTATTCCCACACTAATTTTCTCCATGGTTGTTTTATCCATCATTGAGCAAGGATGAATTCTGTAACCAAGGCTACGAAACCGTCTCTCTTGCCTTGAAGCCTCAGTGCGGTCTATTGGTACAGAAACGTGGAAAGACATGCTCTCTTCTTGCTGCCTTGACTCCTATTTGTCTCCTAAACCCTTTTCAATTAAAGCCTCTGCTGACAACACATTCACCGCTCTTTTCATTCTGTCGTGAATCACTCGGAACATTCTTTTGTTTCCTTTTGTTTTTAACTTCTGTATGTATTGGGATTCTGACGAACCCCTTACACAGCATGCAATTGAGTTGTGCTTTTGAATGTGTTTTCCAATCCGCGTCTTGACTACAGAGTTTATTTATCTTGAACGTTATTAATGATGACAAACTGACAGCTGTCATTTTGCTATTTATTTTCTTCATTCCTTTGGTGTTCTCTACCCTGTTTGTTGCTTTGCTGTCTTCTGATTTTGCAATGAAAAGATTAAATTCCATTTGCATTTTCATTCTTTTAAAAAATTCTTTTTACTTCTCTTTTTTATTATTGTCATTTTACGATAAGGTTCCATAGGCCCTGAGATTTCCCAAACCCCCTCCCTCTCACTAGTACCCCTGTATTATTACTAGTTCTTCATACACAGTCATATGTCCATCACTGTGGGCGTGGACAATGGCAGAGTTCAGCATCCTATTGTCAAGATAGAGCTAACAGATTCACTGGGAGTCCATCTTTATCTGCAAGTTGAGATGCATACTGCATTGTAGCCTCACATCTGGATATGATAGTCTCCATCACACAGTCACTATACATCCCCTTAAATGAAAAGCCACAATACAAAATCAACAACAGGAGGAACATAGAAATTTACAATGCCATAAAGTTAAATAACATGCAACTGAATGACTAATGTGACCCTGAAGAAATGAAAAAGAAAATCAAGAACCTTCTTGAAGAAAATGATGCTACTGTATGACCTGTGAGTCATTGAAGAATTTAACCAGAAGAAATTGTTTTGAAGAGATGAATCTAACAAAAAAAAAATCCCTCAAAATCCATGAGATATAGTTTCCACTGATTTTTGTGGGTGAGATATGTATCCAGTAGGCCACAAATAGATGGGTTTTGATTTTTAATCCAGTCTACTAATCTATGATGTTTGATTGATGAGTTTAAGCCATTTACATTCAGGGTCAATACAAATAGGTGATAATTTGGTCCTGTCATTTTAGCAATGGGTTGTTCATTGATTTAGTCTTCTGTTGTTATTTTACTGGGATGTTCTTCACATTTACCTTTGGTTGTGTTGGGTGCTATTCCTTTTCTCTGTCAAGAGAACATCTTAAAGTATCCTTTGTAGGACAGGTTTGGAAGAGGCATATTCTTTTAACTTTTCTTTACTGCGGAAGAATTTTAAGGAAAGCTTTGCTGGGAATGTTATCCTGGGCTGACAAAATTTTTGCTCTTAGAATCTGGAACATGTCACTCCATTCTCTTCTGACCTGCAGAGTGTCCTGGGAGAGGTCTCCTGTAAGTTTAATTGCCATTCTTCTATAGGTCAATGAATTTTTTCATGTCCATATTTATGGATCTTTTCCTTACGTTTGATTGAAGAGAGCTTGATTATCATGTGTTGTGGTAAAGATCACTTTTGGTGAACTCTGTTGGGAGTTCTGTGCTGTGCCCCTCCTGGATGTTGTTTCCCAATTCTTTCTGCAGATTAGGGAACTTTTCCCTTATGATTTCATTAAATACCTTTTTAAACCCAGCTTCTCTTCCTGCACCTTCTTCAACTCCCATAACTCTTAGATTTGGCCTCTTAATAGTGTCTTTCAATTCTTGAATACTTTTTTTGGCCTGATCCAGCTCTGCTTCCACCTTTTTGTTTGTTTCCTCCTGGTGACAGGAAATGTCTTCCAGTTCTGAGATTGTTTCTTCTGCTTGCTTCATTCTATTTTGGAGACTCTCCACTGTAGTTTTAATGTGCTCCACTGTATTCTTCATTTCTGATATATCAACTTCTAGTTGATTCATTTCCTGTGTGACATGTTCCTTAAATTCCTTGAACACCTGCTTTACATGCTTCTCGTTGTTGTTGATAAGAAACTTAAAAACAAGTGTTTCGAATTCTGTATCCCTCATTTTCTCAATGTCTTCCTCAGTGAACTCTGAGGTTGGCAAGGGCTTTTGCTGCTTTGCAGGGGAGTCTTCAGTCACATTCATTGTGCCTCTGTCTCTTCTTTTGCTCTGGTCATTGTTCTTCTGGTTGTCAGATTGTTGTCCTTGGGGCAGGTTTCTGAGCTGTGCCACCCACAGGTCTACAGTTCTCTTTTACTTATTGCAGTTGGTACACGGCTCTTTGTTTGCAGTCACTTGGGCCACTCCCTCCAGTGAGTTCCAGGTCTGAGATCTTATGTTAGACTTCCAGCATAGGCTCTGTAGCCTCAGCTCCTGGCTCACCACTCTCCACCTCCTGTGACACCATGCTCAGGCTGCACTGTTGTCTGTAAAACATTTCTCCCACTTCCGGTTGGAGCAGGTCCCAGGTTTAATGAGACACCGGGTATCCTATCTAGCTAGGTTGTTGGTGATGCTGATCTTGCCAGAAGCTGTTGGCCCTTAGGTCTGAGGGCCACATGCACCTAGTCTGACCCATATGATGCCGTAGTTGGTATTTTGCCTGTGAGACCAGTGCAATGCACTGAGCTCAGTGAGTTCTCGCCAAGCTCAACACACACACAGCTCACTGTTGTCCCTGCCGTCTTGAAGCCTTTGCTGCTTCGTACAAAATTATGCCCATGTGCCACTACTAGAGTTTTTGATCTGCTTGGCCTTTAGGTCTGAGGGCTGCTCGAACCTGTCTTGGGTGGAACCTGTAAGATGTCACATTGTTGCAGTTCACTGAGCCAGAACTGAGTTCATTCCCAGCTCAGCGCATGCGCAGTCCTGTCCCAGAGCCTTTGCCTCCTTAAACAAAATGATGCCCAATTCGGCTCTAGGGGGCTGACTGGCCCTGGAATCCACTCTGTTCTCGCACTGCCCTTCTGGGATCTGCTGCTCCGTGTCTCCTCCTGGTCAAATCAAACAGACCAGCAGGACGGACAGTTCTTTGTCTGGGCCACCTCCTGAGCTCCCAGTGGAAGCTCCCTTCCCACCTTGTTGCTGGTGGAGTTCCGGCTGCTGATGCAGTTTAGATCGCCGTTAGCTGAATGCCGCTGGAGTATCAGTCACTGCAACACCACCCCGTTGTGTCCGCTGCTTTCCTGTGTCTGTCAGTCTCCAGGTGCCCCTCTGCTGTTGTTCTGTCCTCTCCTATTTGCTCAAATGTTTCCTCTCTGCTTCACACTGGCTAATGTTTGTCCTTCTGTTTAAATGTGTCCTCACCCTATTCTACCACCTTGATTTTCTGGCCCACATGTTTTAGAAATTCACCGAGCTGAGCTGGAGATTAAGCTGGCAGGAATACTTTCCTTGTTAGTCACTCCCGGGAGCGACACTGAGCTGACTCAGACTTTCTCCTAGCTGTTTCAAACAGTACTTGTATTCGCTCCTCCTTGGGAGGCTTCAGAAATTGGAGTCAAACTATCTTTGAGGGAGGTCTTATCAACAGTTAGCTGGGAGAAAAAGCACGTTTTTTTGTATTTCTTAGCTGTGTGCATGCTTCTCTCCTAACATGGGAGAATCGGCTGAGGCAACGGGAGCAAGCTACAGCTCCACGGGCGCCAGACACCAACAAGGACCTGGGCTGAGACAGGAGTGGAGCCCCCAACGCCTCACAAAGCCCCCTTTCTTCCACAGCTTTATTGTGAGCAGGTTGAGCACCTCAGAAAGCCTGCGAGATGACTCAGGGAGCACCATATGCTCCTCGGCTGCTTCACCAACTGCCACAACTTGGCAGTATTTCTCCTCTCTGATTTCCTACGATTGTGGGAGTTGATGCCTGTGAAAGTAGCTTGCAAACATCTCAGCACTTCACCTCTCAATAATTCAGCTTAGGATGAAATGTCCTCCATGACCACAGTAGGACTGGCATGACCAAGAAATTGAAGTTTAATGTAAGGATTTTGTGAAGGGTTCAGTGTGAGGCTGGCACCGGGATGCAGTGTTAGCTCCATCTGCCAGGCTGGCATCCCATATGAGCACCAGTCCAACTCTCAGCTGGTCTGTATCTGATTCACTTCCATGCTAGTGTGTCTGGGAAGACAGCAGACGGCCCAGTCACCTGGCCCCTTGTACCCATGTGGCGGACTTAGATGCAGTGCTGGGTCTTGCCTTCAGCCTGGCACAGCCCCCACCTTTCTGGCTAGTTGGGGAGTGAACCAGTGGATGGAACAGCCGTCTTTCCTTCTTTCTCTCTCTCCCTCCCTCCCTCCTTCTTGTTGTTTTTATTTGAAAGGAAGATTTATAATAGAGAAAGAACTTCCATCTTCTGGTCTTCTCCCCCAGATGGCCACAATGGCCAGTGCTGGGCCAACCCAGAGCCAGGAGCATCTTCCAGGTGTCCCATGCGGGTTCAGGGGTCCCAGGACTTGGGCTGTGTTCTGTTGCTTTCCCAGGCGCTGGAGCAGGGAGCCAGGCAGGAAGTGGGCTCTAACAGGTACCCATATAGGCAAAGGCTTAGCTTGCAATGCCACAGCACCAGCCCACGCCCTCTCATTTCTCCAGTTATCCCCAAAACATTTTGGTACCTTTTTCAAAAAATCTAGGATCAAATCCTGGATTGCTTCCCTCAGTTTTGCGGTCACAACTCCTTAGCCTCTGGCATAAGACTCCCCTCCCTCCATCAAGCCCTGACGAGTCCAGGCTAACGCGGAATGAATTCTGCACAGCCTGAATGGTTCCACCCGTCTCCTCACATGAGAGTCACATGAAGGCTTTGTGACAGCTGGCACACAGGTGCAGCTGGACGCTCGTCTTTTCAGCGTGTCTGGAGGTGAGGCACGGTGGCCTGCGCTTGGATAACCAATGCCAGTGGTATCTGCCAGGCCTCTGCTGCCCCAGGATTCTGTGTGGTTCTCAGGGAGAACCAGGCTGTGACGTGAGGCCCTGCAGCCTCAAGGTCACCCTGGGCCCTGCCAACCCCCACCCTGTGCCCCACTGACCCCCACCATGTGCCCTGCCAGCCCCTCGCCCTGTACCCTACCAGCCCCACCCTGTGCCCTACCAGCCCCACCCTGTGCCCCCACTGACCCCCACCCTGTGCCCTGCCAGCCCCACTGATAGGCACAGCATCAGTCCCAGCCCATCCCATCCCGGAATGAGTGGCTGGAATGGCCATTTTCTAATCTTTCCCTCCTTGATAACAATAGGCTCCTGGATCACTTTCGATTCAAAGATGTGTAACCCAAAGCCACCGATGTTATTTCGAGTGCAAAAATTGTCAGATTTTGACCAATCAGAGCTCTTCTAATTACGTTTTGCTTCCTTGCTGTAAGTTTCCCTCGGTTGCTGGACATGCCTTACTTTGGGGAACAATGAAGTTCTGCACTGCACCTGCTGCTTTGCCTGGAGTCGGTCACCTTGCCGAGGTCCACCTTGGACTGCAGCTCGCAAGCCTGGCCCTGGAGCCGGCACTCTGAGTGTGGGCAGAGCTTGAGGAGCCAGAGCCCGTCGTCCTGCCTTCTGCACCGTTTATATTTGTAGCCCATTGGAAACCATTTTCATCTACTTTGGTGTAGTGGTTGTCTATTTTACTTTGTGTTTTGATAAAAATAAGCAAGTGTGTCTTTAGTTTCTTGCCAAAAGGTGCATGCATACGTATGTCATCCATCACACACACACACATACATAAACGTAGGACATGTTGTTGGTATACTGTTCTTGACAGACCGGCCAGCTGCCACCAGTCCCCTGACAGGCCCCGTCCATCCCGCCGCCCACTGCAGGTGTATACAGACAGCAGCAGCGCCATGCTCTGGAGCTCCTGAATTGAAGGAGAAAGGTGTGTCTGAGTGGCTTTTCCACATGGTTGCGGGCACTGCCTGCGGCTCTCAATGCCCGTCCGTGTTCTTTCCTTGCCAGGGCACTGCCTGGAGAGCCTGCGTGTCTCCTATTGTAACTGGCTTCTACAGCCGGGGGCCAGGACAGGAGTCTTGCTCTCCGGGGACATTTGCTGGTGCTTGGAGGCATCTTACAGATAGCACTGTGGTGGATGGTCAGGGGCGCAGCTGTGATGGTGCTCACACCAGGACACTGAGCCCCATGCCAGTCCCACCTGCTTGGCAGAGACTGGCTTCAGCCCACATGTGCCATGTGCTTGGTCACAGGACACGCCTGCTGCCCAGTGCATGTGATGTTTCGGTCACCTTTTGTAAGGGGTTCCGAGGACAGACCAGCTGGGTGCTAACACACCCGAGCTGAACGTGCACATGACAAAGCACGCTTTCCCGAGCAAGCATGCGCACCCCAGCCTCCCACGCCCTGCTGCTGGCACCTCCAGTCACTCAGGCTCAGTGCTTGGGCACCACCCCCGAATTCTCTGCACCCTCAGGCTACAACCAACTCCTGAGCAAGGCTGATCTCTCAGCCTCGGCCACTGCCACACTCTCCCAAGCCACTTTCTCAGGGGCCAGCTGTGCCCCCAGCTCCGCCCCCAGTCCCCGGGGCCTCAGAATGAGATAGTATTGGAGGAAGGGCCTTCTCCGAGGTGGCGTGGCTAACAGGAAGGAACTGGTGGAGGGGATGGTCCAGTCTAGCTGGGATGAACAGAGACAGATCCTGTGCCCCACACACAGGGCTACCCACAAGGACTCTGGGTGATGACCGCCAGATGCAAACCATGGACAGAACCTTCCAGAGACCTCAGCGTGCCCCAACCTCAGGCTCACACAGGTGCCCCGCCTCCGTCACGCCCTGCCACCTGCCCCCACCTCAGCCTCACACAGGTGCCCTCCCTCCATCACGCCCTGCACACTTGCCTGGTGTGAGCGCTGTTCTGGATCTGATGGTAAGTCTGCCTTACTCCACTAGAGAAACAGCACAAGAACAGGCCCCGGTGTGCCCTGGCCAGTCCCGCTCTCCGGTCCTCTGAGGCTTTGCCTGCACCCAGGGCCTCACAGGCATGCTAGAAGATGAATGAATGGGTAAGCGTGTGAACGGATGCCTGTCCTACATGACCAGGCTTCACGGCTTGCTAACAGGCACCATGTAGCTGGTTTTAGGTAAACATTACGAGTCTGAAACATCAGTTTTTCTTGGGAGAATTACAGGTTTGAGAAAGCATTCCAGAGATTGGGTGGAGAACTCACACCACTAGCGCAGTACCCCTATTCCACCACTGCTGATGAGTTCACAGACGCCGACCGAGACAGCCAGGCGCCACATTAGCCAAAACGCCAGCACAGAGCTAGACCTGAACACAGCACAGGCTAGACCCAGCATAGGAGTTCCAGGAGCCACTCCACACCACGATGAGGAGGCAGGTAGAACCCAGCACCCGGCAACCCCACAGCACAAAGGGCTTCCGTAGAAAATAAAAACGTGACAAACCCCGGAGGTGGGGTTGGGAGGCAGAACATTCACTGAGATTTTAGCCGCAAACCAACCAACCAAAACGCGAAACTCGTTTAGACACTGTTTTGGTCAAGCAGTTAAAAATCAGCTGTGAGTGGCCGGCGCTGCAGCATAGCAAACAGCCTCTGGCTGCAGCACCTGCATCCCATAGGGGCACCAGTTCATGTCCCGGCTGCTCCACTTCCCATCCGTCTCTTTGCTAACATATCTAGAAAGCAGTGGAGGAGGAGTGCTTGGGCCCCTTGCCCATGCGGGAGACCCAGCTGAAGCTCCTGACTCTTGGCTGTGGCCCTGCCCAGCTCTGGCCCTTGGGGTCATGTGGAGAGTGAACCAGCAGAGAGTAGAGCTCTCTGTCTTTCCTTCCTTGTCGCTGTAACTCTGCCTTTTGAGTCAACGAATCTTCACAACATAAAAGGAATGGCCTTATCTATAGAGACACTTCTTGAAATAATAGTAGCAGAGGCCACGTGACTGGAATGTCCCTGGAACAGTAAGAGCCTGGGCCAAGCAGCACAGCATCCCCTGTGAGGAAGGCTTCTTAAGCATCTTCAACTACTGCACCTGCTGAAGTACTCACACCTCACTTCCCTGTAGTACAGCAGAGCAACAGGTGCTACAACCTTGAACTTGATCTTCTGAACTGCCCTCTTGGCCCACAGCAGGGTTCTGAAGCTGAGCGGCAGCCCCAGGGTCATGAGGGAAGTCCCCATGGCTCCGCTCAGTGTCGCGTGGCTCATGACGGGCGCACAGAACTGGGATTCCACTGAAAGTAGAGGAGCTGCCGCAACGTCGAGCCATCATTTCTGGAAGATTCCACAGACGAAGGTCACTTTTCGAGCCAGGCCTGAGCTCGCCTGATGGACGGGACACCTAGATACTAGCCTACTGCGCCCATCAGGCCTCACAGCCCTGGGAGCTGCAGGTCTTAGCAGGCCCAGGGACTGGCAGTCCATGCGAGTGGTCAGGGCCACTTTCCAGCCCGGGACAGCATCTCCTTGCCGGTTCACATGCTGGTGGGCGAGGGAGCCCTGCTCTGTGTCGCCGCTGCCCAGCAGCAGCGACACTAAAACGACGCGGCAAACTCTTGAGGGTCCAGGAAAAGCCGGCAACCGGACCCTTCACCGCCCAAAGTGGCTGCTTTTAAAACCTTCTCTCTGCTGCTCCTGTGCCCATTGGTCTAAGCTTTCCTACCCGCTTCTTCCACCACCCTTCCTCCCGTTTTCCGCCACCCTTCTTCCCACATTTCTTCCCGTACTCTCTGCTTCATTCCCCACAGTCTTTCTCCTCGTCGCCCCCCCAGTCTCCTCATCGCCCCCCAGTCTTTCTTCGTCATCGTCATCTGTTCCATCCATCCCTCCCTCCATCCCGTCAGCTTTTACCGGCTACTTTTATATCGTTCTCCAACAATCACCTCTCCCTGTGGGTCCACTTGGCGCTACGTGATAGGCCAGTAATCACAGCGAGGGCATTAGCCTATCCCTGTAACTTCCTGTTTACCTGCTGGTGAGACTGACTCCGCCTCCTGGCCCTGGGCCAGGCGCCATTTTGCAACGGCCCCTCCCAGTCCCAGGAGCGGCTTTAGCACCCCGCTCCCCACAGCTCTGCTTCCAGGACCTCGTGTTCCCAGTTTCCTTGGAGGCAGCGGGCCTTGGAGTGTGACTTGGAGGGGATCACATGCTCAGCCCATGTGGGCTGTGCCGGGGCAGCTGCTGCAGCTGGCTGACACGTGGGCCCTGCGCTCCACATCAGTTAGCCTTCCTGCTGGAAGGTGAAGGCAGCCTGCGTGGAGGACTCTGGGAGCTGCAGCCAGGGTGAGAGCAGCAATAAGGCAGCGCAAACACAGCAGGCGTGAAGAGATGCTCTGTTTTGGCAGCTTCTCCCAGTTAGGGGAATATTTTAAGTTTTGCTAAACAAAACACGAGAATCACATCCGGCCACCAGGATCCCCGGAGCAGGCAGTGCTCTTCACAGCTTTTTCTCTGTCCTCCACATCTGCTCAGAAGTCCAAACACAGTTCATATTTTTCATTTCAAAAGGACACGGAGTTTCCTGTTTGCTCAGAGGAAGCAAGAGCACAGCTAATGAAGCATCACACGGCCAGGATGCATTTTAGATGCTAACATGTGTCATGCGTGACAGACCTAAGGGCACATGGGGTGTCAAGTGGCAGGACTCGCCCACCACACACACAGGTCACCAACAGGTGCTTCCCCCAGACCACAGAGCTGACCTTGGGGTCAAGCTCCAACCAGCACCAGCGTGCCACCTCCCCGACCTTGCTTGGCTGTTGCATACAGGAGCCCTAAGAGGAACGCAGAAGGATGACAGTAGGGTGTGCACCTTGGGCTCTGCTGTGTCACCCAGGGCACCCAAAGGGCAGCAGGGAGGGGTGGGCTCAGCATTCAACTGCACACCGGCTGTGCAGCTGGGACGCTCGGGTCTGGGTGCATGGACCCCTCCCTGCTTCCTCTCTCCCTCTGACCTCCACGACTCCCAGGGGCAGGTCCCAAACCCACCTTCCACTCAGAAGCAGAGCAGGGTGCTGGGCACCAGGGTAGGGATGTGGGGTGATGATTGGGGAGACGGGTCCTGGGGCTCAGAGGTTCAGGGGGCCGGGCCAGCGAGCTCCTGGGACCCAAGGCCCAGCATGAGATCATCACCAGCAGCTTGCACCTCGCCCCGGGACGCTGCACAGCAAGGAAGCCAGAGCATCCTTCCCGGGAAGAGGGACAGCACCAGCAGATGTGACGGGTCTGCCAGCTAAGCGCATTTGCCCAGACAAGTGCCGCTGGCCTCCAGTGGGCACTAGGGCACCTTAGAGAGTCATCTTGTGAAGGAGAAACAGTGGAACCAAGAGAGAAGCTTCTCTGGGTACCAGGCACTTTGAGAACTCCTGCTTAGCTTTTCCACACTGAGGTGTTTTCTGTGAACTGTGTGAAGCCCGCAGGGAGGCCAGGCTCCCAAGACTCCCCGCTTCCTTCCCTTCACCCCGCTGACTTTAGGCCCCCGCCATCCTGACCTGGTCTTCACTTTCCCTCGACGGCATCGGGACCATCCTTAACAAGAGGCCTCAATGTCTCCTGAAGCATAGATCTGCTATAAACATCTAGACCTAAGGACATGTGTACTTTCTGTCGGAAGAGGTGTCAGCTGGCCAGTTTGCATTAATGCACAGACTCATCTCAGGGGGACACAATCAGCACCCACACTTTCCGCCTGGCCGGCAGGGCATCCACCAGTGGCTGGTCCATAGCTAGGGCCGCAGGCCAGAAAGACAGGGGAGGCAGAGCCTGTGGGCTGCAGGGCCAACATCCCAACCAGCCAGGGACCGCTTCACTCCTCTGAGCCCACATCACAGGCCTCACTGAGGGCAGCACTGGGTGACACAGTCATACTGTTGTCTGCTGCCACATCATTGCCCGCTGCCACACCACTGCCCGCTGTCACACCACTGCCCCCTGTCATACCACTGCCCGCTGTCACACCACTGCCCGCTGCCACACCACTGCCCGCTGTCACACCACTGCCCGCTGTCACACCACTCTCCTCAGGGCTGGCCACCACTGTCAGCACCAGCCCATCTGTGCCCTGCCCATAACCCTTCCTTCCATGGCTAATTTTGTTCTGTATCTGTTGTCATAGAGACAGAGCATTCCATGTAGGGGAACAACCCTATCACACACAATTTTCAGACAGACATCTAATGTACCCAGCACTGTGGCGTAGCAGGTAAAGCCAGCTCGAGTCCTGACTGCTCCAGTTCCCATCCAGCGTCCTGCTGATGGCCTGGGAAAGTGATGGAGGACAGCCCAAGTGCGTGGGCTCCTACAGCCACGTGGGAGACCTGGATGGAGCTCCTGGCCCTGACCTCAGCCTGGCCCAATGCCAGGCTGCAGAGCCATTTGGGGAGTTAGGGTTATTGAACATCTGTCTCTCTTGAATAAATACCCTTATTTAAAACAACATCACTACTATAAGAGCAGATGTGCACCTACAAACGGGTCAGGTTGGCTCTAGTCTTACCTGTGTTCACAGAGCCTGAATTAACTGAAGTTAATTCAGTCCCATAACTTAAATAAGGCCCATAACTTAAAACCCTCGGAAAAAAGGTAAGAAGAGCTTAGTGATACTGCAGCTGCAAAGTATGTCTCACATATGGCACCCAGGGCACAGGCAACAAGCAGAAAGATAAATCGGACAACATTTAAAGTTTTGTACACAAAAAGACACAACAGGTTAAGCTGTGACCTGCCACGCTGGCATTCCACATGGGTGCCAGTTCAAGCCCTGGCTGCTCCACTTCTGACCCAGTTAGTTCCCTGCTATTGGCCTGGGAAAGCAGCACACTTCCCGATTCCCTGCTGTGCGTGTGGGGAAGCTCCTGGTTCCGTCCCTGCTCAGCCCTGACTGTCCCAGCCATCTGGGGACTGAGCAAGCACACAGAGGAGGCTCCTGGTTCCGTCCCTGCTCAGCCCTGACTGTCCCAGCCATCTGGGGACTGAGCAAGCACACAGAGGAAGCTCCTGGTTCCGTCCCTGCTCAGCCCTGGCTGTCCCAGCCATCTGGGGACTGAACAAGCACACAGAGGAAGCTCCTGGTTCCGTCCCTGCTCAGCCCTGACTGTCCCAGCCATCTGGGGACTGAGCAAGCACACAGAGGAGCGTTCTGTCTCTCCTTTTCTCTGTGTTACTGATTTTCCAGTGAATACGTTGTTCTTTTTCCTTTTTCCTTTTTTTATTTTGATGATCTTTACATAATTGATTAAGGCTCAAAGGGTCAAAGGCTATAGGAAAGTGGGTAAGACCATTGTTTCCACATTCTTTTTTCCTTCCTGTATCTGGGGGTGGGGAGAGACAAAGGGAGAAGCCACACACCCCCTCCCAGCTGTCTCAGGGTCCTCGATGTGGGGCGTGCTCCGAGGGCACTGCTCACTTAGTTTTGATAGTTCAACTGTTCTGAATTGCGCCAATCTCGCTGTTCCAAGCATGATGAAATCTCTTCAGAATCCACTAGCTGACATAAGTTTTTCTTTTTAAAGACACAATCAACAGAGAGCAAATGAGAAGATACATCAGATAAGAGGCTAACATTCAGTGTATGAAAAACTTCTGTAACTCAAGAACAAAATAACCTGATTTCATAAAGCTAATGCCTTTCCACTTCTGGTTCTACAGCCCAAAAGCTGAGAGCAGCACCCTGCTGTTTGTTTCGCCTACTCACAGCAGCCTTCTTCACACCAGTGAGAGGAGCGAGCTGAGGGAGTGGGCCTTGTTCGCATTACTCAGGGATGGGCCTCTTCACACCATGGCGAGTGAACTGAGGGAGTGGCCTGTTCACACCAGCCAGGGAGCAAGCTGAGGGTGTGGCCTGTTCACACCAGCCAGGGAGCGAGCTGAGGGAGTGGCCGGTTCACACCAGCCAGGGAGCGAGCTGAGGGAGAGGGCCTTGTTCACACCAGTCAGGGAGCGAGCTGAGGGAGTGGCTGGTTCACACCAGCCAGGGAGCCAGCTGAAGGAGTAGCCAGTTCACACCAGCCAGGGAGTGAGCTGAGGAAGCAGGCCTTGTTCACACCAGCCAGGGAGTGAGCTGAGGAAGCAGGCCTTGTTCACACCAGCCAGGGAGCGAGCTGAGGGAGTAGCCAGTTCACACCAGCCAGGGAGTGAGCTGAGGAAGCAGGCCTTGTTCACACCAGCCAGGGAGCGAGCTGAGGGAGAGGGCCTTGTTCACACCAGCCAGGGAGCGAGCTGAGGAAGCAGGCCTATCCTGACTGGAATCAAACACCAGCAGTAAGTTGCTAGAGAAGAGGCGGAGCTCCGTTCCTCTTGCAGAGCCCGTGGTCTGCTGCTGGGCACACGCCTCAGCTCAGCCTCTGTGAGGCCAGGAGGCCGTGGCCCGGTGTGTGTGAGGCTGTGTGTCCATGCCTGGAGCCCACCCACCTCTACCTGCGAGGCCTCTCCGTGTGAAGCCCCCAGAATTGGTCATGGCAGCTGCACCCTAACAACCTCCTCCGACCCAGTCCCTGCGAACAGCCCTACCCCCACACACCAGCACAGGCTTAAGGATCCATTCGTGCTGCATGGTAATCTACTTCCATTAACACAAGGTAACAAGCCTTTGCCGTGCAAGCCTGTGTAACATCCAACCATGGCATAAGCCGACAGCTAACAGCCAATGAATGAATGAAAAACCACCTCTCTCTCTCTCTCTCTCTCTCTCTCACACACACACACATACACACACTTCAAAATCTCCTCTGAGATGGGGAACTCAAAGATAAAATTATTCTGGTGAGGAAAAAATGAAGCCACGCATACTTTTTCTATGCCTGCATTTTCCATGTGTGGCTTGGATACCCCATGTATACACGCATGTACAGATGACCACGTATTGTATTCGGTACATGGTGTCATTAACCTTCAGGAAGGAGTGAGACTCCGGCCCACCCCACAGCATGAGTGGCCTTGACCACGGTGGTGCTCAGTGGACCCAGCCAATCACACAAAGCCAGTGGGTGTCTGGTGTGACAGTCCCCTGCTGGGAACTTGGCTTCCTGTCCCAGTCCTGGCTCTGCTTCCAGCCCTGGTTTCCTGCTGAGGTGGTGACCCGGCTGGAGCCCTGTGTTCCAGGCTCTGGGCTTGGACTGGCCCAGCTGAAGCTGCTGTGAGCGTTTCAAGAGTGAGCGGAAGAAGAGAAATTTATTTGTCTCTTAGCTTTTCAAATAAATGAAAAGGCACACTCGTCTCTAACTAGTCCCTGAAGGGCATGAATCACACTTTGTTTTGTAAGAGACAAATACTGTCGGATTCTACTCCGTGAGCCAGCCGGTGGAACGGCATGACAGACAGGAAGTCAACAGTCCCGCCCCCCGGGGGCTGGGGAGCTGGCCACCCAAAAGAAGCCGCAGAGGCGGGTCTGTGGGTGTCCACACTTGCTGTCTTACATCAGAGCAACCTGCACAATGACACACTGGATCTGTTCCCTTCTAACGCAAACAAGTCCTGCAGCAGGCACATCTGGCGTGTGTACTGCATGTTAGCCGAGTACCTGTGTGGGGCTCAGCACAGGCACCGAGGGACCCCCAAAACAGGCCACTAGAGTGTGGTCCCCCAGCAACGCTGCTGGGGGTCGGGGGCGGTGACATGGGGACCCTGGAACCTCTGTGTCTCTTCAGCTTCCTGTTCAGCAACAAACTAGTCTTCCCACACAGCACTCCAGCCACCTTGTGCCTTCAGCTGCAGTGACCGGAGGCCAAGCCAACAGGCCCCACCAGGCCGGGCCTGGAGCTCCACAGCTGGGGGCTGAGCGGGCATTCCCTCTGCCACGGGAAGCTGCCTGGGTACCCTGTGAATAGAGACAGTGCTGCTTCCCTTCATCCTCACGGCCACAGAGCCTCCTGCGTGACGACCTCAAGCCCGTAAGAGACGGCCTCCCAGCTGGGCAATGGGACAGAGACCAGCCCAGTCCACAGAGGGGAGCATGAGCCATCGCACCGTGGAAACGGCCCCCACCCACGGGGTTCATGACCAAGTGCAGACTTCCTCCCTACACACGCTTGGAACCTCCCACCGCTGTGGCTCATGTGAGTGAAGGCCAGACCTCCCAAAGGACACTTCACCCATTGGGAAAGTCACTACCTCTAGGGATTCGGACCCGTGCCTTTCGACTTCTCCAAGTCCTGCACCTGGCACGGTGAGCAGGCTTCAGCCCTTCCTTCCCACCCCTGCCCAGCGCTCTTGGCCGCCAGCCCTCCCCGCCGCCCAGGGTCTACTCGGAAACCCAGCGCACACTGCTCGGGGCTGCGTGGTGCAGCAGGCGCCCCACTCACTGATACACCACCAGACCCTTTGTTCCTCAGCAGCCAATGGTGTTCCAGCTGGTTCCGCAGCTCTGTGGTACTGAGGGAAGCGGCAGGGTACTCCACAATGGACAGACGGTGGGCACGACGTAGGCTGAAGCATCCGGGACCAGAATGAGTAAGTCCCGTGGCGTGTGTTTGCAAGGTAGCAGCTGGATTAGCCTGCCTTGTGTTGCTGATAAGGCGTTGCCACCCACTGGCTTAAGGAGAGGTGGCTTAGGGGGTTGAGAGCACCATCAGAGGCGACCTTTCACAGGCTGAGGCTGTGCACAGCACCGTGTGGCAGGAGACATGGCGCTCACATGTATGTGCTTGCACAGCTATTGGCATTCAACTCTTGCGGGATCACTCTTGTGGCTTCTCCCGTCCTTACCACCTCCCAGTGATCGCACAGCTAAATGACATCACTGGGGGGGAAATCCACCCTTTTTTGTGAGATTTGTCTTATTTGAAAGCCGAAGCTAGAGAGTGGGAGAGAGAGGGGGAAAGATTATTCTACCTCCTGGTTCACTTCCCAGATGGCCTCAAAGGCCATGGCTGAACTGAAGCCAGAAGCCAGGAGCTTGTCCGGGTCTCCTGTATAGGTGTAGGGGCCCAAGAACTTGGGGCATCTTTGCTTATTTCCCAGGTGTGCCAGCAGGGAGATGGATCAGAAATGGAACAGTTGGACCTCGAACTTGTGCCCATATGGGATGCAGATGTCACAGAAGTTGTCATAACCCACTACACCATGGTGCCGACCTTCAACTTCCACCATCTCAACGCCTCTTGATCTCGCAGGGGACAGTGCCATCCAGTTTTCCCAAGGCGCCGTGTCACTTTTCAGTCCCCTGACGATGAAGCGTGTTGAGATCCTTTGCACTGCTGTTTGCCTGTCCTGCTGTCAGGCCTTTGAGTCCTGGCTCCTCAGTCAGGTGTGTGACGGCAGCGCACAGCCCACTCGACCTGCAGTCCGCAAACAGAAGGGCTCCCCTGTGGACATCTTGTGAATGCGTTGAACTGACCAGGTCTCGAAGCCTTGTGTTTTCATGGGTTCCCTGTGGCTGAAATGAGCCTGGGTCATCTGCTGCAGTGTCAGCAGTGGGCTCCCAGTGGACCCTGTGGATGGGGAGGTCCCTCTTCCTTCCACCAGCCCTGTGTGGCTCTTGCCCTTGGTCCCCGTTGGCGGCTGGGACAGATCAGCTCCTGGATACCTGCTTCTCCAGTTCCCGGGGCTGCGGCTCCCGGTTTGCACTGGGTATTGCCACCTCCATGCTGCTCCACGTGTGTCCGGTGCCGCAGTGCAGAAGGGCTGCCCTGGTCCAGGGGATTGGAGCTGGCATCCTCGTCCTTGTGGCTTCAGGAGAGTGCTCCAGGAAAGGCTCCTTCCAGAACAGCCTATGGACCTGCCGTGGCACCCAGAATCCCTGAGTGACCCACAGCTGATGTAGCCACACCACATAGACACTGTCGGAATGTCAGACCGAGCTGACTTCTCATGTGACAACCAGGACTTCCCGGGAGTTACCAGTTCAGGAGGCTACGAGGGACCTCAGTGAGGGTGAGGCCAGGGAAGAGAACCGGTGCCATGCGGCCACGTGGCACGCTCCATAGCCAAGAGGCTCAGCAGCCGCTGAATGGGTGTCAGCACCTTGACCTCAGCCTTGTGGGCTGGCGACACGCTCCTGCCACCTCAAGCCATAGGATGGTTGAACTGCAAGATTCCTTACACAGGTGAGGACCTCGGCTGCCAAAGGGCACTCACTGTGCCACCTGCAGAAGAGACTTCCGGCTCCTCCCTGCCACTGCGTCCCGAGCCACCCCCTGCTTCGGCACTACACACCCCCAGGATGCCCACGGGCACCCAGTGCTCCTGGGCTGGTGTCACCCACACCCTATGCGCTCTCCCTGGCCTGCCCTCTCTTCCCCTCCATAAGAGATAGCCAGAGAATGCCTGGAGCCCTCCCCCCGACACACCCAGCCGGCACAGACCCCCACCTGGAGCAGCCGGGGGAAATGGCTTCCCCACCAGGACGAGCTCCTAGGAGAAGCGAGGTCCAGCTCTCCCTCCCACAAGCTGCAGCCCTGGGAGTGGCAAAACTGCCATCCAGACACATTCCTGAGATGGTGTAGACATGGCTAAAGGCACTCTGCCTCCCCACCGCACCCCCCCCGGCATCCAGCACCCAGCACCTCGCACCCAGCACCTGGCAGGTAGGGACAAGATGACAGGGCCTAATGGGATGTACATGTCATTTTTGCCTTTCAGCCTGGCATAACTCCTACCCCATGGTTACTTTCTGAAGGGACAGGTGGGCAAGGTGGGCCTGGGGGAGACTCTACAGGCAAAGGAGGGTGGCCCATGGCAAAGCACCGCCCCAGAGGGTTCTCTTGTCCCAGCCTGGCGACCCCACCCCGCCCCCCTTCACGGGTCGGCCCTGCTCATCCTGCCCATCGTCCAGGAGACTGGAAGTGGTTCTCTCATGGGGCCTGCTCTGTTCGTGCAGAAATTGGTGTTTAGGGATTCGACTCCCCCCCACAGATGGTGATTCCTGAGAGCAGCTGCTGGGTGCCCTTCCCAGGCCCAGGGCACTGGTGCCAGGTCCATCCCAGAGCAGACACTGAGCCACTGTCCCCACAGCCCTTCCCCTACGAGGACCTGCGTTCTGGCCTTGCACCTCCCTGGCACACGGGTGACACTCGGGTTGTACACAGGGAGCAGAAACAAGCCAGTGCTCAGAGGCCACACACAGGACGCCAAACGTGGCAGGGGCTGCCCCGATGCCTCTGTGGGAGAGAAGGTGGGGAAGGGGTCCCCCTCTTGAGCCAACCAGAGGCCATGTGCACTTGGTGCCATGGGATGCTTTGCTACCACAGCCCAGAAAAATCCGTTGTAACAATTCCCTGGAGAGCGTGATGATTCACCCCTCCGCCCCCGCGCCCAGCTGCACGCGCCCTGCCTTTATTTCCTAGAGCCACGGAGAGCGAGGCGCACAGCCCTGCAGAGGAGGCCTCGCGTGGCACCCAGACACACACAGCAGCTTCTACGGAGACGGCCTGGCCTTGCCGCCCCTTTGGGGACAAAAAGGCTTCTAGTGCAGTAACAGAAGGATTTCAAAGCCCATTGGCCAACTCACAAACCTGTCCGTTCTATTCTGCCATGAATGTCTTGATGCCCTTACACAAATCCCACCTTGGGGACTGGCACTGTGCCCGATCCAGCTCTTTGGTAACAGCCTGGGATTCTGCACTCATGTGGGAGACCCACGGCAGGCTCCTGGGTTAGGTCTGGCCCAGCCTTGTCATGTGGCCACCTGGGGAGTGAACCAGAGGATGGAAAACCTGTGTGTGTGTGTGTGTCCTTCTCTAACTCTGCCTTGCAAATAAATAAAATAAACGTTGACGACAAACTCATGAATGGTAGACATGAGCCGAAGCCGCAGAGCAGCGGGGAGGCCTGGTTTTCCAACGCGCTGCCAGCTGGTGCTCACCAAGGCTTTTACACAGAGAAGAGAGCAGTGTCCCTTTTCCAGCAATGGTGGTGCCGTGGGGAGCACAAGCCAGGCCCTGGGGTGGGGGCTACACAGAGAAGAGAGCAGTGTTCGTTTTCCAGCAATGCTGGTGCCGCGGGGAGCACAGGCCAGGCTGCCGGCCCTGGGGTTGGGGGTGGGAGATGCCCTCGTGAGGCCTGCTGGGCACGGCCTGGCCTCCCCGTGTGCTCCACAGGATGGTGACAGGGACTGGGCGGCCAGCCTCTTGCCACAGGGAGAATTCCTCGCCAAACGTCCGGGGTCAGCGCCTGACAGCCACTAGGGGTCCCTGGGGACAGCTGTGCAGAGAAGAGCGTGTGCCTGGAGTGTCCTTACAGCCTGCTTCTCGCCTACACTGGGCAGATGACCTGCTCCTTGCCGCCCACTCTGTACCGCCAAACGGGGGGAGGACCACAGCTGGTGGGCCCCCAGGGCAGGTCCCAGGCAGGCAGGCTTCCTGTGCAGGTAGGCAGATGGCACAGGGTGACCCTGAAGCCCATGGCCACTCCTTCCCAGCCCTGCTTGTTGGCACACAGGCAGCCTGAGCCATTCACTTTGCCAGAGATAGCAGCCCAAGGCAACATTCTTGGCAGTCACTACCCTGAGAGCCAGTCATTTTTAAAAAAAGATTTATTTATTTTTATTTTATTTATTTTTTTTAAAAGATTTTATTATTATTGGAAAGCTGGATATACAGAGAGGAGGAGAGACAGAGAGGAAGATCTTCCATCCGATGTTTCACTCCCCAAGTGAGCCGCAATGGACTGGTACGCGCCAATCTGATGCCGGGACCAGGAACCTCTTCCAGGTCTCCCACGCGGGTGCAGGGTCCCAAAGCTTTGGACCGTCCTCGACTGCTTTCCCAGGCCACAAGCAGGGAGCTGGATGGGAAGTGGAGCTGCCGGGATTAGAACTGGCGCCCATATGGGATCCCGGGGCTTTCAAGGCGAGGACTTTAGCCGCTAGGCCACGCCGTATTTATTTTTATTGCAAAGTCAGATATTCAGAGAGATGGAGAGACAGAGAGGAAGATCTTCCATCTGATGATTCATTCCCCAAGTGACCACAACGGTCGGAGCTGAACTGATCCAAAGCCAGGAGCCAAGAGCTCTTCCAGGTCTCCCATGCAGGTGCAGGTCCCAAGGCTTTGGGCTGTCCTCAACTGCCTTCCCAGGCCACAAGCAGGGAGCTGGATGGGAAGCAGGGTTGCCAGGATTAGAACTGGTGCCCATTTGGGATCCCGGAGCATTCAAGGTGAGGACTTTAGCCGCTAGGCCACCATGCCGGGCCCAATGTTTGACCGGCCATGAGGAGACAGTACTGCCTGTGGGTCAGGGTCCCCTCCTGGCCTCCTCACTGCCCAACCTTTGCCTTCTCAGCCAGGCCATGCTCTGGGAAATGTGCCGACTTGGTTTCCGCCACAGAGCAGCAAGGATTTGGGGAACATCAAGAGCTGCTGAGCACGAGCAGCCGACACGTGAGACAGAGCCGCCCAGAGCACAGGTGCGGTGCGTGTCCATAGCAAGCACCTGCCCATCTTCTGTGAGCCACTTGCCCACCGAGTGATGCCGCTGCAGGGTCGTGCATCTGCTGGGAGCTGGTGCATGGTCAGCATCCCAGAGTGCCTGGGCAATCACAGGATCTTCCCGTGGCCTGGTCCACCAGTGTGCACACCCCACCCTCGTCCCAGGGTGCCTGTGAGGGCCAGAGCGATCCTCTCCAGGTGGACAGAGGCACAGTAAGACACAAAGGCTGAGGCAGGCTTCCTGGGAGCTTACGTAACCGCAGCCTTGGGAGCCACGGAGCTTCAAGACAGGCTCGGAGACAGCTCCCAGCAGGGCTGGGAGGCTGCTTGACGAACTCTCGCTTTTCAACCGTAATTGCATTGTGCTTAATTGCTTTATTAATTCCTGAGCATCCTGATTCATCCTCTCATTCCTCTTCAAACCAGCAGACAGGGTTTTTTTTTTTTTCCTTTCTTCGTGTGGAGCTAAGCAACCGTGTCTACCACAGGGTTGAAGCAAGGGGGCTGGTTCCCAGGTGGTTTTAAGCCCAGGGCCCTGGTGGGTTGGTCCCCATGTGGTCCTGAGTCCAGGGCTCTCATGGCTTTGTCCCCAGGTTCTGGACCCAGGACCCCTGCAGGCTGGTCCCCAGGTGATCTTGAGCCCAGGGCCCCTGTGGGTTGGTCCCAAGGTGATCCTGAGCCCAGGACCTCTGCAGGCTGGTCCCCAGGTGATCTTGAGCCCAGGGCCCCTGTGGGTTGGTCCCCAAGGTAGTCCCGAGCCCAGGACCACTGCAGGCTGGTCCCCAGGTGATCTTGAGCCCAGGGCCCCTGTGGGTTGGTCCCCAAGGTAGTCCCGAGCCCAGGACCTCTGCAGGCTGGTCCCCAGGTAGTCCTGAGCCCAGGACCTCTGCAGGCTGGTCCCCAGGTAGTCCTGAGCCCAGGGCCCCTGTGGGTTGGTCCTCTGCTCTCTGCAGGCTTCCTGGCTGAGCTATCTCCTTAAGTGTAGAATCAAGGGTGGGAGGCCTGCAGCTCCTTAAGCACTCACAGAGAGGGTCCTCAGAGGGTCCGATGGCAGCAGGTGTCACTCCACAGATGAGCTGCCCCGAGAGCACATGCCGAGGCTGGCACTGCATCCCCAGAGAGCCCCGGCCCCAGCACACACAGCACAGGTGAATGACAGCTGGCAGGAAGTACCGCCTACCCCATCCCTGTGACATGGCTCCTTCTGCTCTGCTGTGGCTGCAGAGAGTAAGACCCAGGGAAGGGCACAGTACCCAGTGGGCCCGGGGTGAAGCAGAGTGGGCTAGCATACTCCCAGCTTTTGTGGGCTTTGCTCTCTGAAGTGAACTGTGGAAAAACCATCTTTCTGGCAAAAAAAAAAAAAATACACGCACATTGGAGGAACATTTTACATGCTTTTCTGTGAAGTGAAAACTCACCTAAACATTGTCAACCTAGGCAGGAACTCCCAGGCACCTCAGGCAACAGAAGAGCACAGTGGCCAGAACCTCGGGGTCCTCCTCGTGGGGACAGGCGACTGGGTCGGCCCCCAGTCCACCACCCGTGGCTGAGTGGAGACCTCCCTCCTGGGCCTGTCATTTGCCAGGCTAACAGGGGCCAAGCATTGTGCTAGGCTGCAGGTGCGGCTGTGGGGCCTGACTAGCACCCATCCGGTCCTGCTGCTGGACCCTGTGGGGGGAGGCCTTCTGCAGGCTGGGACGTGCCTTCCTCTGCGCATGCCCCTCAGACTCCCAGGGTGCCATCAGCCCCCGCTTCAGCAACACCACCAGAAGTCAGCCAGGACAGAGGCAGGGCCCAAAGCCCCGTGCTCCTGCTGTGTGCAGAGTCCACTACATGAGCTGGCACGGGTCCCGGTACCTGTCTGGGTAACCAGGATGAAGCTCTTGGTGCGTGGCTTCAGCCCGGCTGCGACCTGGCCACTGTGGTTATGAGGGATTGAACCAGCAGCAAAAGGAAGATTCTGTCTCCCTCTCAGTGTGTTTCTCTGATTTTTTAAGAAGTAGTTTGTTTGTTTGTTTGTTTGTTTTTAAGTATGAGAAACAGTCCATGTTCTTGCACAGGAGCAAGGTCATTAGTAACTGTTGTCATGACGACATGCCCTCGTGCCCCCCCACCACGACAAGCCTGGCTCTCCAGCTCGTCCTTTAGCACAGCCCACTGGTCCTCAGCAAATGACCACGACTGGACGAATGAGAAAACAATGGTCAGTGGGAGGGGTTTACCTCTCCCAATTCACAACGTTTAACCGTCATCCATGTTCACACGTCGTCCTTGGGTCAGCGGCCGTCAGTCACCGAGGCCTCCGATCCCACCCCAGAAGCCCCAGTAAATTCCCAAAGGCCGAGAACATAGGAAGAGAGGCTGGTCTCCAACAGCGAGGCAACGGCCACCATGGGCGGCCCCTCCCGCACTCCGTGAAACTGCCCGCAGGGTCGCCAGCACCTCGGCCAGACGCACCAGGGAACAAGTGTGCTCGCTGCCCCATAGACACGACAAACACTTCTGAACGTCCCCCTTAGGGCACTGTCTCCTTTGCTGTGTCCAGACCCAGAGACGTCCTGATACCCCGCATGCAGTCAAGGTAGGTGGCCAGGAGGCAGTACAAGCTACCCTGTCTCAGATGACTTTCCAGGGCCTGTCAAGGACAGCTTAGGACATGGAGGTGCCCCCTGAGCCGCTCAAGTCTTGGGAATGCGTCGCACGTTGCAGTGTGCAAGCTTGCAGCCCCAACTCCCATGTGGCAGCTCCAGCCCCCAGGGTGATGCTGTTAGGAGCAGGGCTGGGGTGGGCTTCCCTTGGGAATGGAGGCGCCCTTGGGACAGGGACCTGAGTCTCGCATGGGCAGACCCCAGAGAGCTCCCCCAGCCCTTCTGCTATGTGAGGCCACAGCAGGGATGAGGCAGGCACCCTATCCATCCGTCTCTTTTTTTTTTTTTTAAAGATTTATTATTATTGGAAAGCCAGATATACAGAGAGGAGAGATAGAGAGGAAGATCTTCCATCCGATGTTTCACTCCCCAAGTGAACCGCAACGGGCCGGTGTGCGCCGATCCTATGCCGGGAACTAGGAACCTCTTCCAGGTCTCCCACACGGGTGCAGGGTCCCAAAGCTTTGGGCTGTCCTCGACTGCTTTCCCAGGCCACAAGCAGGGAGCTGGATGGGAAGTGGAGCTGCCGGGATTAGAACCGACGCCCATATGAGATCCCGGGGCGTTCAAGGCTAGGACTTTAACTGCTAGGCCACGCCGCCGGGCCCCATCCGCCTCTTAATCTCAGACTTCAACCTCTGAAAATGCAAGTGACTCCTGCAGAGCGGGACTCAGTGCCAGGACACAGTCGGTGCCACCGTGGCACACTGCCCTGCTGCTCAGCTTGTACTCAGCAAGGAAGCAGTTTCGCCTCACCATGCCAGCACCGTGTCCATCGTCCACCCTCTGAAGCCGGCGGATGCGTGGCACTTGGCCTGCCTTCTCCAGGGATCAGGGCTCCCGCGGAGGCAGGCACGGCGCCTGCGGTACCACGGCCCTGCTTGCTGAGCCCGAGGCCTCTGCCCTGCTGCCCTGCCCACAGCAAGTCCAGCGTCCGTCTGTCAGAGACACTCTGGCTCACACGCACTTTCCTCTTTGACGCCTGCGGCCCCGTCAAGACAAAACCGCGGCAAAGCTTGGGCTGTGTGCTCCAGCTACCCTGTCACTGTTGGACTCACAGAGCTATAGGGCAGGCAGCCGAAGAGGAGGCCGCTTCTGCCCAGTCTTCCTCAAGCAGCATGCACGGGCGCGGCGAGAGCGGCAGCCTGTGCTGGAGCTCCGGCCTGCAGGCCAGCTCTGGTGTCGAGCAGGCCTCCCAGGGACGCCAGGGCAGCCCTGGGCCCAGCTGGCCTGGCTGCAAGCCCCACAACCTCATGGCTGCTTTCAGGTCGGCAGAGGCCAGGCTCAGGGCCCAGCACCCGAGGCTGTGGTGCTGGCTGACTGCCTCCCAGCCAGCGTCCCTGAGCACCCTGCCTCCCAGCCAGCGTGCTTCCCAGCGGACGGGCAACGGCTGCTCCACCGGCACCCCTTGCGCCAGCTCCAGCTCCTCCTGGGAGTTGGCCACCATCACTCCTCACACAGAGGCACGCCTGTGTGGCCGTCAAAGCCGCACGGGATATCGCTTCGTCAGTCACTAAGGAGCCGATGGCTGGCGCACTTGCCTCCCTCTGTCCCAGCCAGCAGTTGCCCCTTGCACTCTGACCTTGGCCACAGCTCCCTCACGTGGGCCCGGGGTTTTCCCTCTGCCTGCTCCTGTGGGAGTTTCCTGGACAACAGCAGCTTCACTTGCTGCATGCTTTGGGAGGCCCCAGCAGGCAGGCTCCCTGGTCCACCTCCTGTGCCAGCCGGCTGCTCTCCAGGCCCCCACACAGCGTCCGAGCCCACCTGGGAGCAGGTTCAGGTGCCCCTTTCAGCTACAGGGCCATCATGGGCTTGATCATATCACCTTCAGACCATAAAATTTCTAACTTAAATTTGCCCGCTATGGGCAGACTGAGTTCTGAGTGCTGCGCCTGGTTGCCTCGGCCCGCCAGACCACGTATTCTCACAGCTCTCCTCAGACCACACGCTCCACAATCCCCACGCCCCACAGGGTTTCTAGAAGCCCAGAGCTAGTCCCTTTAAAGCACATTTTGGGTATAAAACACACAAACGAGCATGCAAGACATTGATTTCAAGCCCCCAGTCCCCTACCCGACTGCCCTCCCCGGGCTGAGGAGACCCCGTAGTTACTTCTTCCACGCTGTCCTCCAGGGTGGGCTCCGGCTCCAGCTGCAAGTCTTCCTCGGTGGTCTGTCAAGACATGCATGACACATGGTTAGCATTGACAGTCTCTGGTCCCCAGCCACACACACACGTGGGCTCAGCGCCAGCACAGCATTTAGGGTCACTCCAAGAAGCACCCATGGCCCCTCACCTGAGGGTACGTGGAATCACAGCTGGACCTCGCAGGCTCACTGGGGTGACAGGCAAGGGTGGGGTGCGATTGCACAGTGGCCACACTGCTGTGTGCAACACCCACAGCCAGGTCAGAGTGCCTGACAGACAGAGGCTCCAGTCCTGGCTCCGCTGCTTCCAGGGCCTGCCAAGGAGCACTCGGGGGCAGCAGGTGGCGGCTCGTGCCCTGCCACCCAGTGAGACCTCTGGCCTGAGTGCCCAGTTCCCGGCTGTGGCCTGGTCCAGCCCTGGCCGCCGTGGGCACCTGGGAGTGAATCAGCAGGTGGGAAAGCAGCTCCACATTTCAGATAGCATGAAGACAAGCGTTAGAAAGGAGGAGGAGGAGGAGGAGATGGAGGAGGAGGAGGAGGACGAGGAGGAGGAGAAACCCTGGAGGCCTGGTGTTTAAAACAAACAACAACAACAGGCCTCCACAAGACAGTGCTGGCATCTAAAGTGACAAATGGCTGCGTGAGTGCCACGCGCCTGGAGGCCTGACCCCCCGATGGCCAGGCGGATGTCAGGGTGGGCTTTGGGAACACAGGAAGACTGACAGAGCAGGGATGGAGGCAGCCAGCTGCCATCCAGGCCCTCATAAGGAGCCACAGCCTTGTGAGCCTGCCAGAGGACAATGCCATGAGTGAGGTCGAGGGCCTGGGACACCCACGGGACAGGGCTGCGCACCGCGCCCCTGTTCCCGCCCCCTCCTTCAGGCTCCACTCCTGCATCAGCCTGCTCCCCATGTCTCCCCACTCATGGGTGAAATACACCATCAAAAGATGTCAGGGGGCCAGGGCTGCGATGCAGTAGATAAAGCTGCCGTTTGCAGTGCCAGCATCCCATACAGGCACCTGCCTGCTGACGTGCCTGGGAAAGCAGTGCAGGAGGCCCAGGTCCTTGGAACCCTGCACTCACGTGGAGGACCCAGAAGGAGCTCCTGGCTTTAGACTGGACCAGTTCCAGCCACTGAGGTCATTAAGGCCACCAGGGAATGAATAGGCAGACAGAAGATATTTCCATCTCTGCTTTCCAAACAAAACAAATCTAAAACTCTCAGAGCAGCTTACGAAACCACCACAACTCCACCCTTCGATGGCAGATGGCATCGGCCTTGGTGCGGGGGCTAAGTGCTTTCCCTGAGGAGCACACCATCCTCTGGCACAGTGGCCTCACCCGTGGTGACCTTGGTCTCTCCAGGTGACAGACGCATAGTCCGAGAGGGAAGGAGTGGGCAAAGGGCATGAGAGAAAGACCAAAGCCCATGGGAGCCAGTTCCCGGGCCCTGGCAGTCTGTCCCATGAAATGTAACTGAAAACCAATGGCTGTGAGCATGGAAACCTCACAGGAGTTCTGAGAAAAGGGTGCTGGCTCTTTAACAAGGCTTCTGTGGCCACTTGCAGTTCAGAGGCCGAGTGGACCCTGCTCACTTTTGCCCACTTTTCTGTTTATTCAAAGGCAGAGGCCCAGAGAGAAACAGAGCAGGAGCGAGCGAGAGCTTTCGTCGCTGGCTCCCCCCCAGATGGCTGCCACAGCTGGGGCTGAGGTGGGCTGCAGGCAGGAGCTCCAGCTGCTCCCCACAAGCCTGCAGGGCCCAAGCACTTGGGCTGCCCGTGCTCTTACCCTGCTGGATGAGCAGTGAGCTGGACGGAAATGCAACCAGTGCCCACACAGGATGCTGGCAGAGGCTTAATTGCCTGCACCCGAGGCTGGCTCCTTTCATGGACCTTTTTTTTGTAAGATTTATTTTTCGGGGAGGGGTGGTGGGAATTAGAAACAGTGCCAATATGGGATCCTGGTGCGTTCAAGGTGAGAACTTTAGCCACTAGGCTAGCATGTCAGGCACCTTTTATGGATTTTAAAAACACTTTATTTACTTTTATTGATTAGAAATGAGAAACAGATCTCTCATCTGCTTCTTCACTGGCTAAACGCCCACAGTGACCACGGTTCAGCCTCGCCCACACCAAAGGGCAGGACCTCGGCAGGGACCCAGGGCTGAATCACCTCCCTAGTCTGCGTTAGGATGGAGCCCGGCTGGAACCAGGGGACGTGCATCCCAGGTGGCAGCTTACTTCCGTGCCACACGCCCACCCTGATGCCTGAGCATGGAGAGAAGTCAGGCTCTGGGTCCCAAAGCAGAGTTCACCCTCTGGGCACCTCTGAACGGGCAGGGAGGGGCAGTGTGGCCCATCCACCTCTGAGGGGGACAGGCGGTGTGGCCCATCCACCTCTGAAGGGACAGGGAGGGGCAGTGTGGCCCATCCACCTCTGAGGGGACAGGCGGTGTGGTCCATCCACCTCTGAGGGGACAGGCGGTGTGGCCCATGCACCTCTGAGGGGGACAGGCGGTGTGGCCCATCCACCTCTGAAGGGACAGGGAGGGGCAGTGTGGCCCATCCACCTCTAAGGGGCAGAGATAGGCGGTGTGGCCCATCCACCTCTGAGGGTCACAGGCGGTGTGGCCCATCCACCTCTGAAGGGACAGGGAGGGGCAGTGTGGCCCATCCACCTCTGAGGGGGACAGGCGGTATGGCCCTCCTGCCCTGCACAGGCTCTTGCGGCCAGCAGTTGCTGTCCAAGGTGCTGACGTCTCCAGCACAGTTTGCAGGCTTGTTCTCTGGCCACTGTGGATTGATTTTAGAAATACTAAACACAAAGCTGTCCTCTTATCGCAGCAAGGGCCCGAGGCCCAGCAGGGACGGACCACGGCTCCTTCCTTTCCTCTGGTAAATACACGTTTCCTGCCGGCAGCCTGGAGCTGCACCTCAGCACACACACAGACATGTACACACAACACAGTGCATGCACACACACATCACACCCTGGCTACACACACACATATGTGTGCACATAGAGCAACACACTTGTACACAGGCACACACACCACACCCATGGCTACACACTTAGTACAGTGGAGACGTCCAGAAAGTTCCAGAGAGGAAGATAGAGTCCCGTGGTCTCCTCACTCTCTCGCTCACTAATTCAGTCTGCAGGAAGAGCAGATCTCTTCCAGGAGAGACAGTGGGCCTGCACTGGCCACGGACTCTCAGGGAAGACGCCAACACCAGGGCCCCATGACCGCTCAGGGCACCCAGCATTCTGGAGCCACCTTTCCTGCCTGGGCTGCCGGCCAGACTCCCCAAGACCAGGCCAACCTGAACCATTGTGCACATGGCCCACAGCACCCAGCTAGCTGCCTGCCCAGGAAGGTATCAAATGAAAAACGAACAGCAAATATTAGCACAGAATCCCTCATCCCTTGTAGGACTGTTCTCTGTGTGTGTGTGTGTGTGTGTCTGTGTATACCGTGCATCCACAAAACTCCTAGAAATTTCTACAAGTGGTGCTGAGGGCAAAGGATCATGCAGAAAGGAAATCCTGGATGTTAGGAAAGTTGAGTGAGTCATCCTAACATGTAACGTGAGTTGTGACGAAGACGCAGGCACATCCAACACCGCAGGAGATGTCCACTTCCGGGAACTTTCTCGAAGAGGAGAACCGATGTCAGTCATGCGTGATTCAAGCCGAGCCAGCCACACTCCTCGCCCCAGGGAAGCCCCTGGCCAAGGCAGATCTTCATCTGCTGCCATTCGCCTCAGCCAGTCCCCTCCTCCTCCGGGGAGGGGGACACGTCCGCCCGGTGACCCATCTTTTCTCCCTGGCTCCATCACCTTGCACATGCAGCCCTGCAAGACCTCGGAATCATTGGGCCTTCTGGGACCAGAAAAGCCTCCATCATCTTCTACCCGCCCCTCGCCCCGGAGTCCTGCAGCTGCCACTTGTTGAAGAGACACAGAGACACCTTCACAACCCCCGGGAGGCCGACGGAGCGCGGCTCAGAGCTGGTGTCTGCAAACACAGGCCTGGCCCGCACAGGGCGTCCGTGTGCACACACATGCCCGCAGCGCTCACGTCGCCAGGCGCCCTTACGTGACCTGACGCGGAGGTCTGCGCCCCACGCGTCCCTCGCTGGCCACCGGGGAAGCAGGGATGCCTGGCCAGCCACCCGCACTTGGCCGCAGTTTGGATTTTCTTGGAACCTCGGGAAAGTACAGCTTCTCCTCCTGAATCGGACTCACCTCCACGTCCATGGGCTCCACCTCTATCTTCTTCCATAGCTCCAGCAACTGTGCGATGGGCATCTTTGCAAACTTTCCTCTGCTCGGATGCCGAGAGACAGAATCAACAGAGGCGGCAGAGGTGCAGGCAGGGCGGAGAAGCGGGCGCCTCGGAGGCTGCAGCCGCGGAGAGCTGACCAGCGAGGGCCGCGCGTCACCCTGGGGAGGCGGGGGCGGCGGGATCGCGGGCTGCGGGGTCCTCACCGCGGCTGCTGGGCACGGCCTCCTCCGCCCGCGATCCCTGCAGCCGCTCCAGGGGCGGGGAAGCGGGAGCCGGCCCGCAGCTCGGCGCGCACTGCGACTGTGGCGGGGCCCGGCTGCGCTCGCGCGCGCCGCCTGGAATCCGCGCCCCAGCCCTCGCCCGCCCCTCGCGCTGCAGCCTTCCCTCCCCTACACTACTTCACCTTAATTGGCTCTAAATGAGGGATGAAAGTTGAGTCTGAGGATGCGGCCGCCATAGAAACGGCATAGCAACCGAGGGCGGGAGCACCGGCGCAGGTTCTGCCCCTTCCCCGCCCCTCCCCCCGCCAGGCCCTCCTGCGGGACTGGACGCCAGCAGGGACAGGCAGAGCCGCCTACCCCCCTGGAAGCCTCGGGTGTCGTGCCGCCGCCCGCCCAGCCACAGAGAAGGGGAGGAAAGGCTGGGCCGCCCACCCACTCACCCCTATCGGGCTGTCCTGCCCCTGCCCAGGACACCCTGACCCTAGGAAGCCCAGGGCGCCAGGGCACCCCAGCTAAGGCAGCTGCTTGGCTGCCAAGCTCCCGGGGAGACGTGCTCCTTCAAGCACAGGTCATCTCCTTCCTGCTCTGATTGGACAAACCCCTTTCACAGGTGGGAGCTGCCCGGGGCCGCGGCCAGGAGCGGTCCATGGTCAGTTGGAGTTACTGTGCCCCTGACAGCAGCGGCGACATGAGGAGGGGGCGGGGGATTCCTTGCTCAGCTCTCTTTGGGAGGGAGTGGGGAGAGAGGGTGTCCTCTCTCGTGGTCCTACGGCTGCCCGGGGGGAGGGGAGCCACGTCCGAGGGAGCATCGCTGTGCCTCGCCGTGACAATCCCTGCGTGTTTGGGAAGTGTGGAGTGTAACGCAAGTGTGCTTTTCCACAGCAAATCCCAGTGGGAAAATGGCTCACCTCCCACTACTTTGCATCTCCGTCAAAATCACTAAGAAGCCCAGCCCATTAGCAAGGGATTAAAAGGAAAGCTCTGTCTCAAACGACCCCAGGGGAAAGTGAAGTTAACAGAGGGAGGGGCCGGCACTGCGGCAATGCAGAAACCCCACAGGGCGGCCAGCTTGAACCCTGGCTGCTCCACTTTGGGTGCAGCTCCCTGCCTATGTGCCTGGGAGGGCAGCAGGGGACGCTGCAAGTCCTTGGGCCCCTGCACCCACATGGGGGAGAGACCCCGAGGAAGCTCCTGGCTTTGGACCAGCCCAGCTCTGGTGTTGGTGGGCGGGGAGGGCCAGTTCTGCATCTGGCTTCCAGATAAACAAGATGCAGTTAACAGAGGGGCCTGGTGCTCGGTGCTGACTTAGGAAAGTCACTTTACTCTCCGACACTGGAGCTGGTAAGGAGCAGACCTTTCCGTTTAGAACAAGCAGCCTCAGACGCAGCACGCCTGCCTGGCAAGGCAGAGGGAGGGGTCTTGGTGTTTGGGGTGTGGCAGGAAGTACGCTGCTGGGCAGTTGGCAGGTGACACAGAACACTGCCAAGACCCAGAGAACCCTCCCCTCCACAGAGGGAGAGGAGACCCCTGCCCACAATCCAACCCCATTCCTGGGGCTTTCCACTGGAGCTCTGAGATGGAGAGACAAGGACAGACACAGAGGGAGGAGCTTCAAGGGGGCCCCTTGGGGCTGGCTGCACCCCATGGGTCCCGAAGAATACTGCCCCCATCTGGGGCGTGCTGGGGCCAGAGTTCCCAGAGCGCCTCAATGCTCCTTCATGTCAGGGGGCCGATCCAACCGTGACCATCAGAATTCCCCAGGCGAGCAGAGGCTTCATGAGGCCACACTCACTGTACCCCAAGGGGCTTTGCTTCGGGACCCCAAGCCTAGGTGATTCCTGGAAAGCCAGGGCCGCCCTTTGAGGGCTGCCTGCTCCCTGCCCAGCTGTACCCCTCCCCAGAGTGGTCTTCCCTGGACGCTGTCTGCAGGAAGTGAGGGACCCAGCAAGCAGCCTGGGAGCCCAGGAAGCTGTGGGTGACACTTGCTTTAAGATGACAACTTGGAACACAGAGACCCAAGAATCCAGCTGAGACGCTGCTGCAGTCCCAGAAAAACTCTAGGATGGCGGTCAGGGTCCTGGGCCAGGCAGGGACCAGGGGACGTGGGAAGACGCCCGCTGGTGCAGCGCAGCGGCCATCTGCCTTGTGATATCCGGTCACTTTCCAGAAAGCACCAAGCCAAATCCCCCATGGTAAAAGGCAGGTGCCTGGTTAGGGACTGACACCTGCCCCCCCCCAGAACACCAGTGGCTTTGCTGGGAACCAGGGGCCTCACAGATGTCCTTGGTCCTGACCAGACCCTACCCCAGTGTCGCCGCCTAGCAGGAACACTAAAAAGATGGTGCATGCTCTTTAGGGTCCAGGAAAAGCCGGAACCGCAACCGGACCCTTCACTGCCAAAAGTGGCTGCATTTAAATCCTTCTCTCCGCTGCTCCAGGCCCCATTGGTCTAAGCTTTCCTCTGCCGCTTCTCCAGCCCTCTTTCTGCCACCCTTCTTCCCATATTTCTTCCCGTACTTTCTGCTGCATTCCTCTGTTCTTGTCCCCGTCTCTCCGTCCTTTTACTGCTTCTGTCTGTATCCCTCTTTTCCACTTTATCTCCGGCACCCTTCCTCCTGCCCGTCCTTCTTCTCCCTCGTCCCGTCTTTCTCCATCCGCTGTCCCTCCGTCTGTCATCCCCGCCCAGCTTTTACCGGCTACTTTTATATCATTCTCCACCAATCACTTCTCCCTGTGGGTCCACTTGGCGCTATGCGATAGGCCAGTAATCACAGCGAGGGCATTAGCCTATCCCTGTGACTTCCTGTTTACCTTCAGGTGAAACCAACTCCGCCTCCTGCCCCTGGGCCAGCCGCCATCTTGCCACGCCCCTCCCGATCCCAGGAGCGGCTTTAGCACCCCGCTCCCCACACCCAAGTGTGGCTGGTGTCCACAGAGAGCAAGCTTATACACACCAGTGGGAAGGGCCAGAGTCAGGGGCCTGGGACCCCTCCCAAAACCTGGAGTCAGAGACTGGGAACAGGATCTGCTGATACTTAAAAAAAATTTTATCTTTTTATTTGAAGGCAGATTTACAGAGGGAAAAGAGAGAACGGGATGTTCCACCTGCTGGTTCACTCTCCAAATGGCCGCAATGACCAGAGTTGAACTGATCTGAAACCAGGGGCCAGGAGCTTCCTCCACGTCTCTTACATGGATGTGGGGTCCCAAGGCTTTGGGCCACCCACTACTGCTTTCCCAGGCCCTAAGCAGGGAGCTGAATCAGAAGTGGAGCAGCCAGGACATGAACCAGAGCCCACATGGGGTCCTAGCATGTTGAGCCATGCACTGGCTCTACGACCTGTTGACAGCTCAGACCTGTGGCCCAGCCTGGGAGGTGGCTCCCGTGTAGGCATACCCTCTCCCCAGGAAGAAGAGTACAGAGCAAAGGCACCCCAATACCCCCAGGCCCCAGGAGGCAGGAGCCAGACTCTAGGCACCAACCTCTTCCCTGAGCAAGGACCAGCCCGGGCACTGGCTGGGGGCAGGGGAGGATGGGAGCCACCGACCCCAGCTGGCAGCCGGCACTGCCGGGCGCTCCCACAGATCACTGTGTGAGCATCCTGTCTGTGCAATCCAGCCCCTCAACCACAAAGCACCCACAGCCGTGTTCCCAGCGAGGCCGAGTTGTGACACAGGGGAGCTGCTTCCTTCAAGAGAAATTGTTCACAAACAAGAGCAGTAAAAGACGGAGCACACCGCCTCTGTACGGGGACGCCTCAGTTACAAGCCGGCAGGATTCTCATACTCTGCTTGGCCCACGTGCCCACGTGCCCACAGCTGCTGTGTCCTGGGGTCAGGACGTCCTCACCAAACCAGAGGCGCTGGGCTGGCAGCTTTCCTGGCAGGAAGTCCCACCCCCTTGCAGTTCCTGCCAAGACGGCTGGCTGAGACAGAAGCGCCACTCCACTAGTCTGGCATGCCACACAGCAATTGTCGACTAAGCAGCTCCCAGCCTCTGTCTCATTTAGCCACAAGCTAAACACACTTGTTCCAAAATTTGCTTCAGCCGAGCCTGGGCCTAATCATGCAACCATTCAACAGAGACCATGGGGATGAACCATTGAGTGGAGACTGGGCGCCTGCCACCTGCCCAGGGCTCGCTGAGTCCCATCAGCTCGCACAGACACATCTGCAGGCACTTCGCCTGAACTCGGGGAAGCCGCAGCAGCCTGCAAGCGAGGTCTTCCAAAGCAAGACACATATCCTTTGGATTCTGTAAAAAGCACTCTCCATTAAACAACTCGAGCTCTCTGGTGGAAAATGAAGTCACTGCCCGGCTGCTCCCTGCTTCTGGCCTGGGAAAACAGCAGAAGACGGCCTAAGTGCTTGAACCCCTGCATCCCCGAGTGGGAAGCCCAAAAGAAGCTCCCGGCTCCTGGCCCAGCCCTGGCCATTGCACTCCTGTCGGTAGCAAAAAATCGGGTGGAAGACCAATCTGTGTGTGCGTAACTGCATTTCAAATTTACTTTTGCAAGGAGCCTGAAGCAGGCAAGCCAAACACGCATGCACACACTGCTGCAGAACGGAGCAGTGAGGGCGAGGCTGCCATGCTCCCAGCAGACTTTGGGGGGCGCCAGAGCTGTGCATGGCAGGAGGCAGGTGAGATTTTTGTAGATTTTCGGGACTGCGACTGTCACACTCTCCATAAATAATCGCACACACACAGTAATGAACACAGTGGGAGCACAGGGGGATTTCAAAACATTCAGAGGAAAAGGAATTAAAAGCTTATGTGGGGACAGAGCTGTGACATGACCAGCAAAAGCACTGCAGGGCTGGCGTCCCATTGCGGCACAGGGTCAAGTCCCGGCTGACTTTCCAATGAAAATAAAGATACAGCTCTCTCTCCCTCTCTCTTTTTAGATTTTATTTTTATTGTAAAGTCAGCTTTACAGAGAGAAGGAGAGACAGAAAGATCTTCCATCTGTTGGTTCACTCCCCAAGTGGCCACAATGGCCAGAGCTGAGTCAATCCGAAGCCTGGAGCCAGGAGCTTCTTCTGGGACTCACACGGGTGCAGGGTCCCAAGGCTTTGGGCCGTCCTCAACTGCTTTCCCAGGCCACAAGCAGGGAGCTGGATGGGAAGTGGAGCAGCCGGGACTTGAACCTGCAGGGAGCTGGGTGGGAAGAGAAGCAGCTACAGTGGGAAGTGGGATGCTGGGGCCGCGGGAGGCACCAAAGTGCCCATTCCCATGTGGTTGCCGTGTCTTGAGTCCCCAGACTGATCTGGGACTGGACAGAGGCAAGCTTCTTCCAGGACCTGGGATGACTCGTCCAAAGGCCGGTCCCTGCCCAGAAGGTGAGAGGCTGATGCCTGCTGCCAACGACCTCCTGGGGAAAGCCAACCCTGGGTGCCCACCGCTGCCCGGGGACTCCTGTGTGCAGCAGGGGGACACCCAGGTGTGTGGCCAGCTGCTTCAGTTAGGGAGATGAATGGCCCCTGCTCAAACAGCAAGCACTTGTTCCAGAATGTTCTACAGCTCTGCCTGCAATTGCACGTGTGTTTTCTATGAAAATCTTGAAGGCTTGCCTATTCACAGCGAGCCAGAGAGCCTTGGGATGTGCCGATTTCTTCCAGCTTTTCAGAGGAAGTCAGGCTTGCCTGTCTGCAAACAGCTTTCGTCTCGTTTGTCATCGTGGCTGACTGTCACCGGACTGGCCGGGGCTCTGCTGTTTTCTGACGGGAGCCCAGGAAGCCCCTGCTTTGTCACACACGGGTCTCTCAGCAGTGTTCCCCTCATTCTCTCTTAGACCTGTCTGCTTTGGGAGCTTTGGGAAAGGCGAGGAGACACACACCTGTGGGGATGCGCTGTGCCTGGAGAGCACACAGCGTCTGCTGCCTGGTGTGACTGGGGAGGCGTAGGGGACGTCCTGGGTGCCAGCCGCGCCTCTGCAGAAGGAGCAGGTGGTCTGCATGGGTCCCTGAGGCCTCGGCAATGCACACAGGTAGGACAAAGGAGCCTTTCCCTGTGTCCTCCTCTCGTCAGCGCCAAGTCCTCAGGAAAAGGGTGTGTGCCCAGGGCCGGCACCATCGCATCACAGGTTAAACTTCTACCTGCCATGCCAGCATCCCATATGGGCACTAGTACAAGTCCCGGCCGCTCCACTTCTGCCTAGCTCCCTGCAGGTTCAAATCCCGGCTGCTCCACTTCTACCCAGCTCCCTGCTAACGCACCTGGGAAAGCAGCTGCGGACGGCCCAAGTGCCTGCCCCCCTGCACCCACGTGGGAGGCCTGGATTGGGTGCTGGGCTCATGGCTAGACCCAGGCCAGACCAGCTGTTGCAGACATGTGGGGAGTGAACCAGCTGGTCACAGATCTCCCTGTCTCTCTCTCTCTTTCAATAACTAAGATCAACAGGTTCTTTTTTTTTTTTTTTAAAAAAGTTATTTTTATTGGAAAGTTAAATATACAGAAAGAAGGAGAGACAGAAAGGAAGATCTTCCATCCGATGATTCACTCCCCAAGTGGCCACAATGGCCGGGGCCCCGGTGTATGCAAGGCGAGGACTTTAGTTGCTAGGCTACTGCGCCGGGCCCAATCAACAGGTTCTTAAAGAAGGATTGACACACCTCAATAATATGCCAGGCTCTGGCTAGGAACATGGAGCATGCCAACACATGTATTCTCGGGAATAACTTTGTCATGGACTACAAGCAAAATCCCATTGCTGTTTATAACACTGAAAGCACAAATGAAGATCAACAGATGCAGTGCAGACCCCGAGTGCACAGAAAGTAACATCGACAAACTAACAAATTGTAGAGCAAACACATATCCAGACGAGAAGCGCAACAGAAACACGTCCACCAGCCGGCGGAAGTTAGGCCAGGAATCAGCTGATACCCAGGTATGTGGACTTCAGATAGCAGGGACAAGAGTTAACATGGAGGAGGGCGGACAGAGGTGCAGCGGCTGATGGGGGGGTCCCTCGTGGGGGAGGGCGGACAGAGGTGGGCAGCGGCTGGTGGGGGGGTCCCTTGTGGGGAGGGCGGACAGAGGTGGGCAGGGGCTGGGGGGGTCCCTCGTGGGGGAGGGCGGACAGAGGTGGCAGCGGCTGGTGGGGGGTCCCTTGTGGGGAGGGCGGACAGAGGTGGGCAGGGGCTGGGGGGGTCCCTCGTGGGGGAGGGCGGACAGAGGTGGGCAGCGGCTGGGGGGGTCCCTTGTGGGGAGGGCGGACAGAGGTGCAGCGGCTGGTGGGGGGTCCCTTGTGGGGAGGGCGGACAGAGGTGCAGCGGCTGGTGGGGGGGTCTCTGCCAGAGGTGCAGCGGCTGGTGGGGGGTCTCTTGGGGAGGGCAGACAGGTGAGCAGCGTAAGGGCTGTGTGAGGGGTCCCCTCCCCAGACACACACCGTTAGGGTCGTGAGCATCTGCAACCTGAAAGGTGCTCATGAACCTTTATGGAACTTGGTTGGGGAACAGTTTTTAAGCCTAAGAAATGGGATCCATTTCAAAGAGACCAGGGAATAGATGCACCCACGGCCTATTTAAAGGCTCTAATTAGCATGTTAAAGCAGCAGGAAAGGTCTGTGTTACTGCTCACAGGTTCATGCAAACCCACAGCTCCACCAGCCTTCCCGCCCACCCTCCTCCAAACCACACACACTCGGAGCACCCTCTGTGTTGCATCACCCGGCTCTAACACCGCGGTGTTTCCCACAACACGTTCATGAGCCATCTGTCCAGAATTTGTCTCCAAACTCTGAGAATTAGGAAGCAGGAACTTCTCCGATTGGTTCCTGCTTGTCTTGCTGGTTCTCATGTGACTGCTATCGTGTGAGCCTGACACGGGGAGGCGGGGGCGGTTGGAGGGGTGGAGCTGAGTGAGGCACAGCCAACACACAGGCCGCGCAGCACCGTCCCAGCACCGGAGCACCTGTCGCCAGGCAGCACCGTCCCAACACCGGAGCGCCTGTTGCCAGGCAGCACCGTCCCAACACCGGAGCACCTGTCGCCACGCAGCACCGTCCCAACACCGCAATACCTGCCTGCCAGCACCTGCAGGCTCTGTTACTTATTTAAAACAGTGATAGAGTTCTAGTTCATATGATATTACAATAATATTATGCGCAGCTAATTCCCACAACCTGGTTCTTTACTGTGAGCTGAAAACACCAGACACAGTGAGGTATCTTAGGAGGTTTATTCCAGCGGGGTAGGAACAGAGTGGAGGGGAAGGGGAAGAGGAGGAGGGAAGGGAGGCCGGAAGAAGAGAGAGGAAGAGCAAAGAAAGGGCCCTTTTTGTTTGCCAGGTGTGGGGGGCGGGGTTGGGAGGGATTGCGGGCAGGCCCCAGGGGATTGGTGCCTGCAGGTGAATGCCTAGGGATGATTGGTGAGTGGGCAGAGTTGGGGAAGGGGCCGGAAGATTGGGGGTGGGATTCTCAGGTGGAATGCCAGGTTACATCTGATTGGTGGATGGCTGGACCGGCGCGAATTTTGTGAGCTGTGAGGAAGGAGAAACAGCGCGGGGGTCCAGGGTGGGATGTTCGAATAACTCCTTACAGGCTCTGCCCAGCCTTATCCCTTCTCAGAGGGAATGTCACCGCCCTCTGTACCTGTGTTGGAAGACAGCTGCAGATGAATAGCCATGAGAAAGTTGCAGAAAGAACAAGTTGATGAGCCCTGGGTAGAGGGGGTCTCCTAGCAGAATGCCTGGGACTGACCCCCTCTGCTTCCCTTCTGGTCCACCTCCATCACACCTGGGAGGCGGCAGACCACCACGCACTCAGCTCTGGGGCCCATCACTCACACAGGGACCAAGATGGAGACCCGGTTGCTGGCTTTGCCCTGGCCCAGCCCTCAGCTCTGGGGCCCCACCATCCACACAGGGACCAAGGTGGAGACCCACTGCCGGCTTTGCCCTGGCCCAGCCCTCAGCTCTGGGGCCCCACCACCCACACAGAGACCAAGGTGGAGACCCACTGCTGGCTTTGCCCTGGCCCAGCCATCAGCTAAGGGCTGCAGGAACTCTATCTTTCACCTATATTTGTTCAGCAAATAAAGGCTTTAGACAGGGAGAGGCAGACAGAAATATGTCCAATTTACCTCATGAGTTCTAACATTAATAATAATAATAAACATATTTGGGCCTGGCTCTGTACCATATTTAAGATGCTACCTGCAGGCTGGCATCCCACGTGGACCTCAGATCAAGTCCCAGCTGCTGTACTTCCCGCCCGGCTCCCTGCTGAGGCCTGGGAAAGCAGGGTGGCCCAAGCGTTTGGGCCCCTGCACCCACGTGGGAGACCTGGAAGAAGCTCCTACTTCCTGGTGTTGGTCCTACCCAGGCTGTTGCAGCCATTTTGGAATGAACCAGTAGAAAAAAATACAAATGACCTAAAAATACAAACCAAAATTAAAAGATGACGGAACCCCTGGGAAGTTCTAACCTATGAAATTCAAGGATGGGTCACATTTTAAAGCCACTCGCTCCACGGGAGACAAAATGTCATCCCAAGGTTAATGAAAAAGGACAAACAACAGCATGGACGTCCTAGTGGGCCCCGAGAAGAATCTGAGAGTTAGTGTACCTCAGACCTCGGCAGAGTCAGGCGGGCCTGAGCCTCCTCCCTCTGACAGCTCAGTGGATGGGCCTGAGCCTGCCCCTCTGACAGCTCAGTGGGAGATTTGCAGCTAGTGCCAAAAGGCTTGTCCCCACCTCTATGCCAGCTCCTGCTCCAAGAACCTTCCTCCCCCCTCCCTCCTCCACGCTACCCTGGACTTCTCTGACCAGTGAGCCAGCTGGGACACCTCCACTCGGCTGCCACCCACAGCATTCATGAAAAACACGGTAAGGAGCTTGTTACCATGGGGATATTACAGGTTCCTGGGGAGCCAGGTGAGACCCAGCTCAGAGGTGCAGGGCATGGGAGGGGGAGAGGGGCAAGCAGACAAGCCGTGGTGCACCTAGGGCCACTGGCCTGGCAACCAACCACGGCGCCATGTCATCCAGGAGACAACAGGTGTCGCCCACAGCCCTGCCCTCACTCCGGGGTTTCTGCCTTCCCTGAAAGTTGCTGCCAGCTCACTGACCCATTCCCGGGCCTAAAGCAACGGCAGATCTGGCGGGACCTCAGTTCACATCACGCCTGCAGCTCAGGGAGCCACACAGCTGGCGGGAGACACAGGACTGGACTGAGATCCGGCTGAGGGAATTCTGGTCTGGCTGGGTTCTGAAGGGGTGCCCAAGGAATGCAGCCTGAACCTCAGGCAGGAGTGTGCCCAGCACAGGAAGCAGTGGGGAGCCAGCAGCATCTCGGCTCAGCTCCCAAAGTGGGGCTGCTCCCCCTGGCTGGCTATCTGGCTTTCCAGATAGGGCATGCCCACACAGCGTGGCATGGCTGGGCAGGTGCAGGCAAGCACCCAGGATGCCGTCCACAGCAGAGCGGCAGGAGGACTCGAGGTCCTGGCCCCCTGATGCCCTGGTTGGGGGGGAGCTGGACAGACACATTTGGGACATGGCAGGGACCCCAGCCTGGGAGGACCTCAACCTGAGGAGAGCGCAGAGCATAGGCCAGCAGGGGGCTCCTGGACAGAGGATGGGTGGGGGTCACGCCCTCTGTGTGCACAGAGGCCTCCCATGCCCCGCCCTGGCTCTGCTGGGTCACCCTGGACCCCACGGTCACATGTGTCTATGCTGTGTCCAAGGGGAAGCAGGGATAGCGCCCCATCCAGGCTCGCCAAGGGGGAGCAACCGCACCGAGGGGCAAGTCAGGGCAGGGGCAAACACAGGTGGAGGCCCAAAGCACACAGCAAGAGCGCCAGGACCCCAGGCAGAGGCCCACACCGAAGGGCAGCTCTGTGCCCTGCCCACCGTTCTCAGCCTGACTCAGAAACTGGAATAGCGACATGAGGCACACCAGCTGTCCTGCTCTGCTCAAATGTCTCAGGTCTCTGGGGCTTCTGGCCCCAGAACAGGAGATGGGGGTGACAGTTCCCCCCAAGTCCTAACCGAAGATTCCCGAGTGGTGGGCAGAGCTGCGGGACCCTGTAGGAGGGGCTGACCGCTGGCATCCTGGTCTTTCCGAGACTGTGGAGATGTAGAGTCCCCACCAAGCCACCCATTCCTTGGGGAACATCAAAGGATCCACTGGTTCCCGGCCACAAAGGCCAGGGCTGGGCCAGGCCCAAGCCGATAAGCAGCAGGCAGGAACTCCATCTGGGTCACTCACACAGGTGCAAAGGTCCACACGCCTGGACCATCATGTGCCATCAGATGGGGCAGAAGTGGCAGCTGAACCCACAGCACCACAGGAAGTCTTTTGCACAGGGCTACGTTACCAGTGGCCCTGGAGGAAAGTGCCTGCAAATCCTGCTGCCGGAAGCAATGCCTAGGGCAGCAGGTTGAGAGCCCTTAGCACAGCTGCTCACGGGAGGAGGCAGGAGAGGGCCGGGGCTGGGTGGGAGAGAGCAGCCGATGGGCTGAGCTAAAGAGGCTGCCAGGACCCTAGTGGGCTATGGGCACTGCAGGGGAGGCTGTGAGGCAGGCAACACGAAGCTGAAGCCCAGACCGGCCGTGCCAGGACGCGGAGAGTGGCCACTACCTGGGAGGGCCACATCGCAGGGTGCAGTCTGGCTCTGAATTAAGCAAAGGAGACACTCAACCCACAAAGAAAGGCTTTGTGGATGAGGGCAGGCAGAGTGGACGAACCCAGGAGCACAGGATGGTGGGGGAGGGGGAGCAGCTCTGCCGGACAGGAAGTGGCTGTTGTGACCGCTCCCAGCTCAGTGAAGCACCTGAATGGGACCCCAGCCCTTCTAAGCCGTGCTCGCCACCCAGGCCACAGCACTGCTGCACCCAGCTGGGCTTGAAGGGTTTGTCCAGCTCAGCTGCCTTCCAATGGAGTGCCAGGCAGAGGGTCCCACCCCAGGCACCCCAAGGAGAAGCCCATGCCCTGGCCCGGCACTCACTGTGCCAGTGCAAGGGCTGGAGCTGGGTGGAGCCAATTGCACCTGCTGTGCCAACGCTCCTGGGCTGTGCTCCCTCCTGGCTTCTGAGCCCCTGCCCAGATCTCCTGGGCTCTAGGTTGGGGGTCACATGTTTACTGAAGGCTCCTCTGCACCAGACCAGAGCATAACCAAACACTTAAAACTCGGCCTCGCTGGCCCACTCCATCTGATCTCCAGGATGGACAGAAGCCGCCGGCCATGGGTGCTCCGCCGGCCCCTCCCAGCCTGCGGGCCTGGTCCGCTCATTCCCCTCTCCCCTCTGGCTCTCAGTAACTGTGTTCTACAGAAAGGAATGGTCAGCTTTAAACACAGGTGGATTCTCTCCAGGGTGAGCAGGCCAGTCCCTCATGGAGCCCTGTGGGCGGGGGGAGACACCGAAGCCAAAACCCTGGCCCAGGGCTGCCAGTGACAGAGGCATGAGGGTCCCGGCTGGCAAGACATCACACAGTCCAAACAGGAGACCCACCTTCCTACACCGCCCCTCCACAAACACCCAGACCCAAAACCCCAAAACCCAGGGAGAAGCAGGCACACGTGGGGGTGGGCAGAAAACACGGGCGCAGCTGCCAGGGAGTGGCCAGGCCCTGGACCAAGCCCCCGTCCTGCCTCTCAGGGCACAGGCAGCTACCGGCCCCTGGCTGGCTCTGGCTGTAACCTTTGGGCAGCGAGCCGTGCAGGGCACCATTTGGGGTCTCCGTCAGCTCTCCCCGGCCAGGGGCCAGGGCTGAGGAAGACACGCATCATGACATTGGCCACTGATGCCAGGGCAGCCACAGCAGGCACGAGGACTCGGCTGGCTGCTGATTCCCCAAGACATGAATCCCTGGAAAATGTGGCTGCTCTGAGGCCACGCTGGATCCAGTCAACTCCACGTGTTAAGTACAGCGGAGAGTGGGATCCAGTCGGTCATATTCACAGGAAGAACCAAGATGGGGTGGAAGCCAGGCAGGGCACTGCAAAAGTGGGTTTAATAACGGGGGTGGGTGGGCACCCTGTACCCACAGCCTGGGAGCCCTCCTCGCCAGGCCACCGTGCACCCGGAAGGAAGTAGCAGCTCAGGGCTCAGCAAGTGTTGGGACAGGGCTGGTGTGCTGCATGGAGCCCGGACTGGCTGTGTCCTGCTGGGGAAGAGGGGAGGTCCAGCAGGCCCAACCTGCCAGCCACACCCGCAGGGGTCTCTACGGAAGCCAGGCAGTCTGCCCCAGCAAGGAGAGCAGAGGCGTCCAACACCCCTCCTAGGCTGCAGCCGGGCCCACCCAGGCCACCAGCTGGGCCGACTCAGGGTGCCACCAGGAAGGAAGAGGACTGGCAAGGCGCGTCAGCATGAGCGGGAGGGGAGAGGGCTTAGCAGCACAGCGGGCATTTCTCTTCAGATGTTTCCAAGCAGCGGGCATCAACGCAGGGCCTTTTTGGGTGGGGGGTAGAAGATGGGGCCGAATTCACAGACTGAGAGCCCCCGCGCAGCCGCCCTTGGGGGTCTTGGCCAGGTGGGCGGGGGATCCCCGGGCTCCGTGCAGTTGCGCAGCCGCAGGTCCTCCTTGGTGTAGCACAGCTCGATCTGGCCCAGGGTCTGCACCTTCTCGTCCTGGTGGGAGGGCGTGAAGGGCGCAGTGAGAATGCATGGCCCAGTAGCGCGCTGGCCCTGACATCGCCAGGACGTTGCAAAGGCGGGAAAGCCAGCGGCCCCGGGGCTTGGATCCCAGGAGCAGCCTTGTGCTAGGCCCAGGCTCAGGTCCCTCCACCACCCCTACATGCTCACCAGCAGGCCTGGCAGCACCCAGGAAGGCTACAAGCAACGCAAGACCCACATGGACCACACACAGCACACGCATCCTGTCATCAGACCACACACAGGCAGATCACACACACACACAGCACACGCATCCTGTCATCAGACCACACACAGGCAGATCACACACACACAGCACACGCATCGTGCCGTCACACCACATACAGGCAGATCACACACACACACACACAGCACACGCATCCTGTCATCAGACCACACACAGGCAGATCACACACACACACACACAGCACACGCATCGTGCCGTCACACCACATACAGGCAGATCACACACACAGACACACAGCACATGCAAATCTCTCTCTCACACACATACACACGCATCCCACCATCAGCCGACCACACACACACGTTTCCAGTCCTCAGAAAAAGGGGCCATTTCCACAGGGAGCTAGGTGCCTGCCAGAACGCAGCTGTCAGCAGCTGTGGCAGAGGGGCGCAGTTCTCAGGGTGGGCCTGACAGGGTGGGGGGAGTGGAGTTAGGGTCAGGATGGGCCTGGCAGGGTGGGGGTAGGGGTGGGGGGAATGGAGTTAGGGTCAGGGTGGTCCTGGCAGGGTGGGGGTAGGGGTGGGGGGAATGGAGTTAGGGTCAGGGTGGTCCTGGCAGGGTGGGGCGAGTGGAGTTAGGGTCAGGGTGGGCCTGGCACGGTCGGGGGAGTGGAGTTAGGACCAGGGTGGGCCTGGCAGGGTGGGGGTAGGGGTGGGGGGAGTGGAGTTAGGGTCCGGGTGGGCCTGGCACGGTCGGGGGAGTGGAGTTAGGGTCAGGGTGGGCCTGGCACGGTCGGAGGAGTGGAGTTAGGACCAGGGTGGGCCTGGCAGGGTGGGGCGAGTGGAGTTAGGACCAGGGTGGGCCTGGCAGGGTGGGGGGAGTGGAGTTAGGACCAGGGTGGGCCTGGCAGGGTGGGGGGAGTGGAGTTAGGACCAGGGTGGGCCTGGCAGGGTGGGGGGAGTGGAGTTAGGACCAGGGTGGGCCTGGCAGGATGTCATGGCACTGCTGGTTGTTTCAGAACAGGTACCTGTGGAAGACAGGCAGACACACATGTGCTCACAAGCACACAGCTGCACTTGGCGTGCGCGCACACACACACACACACACACACGGCTCCGCCACGGGGCCCCACAGGTATGCCTCACCTGCTCTGGTGGAAGGCACTGGATTTTGGGGACCACGCCGTACACCCTGGTGAGGGCATCTCTGAAGTCTGCAAGCTGACATCCAAGGAAGTGTCGGAAGTGGCCTGCAGCAGGAAGCCCAGCCGGCCAGCCACGCACGGGCAGGGGGCAGCTCCCCAGGGTGCACCCGTGTCTCCCTCTCCAGGCTCCTCGGCCTCTTTCCGAGGGCGGTGGGACCCTGGAGCCTCCTGCCAGTCACCGCTGCTTCACCCTGCCTGGCCCTCAAACCTCTAAGGTTAAGAGGGGATGGGGCTCGTATGCCTCCCGGCCCAGGCCTGCAGGACGAAGCAACTCGGCCAGCGTGCACCGGGACCCACAGCAGGCGAGAGGTCACACGCAGGACTTACGTGGTAGTAGTTGGTAGATGGCTTGATTCCCAGCTTCAGGAGCTTGCTGTCAAGGAACGGGAGAAGCGTAAGCCACAGCGTGAAGCCCCTTCCTCCCTCCAGATGCACTTCTGGGGGGACTCAGGTCCCTCAGTTCAAGGGGGCACAGCAACAGCAGCCCCAGCCCTGCACACGGGAGCCATGAGGGTGCCCCCTCCTCCCCACCAGGTAGACACAGACAATACTGTCCACCAGGGCCAAGGTCTCATCTCCAGGATGAGCTCAGCCTGCTCCTCTGGCTCTTGTCAACATATAACTGTGGCTCATGTCTATGGCGCGGGCAGTGCTGGCTGGAGCTGGGGGTGCATGAGCACAAGCCTGGGGTACAGGTTACATGGGCACACACATGGGGCACACAGGAGGACAAAGGGACACCCAGCATGCCAGCATGGCAGTCATGCCTAGGCGGGGCAGGAAAGGGCTTACCCTGAGCGCTCCCAGGGTATGGACCCATGGGGTTTCTGGGAGGTGGCTGACCCCAGACCCTGGAGCAAGCTCATGAAAACCTCTTCCCTGCTTCCCCAGGGGCAGGGCAGCCGGCGGGCATAGACTCGCTGGGGCCCAGCTAAGGCTGCACGCCACTGGGTGCCGGCTGCGAAGCCTGCAGGACTCCAGTCTCTGCTGCTGACTGCACATGCTGCCGACAGGGTTGAGGGGCCAGGTGCCCACAGCCCAGGCCTTCACAGGGATGTGGGGCATCTGAGCAGTGAGGCAGGCGGTGTAGCCCCACACAGTGCCCACCTGAGTGTACACCCACCTGTTGAGGTCAAGCTGATGGTACAGGGCCAGGCTGGTCCCAAAGTACTTTCGCTGGGAGTTGAGGACCGGCAGCTGTGCAGCACAGGTCCCATGCTTCTCCCACTCATGCTTCCTGGGGGGACGGAGAGACCCTTGGGTCGCATGCACCTCCTCCTGCCCCACCTCGCCCAGCACCAGGCCTCACCCCATACAGCACACTGACACAGTCAGCATTGATGGCTACCCCACACGAGGGCAGCGAGGGGTGGGCAGATGCAGGCCACCCAGGCTGCACGGACCCAGGGACAGCCCCCACGGCCAGAACTCTGCCACTTCCTCCTCCAAGAATGGAATGCGTGCCCCTAGGGCCATGTCCTGCGAAGGTCTGGGGTGCCCCCGAGTCTGTGAGAGCACAGGCCAGCTGGCCGCGAGTGCCGGGCAGGCGTCTTTCTGAGTGGGAACTTGGCCTTGCAGCCTGAGAAGTACGGGTCCTTATGGGGCACAGATGGCACACTGCTCAGCTCCCACCACCCAGGCAAGGCTCCGCTGTCCGACCACGGGCACCATCGGGATGTCATCTCAGGGAAAGCTATTGCTCCCATGGCCTCCCAAGTGGCCACACCATACTTCCCGTGCCCCTCGTCCCGGCTCAGCTGGGCAGCACAAGAGCTCGGGCCCCGACTGTTGGTCTCCCCAGCTCTGGCAAGTGGCGCTCTTCACACAGCAGTGATGCATCCCCAGTGAAGGAGAGCCCAAAGCCTTGGGACCTGCACCCAGGGGAGCTCCTGGCTCCTAGCCTTGGATCGGCTCAGCTTCTTGCGGGAGCGACTCAATGACCGGGCAGCCGGAGCCTGCAGGGAGCGGGTGAGACTCACCAGAACTGGCTGCGGTTGGGGGAGGCATGCAGGACGTCGGGCCAGTACATCTTCATCTCACCAAGCAGGTCCTGCAGGGTCAAAGACAGACAGCTCTCACCGTGGGGTGGAGATAGAACGCGGGAGGTCCACGGGACGGTCAACCCACACACACAAAGTGCTGACGAGGGCAGGACAAGCCCCCGAGATGTCCCTGGCCAGGGCCTCGGGCAGGTGTGCCTGGGATGACTGATGGCGTGTTGGGGAGGGCTCGTCCTGTGATCCCTGAAGCCACACAAAAGACGGCGAGCCCAGGCAGCCGTCAGGGGGAGCTGGTCAGCCAGCCGTCAAGCAACATGGGAACCTGAGCTCCGGCCTCCCCTCCACTCTTCCTTTAAAACCCAGTACGGCTCTGAAAGTGACATTAGAAATGCTGGAACTGCAGTGTTGTGGGTGAAACAGCCACCTGCAGTGCCAGCATCACACCAGGATGCTGACTGATCGGAGTCCCAGTTGCTCCAACTTCCACGTCTCCTGCATCAGCCTCACTCACGATGCCCCAGGGCCGAGCCAAAGCTGCACATGGGAGTTGGCAGAGTACGCCTACTGCAAGCTGCACCTGGTCCCCACCAGGCACACTCTGTCACTCCGACTGGGCAGGCAACCACACAAGATGTGTCACTCAAACCCAAGAGCACACAGGGCGTCTCTCACTCACACCCCATCAGCTCACACAGGACGTCTCTCACACCTCACAGCACAAAGGGCGTCTCTCACTCACACCCCATCAGCTTACAGGACATCAGCCAGGGTTAGCACTATGCTGACCTGGGAACTCATGACCTGTCATGGGAGGGGAGGGCAGGCGCCCAGTGGCCCCCAGACCTGCCAGTCTGGTTGACAGCACCCTCACAGATGGCTGGTTGTGCACACAGAACCGCTGGCTGCCCGCAGGAAGAGGACGTGTGTACTGAATACCTGTGTAATTCCGTGTACACGTGTGAATGTGTGCATACATCCATTTGGGCCTATATGAGTACACAGGTGTGTGTATATGCATAGAATTGTCTGTTTACATCAAAGGTCCACGTGACACATGCACATGTGTAGACTGCACACACATGTATACAGAGAAACTCTACCCATGCTTGTGTGTACATATGCAAGGCTATGTTCGATAGGCTGCAGAAGCGTCCCAGCAAGCACTTCTACTCTCCCTCAGGAACTCCAGTCCTGAGTCCTACAGTCCGGGCAGCCACTGCCTCACCGCTGAGACCACACGTAAAACACACCCACTCGCAGCCAGGAAGGCCGGCCCTGGGTGCCCGGCTGCCCCCATACCGCACACACTGCACACTCACTGGGACTGGGACACCTTGGCTGCTGGGAGCCCAGTGCGAGCGGGTCAGGCCTGCTCTCGGTTGCCGGGAGGTATGGGCGCGGGGTGAGGGAGGCCGCTCCTGCAGCAGCACTGGAGGGTGGCCTTTGGGAGCAGCCCCAGTCACAGCGAACAGGACGCAGCAGATGCACGGTACCGCCCTCCCCGGGCAGACGGAGCGGACACCTGTACCTTAACCTCATCCAGGTTGAAGTGCCACGAGCGGTTACATTCCGCTTCTTTGTCAGGCCTGCAGGCGCAAACGAGAAAACAGACAGGTGTCAAGGGTGGCTGGCACATGCCATCAACCTGACCACAAGTCTGCAAGGAACAGAGAAAGGCATGGGGGGAGGTGCCTATTCCAGGGTGGGCTCGGGACACAGCTGGCACAGGGCCACGGGAGGAGCCAGGATGTCCGCACTCGGGGCTCACCCCCACCAAGCTGCCATCAGCTGCTCAGACCTTGGTGCCCCATGCAGCCCAGAGCCAGCCCTGCCACCGAGATGTCACCCCTGGAGTGGGGACACAGCAGAAAGGCACCAAGGGCACCACGGAAAACAGACCGAGGAGCCAGGAAGAGAGCCTACAGCCCAGGCCCTGCCTCCTGTGCAACACGTGCGTGCCAGGGAGGGCCAGAACAGGAACATGTGTGTGCCAGTCAGGGCTACAACGGGAGCACACATGTGCCACGAGGCCCCGACGCGCCCCTGCCCTCACAGGAACAGCAGAACAGCAGCATGCCCTCCGTGGCCACACAGCTTGCTGGTGTGCACACGGGGGAAACGGGCATAACCAAATATGGGATTTGGTGTCTGAGCAAGAACAACACAACGCAAACACAGCAACTTTTACACATATACTACTACCAGGCCCTAAAGAAATAATGAAAGAATAACCTCAATGCGAAGCCCCTCATGTACTCTGAGCATCTTCCTAAACTGAATGGTCACCGTCCCATGCAAGCAGGAGCAAGCAGTACCAGCATCGGGGTGCTGGGCCGGGGCTAAAATCAGGGTCTGGCCCAGTGAGTTAACTCCCACGACATGGGCACCAGCACAGCAGCAGGTGGGACCCCAGCAGGTCGGCGAGCTCCTCTGGCTCCCAGCCCACCTCCCTGCAGGGAGCACTTGCCACAGTCCGTGGATGGTCCAGTAGTCTGGGGGCTCTCTGCAGTCGTTACTCTCCTAGCAGAGATGGAAACAAGGTCAGCTCAAGGTCTGAACAGGACAACTCCACCTCCCGGCCCACGCCCTGCTGAGCTGCCAGGCCGAGTCTGCCTCAATCCAGTCCAGTCCACAGCTGTGTGAGCCAAGGGAGACATGTGTATGTGCTGTAAACAACAGACGTCTCCCACAATAAAGAGTCCGTGTTTGTGGACAAAAGGTTGTCGGCACCCTGCACGGAGCCCAGACATCCACAGCTGGCCCAGGGCAGATCTGAGCTGAGAGCCAGCAGCACCAGGCAGCACCTGACAAGGGACCAACTCCTGGGACCTCCCCGTGATCACAGGCCCGGGGCCCCCATGACCAGCTCCTCCTGGACCTCCCCGTGATTACAGGCCCGGGGCCCCCATGACCAGCTCCTCCTGGACCTCACCGTGCTCACAGGCCCAGGGCCCCCATGACCAGCTCCTCCTGGACCTCCCCCGGGATCACAGGCCCGGGGCCCCCATGACCAGCTCCTCCTGGGCCCTCCCCTGGATCACAGGCCCGGGGCCCCCATGACCAGCTCCTCCTGGACCTTCCCGTGATTACAGGCCCAGGGCCCCCATGACCAGCTCCTCCTGGACCTCCCCGTGATCACAGGCCCGGGGCCCCCATGACCAGCTCCTCCTGGACCTCACCGTGATCACAGGCCCAGGGCCCCCATGACCAGCTCCTCCTGGACCTCCCCCGGGATCACAGGCCCGGGGCCCCCATGACTAGCTCCTCCTGGGCCCTCCCCTGGATCACAGGCCCGGGGCCCCCATGACCAGCTCCTCCTGGGCCCTCCCCGTGATCACAGGCCCGGGGCCCCCATGACCAGCTCCTGGGACCTTCCCAGGATCACAGGCCCGGGGCCCCCATGACCAGCTCCTCCTGGGACCTCCCCCGGGATCACAGGCCCGGGGCCCCCATGACCAGCTCCTCCTGGACCTCCCCGTGATCACAGGCCCGGGGCCCCCATGACCAGCTCCTCCTGGACCTCCCCGTGATCACAGGCCCGGGGCCCCCATGACCAGCTCCTCCTGGACCTCCCCGTGATCACAGGCCCGGGGCCCCCATGACCAGCTCCTCCTGGACCTCCCCGTGATCACAGGCCCGGGGCCCCCATGACCAACTCCTCCTGGACCTCCCCGTGATCACAGGCCCGGGGCCCCCATGACCAGCTCCTCCTGGACCTCCCCGTGATCACAGGCCCGGGGCCCCCATGACCAGCTCCTCCTGGACCTCCCCGTGATCACAGGCCCGGGGCCCCCATGACCAGCTCCTCCTGGACCTCCCCCGGGATCACAGGCCCGGGGCCCCCATGACCAGCTCCTGGGACCTTCCCGGGATCACAGGCCCGGGGCCCCATGACCAGCTCCTGGGACCTTCCCGGGATCACAGGCAGGCCGGCATACTCACCTCACACACTGTTGTGGGCCAGTGCTGAACCAAAATCAGCTTTTTCCACTCATGGTTGCCACTGTCAAAATGCATCATAATATATATATACATACACACTTGTATGTATTCTAGAACTTTTGCAGGTGTTCATTGCTTTTATTGTTACTAGATTCCTGAGAAGATAACTGGGTAGGCAGTTTTCGGGATTCTTGTGGGAATGGGAAAAAGGGAATCCCTTTAAAAGTGTGCAAGATGTTCATTTTGCCCCAGAAACCGAGTTTCTAGTTTGATGACCAGAATAGGAAGACGGCAGCTAGTCCACCCTTTAAAAAACAGATTTTCATCTATCTGCTTGTTTACCCGAAAGGTTCAGCGAAAGGCTGAGATCCTCCACCCGCTCCTGTACCCCCAGATGGCCTCAACGGACAGAGCAACATGGGGTGAAACCAGGAGCTTCTTCCAGGTCTCCTACGTGGGCGGGGGATCGAGACCTTGGGCCGTCCTCACTGCTTTCCCAGGCTGTTAGCAGGCAGCGGGATGGGAAGTGGAGCAGCCGACACAGGAACCAGGGCCGGCACCAAAGGCAGCAGCTTTACCTGGCCTCATGAGGAGCAAGGTAAGCAGGATTACAACCGTGGCCCCCCATGCGTTCTGCCCCCACTGAGGCAGCTCAAGCTCACGCTGAACTCAGGACAAATTCTCTTTCACAAACAGCTGGCGCCTGGTCCTGCACAAAGGATGGAGGGGCCTGCTGTGCCCTGGGGGTGACACTCCCACACCAGCACGACAGCAGCCGGGCGCTCCACTCCCAGTGCATCCCCTATAAGCGCACCCCGAGGGGCCGACCATGACCCAAGCCTCTGGGCTCCTGCACACCGGTGGGAGACCAGGAAGAAGCGCCTGGCTCCTGGCTCCGTCTGGCCCAGCCCAGCCCCGGCCTTATGGTCATTTGATTAGCGTGTCAGTCTCTGTCTCTCCCCCACCCCAGTACCCCCTTCTCTCTATCCCCCCTCTGCCTCTCAAACAAAGAAGGGGAGGTGTGGAGGGAGCGGAGGAAGGGGAGAGGATGGGAGGAAAGGGGGAAAGAGAAAGGAGGCGAGAGTTCACCCGGAAAACCAGCGCAGAGGGAGGCCCCGCCTCGCCAGCCCGCACCAGAGGTCTACACAGCAGAAAGCCGAGGCTGGGTACACAGTGTGCCGTCCACGAGGCGGAAAGCGAAAGAGGAAGCAGGGGGAGGGTACGGGCGGGGGGCTAGCGATCGGGGCGCGAGGCCGCGGGGTACTTCGGGCAGCGCCCACCTCGACCCCACTCACCTGGCGGGCGCGCGGGCCCCGCCCCGGAGCAGCAGCACCAGGCCCAGGCAGCTCAGGAGCGCAAGACGCGCAGCGCCCAGCTCCATGGCCCAGGCGCAGGACACGCCGCAGGACCGCCTGCCCGCCTGCCCCGATGGACACGCCCCTGGTGCCGCCCCGGCCCCGATGGACACGCCCCTGGTGCCGCCCCGGCCCCGTGGACACGCCCCTGGTGCGGCCCGGGCCCCGTGGACATGCCCCGACCCCCCACCCCCTGGATGTAGGGCTCCCTCCTGGACCTGCACCCCAGCAGTGTCCCTTCCAGAGAGCCGGGCAGCCGCTTGCTGGTCATTTCACTTGGCGGGAGCAGCAGGTGTCCCAGCCACGGTCTTCGCTGGTAGCTCAACTCCTGCCCCTGAGTCCTTGTTACAGAGCGGTTGTCGTGGGAGACAAGAAGACTTGATGGGTCCCGGGGCAATGGCTCAATGGCTAAATCCTCATCTTACAAGTGCTGGAATAACATATGGGCCCTGGTTGTGTCCTAGCTACTCCAGTTTGCATCAAGCACCCTGCCTGTGGCCTGAGAAATCAGAAGAGAATGGCTCAAAGCCATGGAACTCTGCACTCCCAAGGGAGAACCTTCTACAAGAAGTTCCTGGCTTCAGGTGCGCTGGTCATTATGGCCATTTGGAGAGTGAGTGTTGGGGTCTGTGCAGTGGATGTGGGGACAGGAAGGTGTGAAGAATATTGTTCCATTGCAGGCAGGGCCGCAAGGAACTTCCCGCTATACGGCAGGGCCGGGATGCCTCTACAACCACCTGAATGCAGCTCCACCTCCCTGTGCATGGACACAGGACTGCCCTGCGGAAGAATTCTAATCCATTCAGGCATTGTCTGCTACTGTGAGGCTGGCCTTTTACTCAACGTGAGCTTGGAGGCTAATGTCAATAATAACGTCTTGCAAAAAGGGCCTTTTATTATTCCTACTGTCTCGACTGTCCCCTTCGACCTTATGCTAATCAAGGGACCTGTATTGAGGGTTTCATTCTTTCTTTCATGATTACCTTCTCCTTTTCTTTGTGATACAAGATTGGGTTGCAGAATAAGAATTGTAGCAGGAACTTCTATTGTTTTTAGGTACAACAAATGGCAGAATTATCCTTAGAAACACCCACTTGACCATGACGTAAAAAGTCTGAGCCAGAGTTTGACTGCTTCAGTATAAATAAAGCAGACAGCTTTCGTGCATTGTCCACGATGATCATGAAATCGTATTGGTCCGTTTCCTCTCTCTTTGCACCTCATCCACGCATCCTTCTCGAACTCGGCCCAGCCGGACTCCCTCTCCAGTTCCGAACTCGGCCGGAGCCGGACTCCCTCTCCAGTTCCGAACTCGGCCGAGCCGGACTCCGGCAAGTGAGTCAGCAGGTGGAAGATCATTCTTGTGAAATC